>NC_143079.1:17970576-18283461 GCF_052426305.1 Pelodiscus sinensis
CATGGGTTCAAATCCCATCCTCATTGGATGTTTGTTGCCTTTTCTCTTGCTTCTCCCAGATCTCTCTTCAGTTCAGTGCCAGCCCCTCCTGTAACCCTGCCTGCCCCAGCCCCTCCCACTGCAGCCTGGGGAAAGGGGAAATCTCCACAGAGACACTCCCAGCTAAGACCCTCCATCCCTTCTGCCCTCAAGGGGAAACCTCACAAAGGAGATTCCAGGCAGCCAGGCCAGGGGGTCTCTGAGATTCCTGCAGCCTGTCCCACCTGGCTGTTGCCATGGACCCTCTGTGAGGTCACTGCTTCCCAGCCAATGAGCTGAGGTGCTGTAAAAGTTCCTTGTGATGTCACTGCTGCCTTGCAGGCTCATGTCCTGCCCCTGGCCAGCCCCTTGGCATGTGTGAGCTGCTCCCCCTCTGCCCCCGTCACTCAGGGCTGGTTCTGGGGCTCACGCAGGGAACATCAGAGGCTGCTCAGGGTGCCACATGCCCCCAAGGTCACCTTTTAAATGTCAGGGCAAGCCAGGATCTACCCCGTCCCTTCCCCAAGACCCCACCCCTTTGCTGAGCCCCTGCCCTCCCCAAACCTTTCCATGGACTCTTGGTTACTAATGGACACTCGCCACTAATGACATAATCACACCCCAGCCATTTTGCTAGGGCTGCAGCTAGGGAGAAAAGTTTAATTTAAATCATTAAATGATTAAGCATTTGAACTGTCTCATGTTAGTTGATCAAACTTCATTTTAAATAAAGGAAAACATTATGGCCGGAACAAAAGGTTTCAGTGAGCCACACCCCTAGAGATTCTGGAACAGAGAAGACACATGAGAAGAACCCAACTTTCTTCCTTTTGCTGAGACATGGATGGATCTAGCTCAGGTTTCACTCAGGGGGTCTGTCTGCATGTGAAGTACCTGTGACAACCCCTGTGCTCCTCTGCCCCTCACCAACGTCATCTACTTGGGGGAGAAGTTGCCCTGAGACTTGCAAAAGGAACAACCTGGATAAACTAGCATTGTTTGTGCACCCTTCAATAGCTCAGCTGGCAGAGTGCAGGACTGTAGTGTGTGTTTGGCCAGTGATCCTTAGGTCGCCGGTTCAACTCCGGCTTGAAGGGGCCATTCTTTTCCCTCCAACATGGCCTTAGCAGAAAGCAACCAAGGTGGTTACCTTGGGTCCATGTCTTCAGAGTGCTGCACTTCAATTGACAAAAGGATTGTGGGGAGGAGCTGCCAATCACATTTCTTGGGCTGTGCAGGTTCTGTCCACACACAAAAGTTGTTTTGGAACAATGGCCGTTATTCCACAGTAACAATGCAAGAGTCTACACAGCAATTCCGTTAGTTTGAAATAATTCTGAAGTAACAGACGGCTTATTCCGACTTCTGCAAAACCGTTCTTGGGCAAGAAGCCTGCCGTGTAGATGGAGCCTAAAGTTTTTCATATTTTTTGTTTTAAAAATAGTTCAAACAGTTGTTCAACGTGCCCCAGGCCTGGAATTGTGCTGCAGCCGCCTCCCTTGCAACGGCAGCTCCATGTGCACTGGCCTTCTGTCTGGGTGCTAGCAGGGGGTTGAGAGGTGGCGGGTACCGATGGGTAACAGGTGCCAAGGCGCATACAGAGACGCCAGCGCCTGCATCTCTGCAAGTGACCTCACTGTGCACACCTCAGCTTTTAGGAAACACTCTCCTCCTGTCTGCGCCTAACACCAGTGTCACTGTCTGCTCCTGAGGGGTCCTGTCTGGGGGAAATGGCAGTTCCAGGGGACACTTGCCCAGTGTTGAAACATCTCACAGGTAACATGGCAAAGAGGAAGCCAAAGAGACTCTACACCTACCAGGAAACATCACAACTGTCAACCCAGGTGGGACTTGAATCCACAATCCCTGGTTTAAGAAACCATTGCTTTGTCCATTAAGCTACTGGGGCACACTAAAGATAACAGAGACAGAAATTCCCTCTTCCAAATGCACATTCCTCAATTTTTAGGTGCCATATTCAAGCCCTTGGAAGGAGCCAGAAACACAGGGGGGGCTGATCACACCCCTCTGAAAACCAACTCTCAGGAGGCACCTCCAGCTGCCCCCAGAGTGTGGGTCACCCCACACTCGCCATGGGTGAAACTCAACACCTTGACATCTCATCTCCCTCCCAAAACCAGGGGCTTGTCTCCCACAGCCTCAGCCTCCACAGGGAGCCGCACTGGTGCTCACTGCTCCTGGGGAAGGGAGCGGGTCCCACAGGGTCTGGGGCTGGTGGGGAATGGGCAGTTGTCACTGAAGGGGAAGGATAAAACGCAGCCACATTCCAAGGGCAGGGAGAGCGGCTGGGGCTGGGCTTGTGGCACCGTGGGATGTCCCTGGGGGAGCTCTGCAATGTGACCCTGGCTCCCAAGGCAGCAAGTGCAGAATCCCCATTGGCAAGTGCAGGACGCTCCGACCGGCCTGGTTTAAATCCGTCTGACGGGCTGGACGACCCCGATGCTGGAGTGTCAGAGCCCCTGTCAACCAGCCTGTGTTTGTCCCCAGGCAGGAAAGGACCCACGCTCTCAGCAGGGAGTTACAGGCACGTCTCTCGCACCCAGAGCACTGGGACGACCATGGAGAAGGACTCACTGGCCCATGTGTGGTACCCAGGGACTTACAATGGGAGTCAGAGCCCTGCCCAGCCAGTGCCAGTCATCTCTGCACCAGCTCCAGGTTTCTGGTTTCCTTCTCCCTAACGAACCTCCCCAATCAGCCTTTTCCTGAACCAGCAGTTCCATGGGTGGCCAGGAGAGGCCTCTTCTATGTCCCAGAAGGACATAGGAAAATGTGAGCAAAGGCCACAGCAAGGTACCACTGGGAGTTGAACCCAGGATCTCCTGTTTACTAGGCAGGTGCTTTAGCCAGCTAAGCCATGGTGCCCTCTGCAGGGCAGTACCTAAAACTGTTCTACAGACAACACCTTTGACTCCCAAAGTGCAGCCATTCCCCATTTCCCTCCAGCCCTGGCGGTGTCTGGCTCCCTGGGCACAGAAGGCTACAGCTCAGTGGGCAGAGGCTCTAACATGCACATCTCCCCCAGCCGCTGGGACTGGGGAGTTGGCCTTGAGATTTAGTGTTGCTGGGGGGAGGGATAAATGCAGCAAACACTGATCATCTGGATTGTAAACCCCTGGGTCTCACAGTTTGGGTTGGAGTACTTAGATGGGGGCCCGGCCTCCTTTGGTTTGTTCCCTTCCTGAGGGCACAGAATTAAGAGGGAATTCCTTTGCACTGTAGGAATCTGAGTTGGCCAAAGAGCAAGTAACACATTTTTTGTTCACCTGTAAGTACAGTAGTGATGGCCAAGCAGGGAAATCTGAAAGTGTTTCCCTGTGCAGGCTTGAATCCTGCTTGCAGTGAGGCCTGTGTTTTGGTCGCACTCCTAACAAGGGCAACAAGCTTGACTGCCAGCTGTTTGCACATCTGGACCCAGAAATATCCTGAGCCTTGGTTCTGCTGGCCAGTTTCTTTTCAGCTCACTGCAAACTGCCTCCCAGCTGTAGGTGAGGCTGAGTGTGCATGAAACCAGCGGTGCCTGACCAATGTGTCTGCTTTTCCTACCATCCCTCAATATGTACCTGGAGTCGGCTTCCTGCAGATGAGCTTGGCCTTGTCCCCACAGCAGGAAGCCAAAGGGAGCAAAGAGCAGAAGTGCAGGATGCTGGTGGGGTGCCCTCTGGGTTTGATTTAGTGAGTCTTAGTTAGACTGGCTGAATCAAGTTCCAGAAGATTGATCACAGCAATTCCTCTCCAGCTGGACGTGGTTCTTGTTCTTCTGTACAGAACAGCCAGTGGGCGTTCAGCTCTCAGCCTTGCTCAACTGATGGGAATAGAAACCAGATACCCAGCAGGTTTGAACTGGTTTCAGTTGAGGGACCCGTCTGCCTGGTTTATGTGCATTGGCACAAGAACACACGAGGGGTTTGCTGACATTTTAAGAATCCCTGTGCAATAGAAATCCATGACTGACACACCTGGAGGTGCAAATGTTTCACTTAGGATAATCAACTTTTTAAGGGGGCACTTGACATTGAACCAAGGACCTTTACAATCAGCACTCAAACACTACCACTGAGTTACACCCAGCAGTGGTTGTATGGCTCAGCCCAGTGTTGGGAACTTAGCCCCTGGCAGCACTGTCTGCAGGAGCAGGTGGTACCTCGCACATATGGCCATCAGCCACTGGGCCATAAATGTCCGCATTCCACCACCTGCACTGCAGGGCCTGCGGAGACTCCTCTTTCGACCACAGCTCCAAGAGGGATTTTATCTGTGGCCCAGACCATGACAGTGCCCGGCAATTTCTGCTCTTTGCTTGTTTCTGGGCTGTCTCCCTGAAAGGCCAGAGGGGGCTTGTGCCTGTGACATGGTTCTCTGAGAGGCAGGAAATGCTCAGGCTTAGCCAAATGGCTGAGAAGCAACGCTTTACGGCAAAAAACATGAGGACAGCTCTTGGGCCAGATCCCCGGGCAATGCAGAGCAGCCAGTAATCACTCCCTAATTTTCCCACAAGGTACCGCTGCTTGCATTGGTGGTGTAGTGGTGAACATAGCTACTTTCCACTCAATTGTCCTGGCTTTAATTCCCAGCCAATGCAATGTGGGGCAAGAGCAGCAATTTTTCCTAGCAAGGTTCTACTTTAACCCCAGAAAATGGGCACAAGTGGATCCTGCAGCCAAGGTCTCCTTCTTTCTGCTTTTCGTCCTCTCTGAGAAGCAGGAATCATTCAGTCTTAGCCAAACAGCCAAGAAGCAATGCTTTACAGCAAAAAACCCAAGGACAGCTCTTGGTCCGGATCCCTGGGCCATGCAGAGCATCTTGCAGCTACTTCCCTGCCTCTCCCTTTGCTGCTTTTATACTTAACCCAAGAGCTCCAGTGGCGCAATGGATCAGTGCGCAGTACTTGTAGGAGACATGCTGAGGTTGTGAGTTCAAACCTCACCTGGAGCAGTGGTTTTTAGTCCCTGCTGGGCTGGCCCCTTCCAGTGAAAGCTGGGGGAGCTGGGATTCTAGCTCAGAGGAGAAGGGATCAGTGAAAATTCCCCCTCACGTATTATGGCCTCTTTAGAGTGAATGCTGGGTGGCCAGAATCAGAGGCCCTTAGTGAACCTCAGGACAAGGAAGCCAAAAAGCATGGAGCATGAGGACCTCCCAGCAACCACCCCAGGCCCTACTGAGGCTTGAACTCAGATGGCAAGACTCAGAGTTATGAGTGCTGCTCCGTATACCATGGGACCTAGACACTGGAGCTGGCATAGACACCTGGGATACTCAGGTCTCAGACTGGCCTCTGCTCTCCTGGCTTCCTTCCAGCTGCTTCATCTCTCACGACTCTCTGGCTATGTCTACACTGCACATTTATTTTGGAATAAGCTTAGCCAGGGGCTTTGCTGGACCCCCCCAGCAGACCAGGGGGAGAGGAGCAAAGCCGCGGAGCACGCCCGCAGCGGGACAGCCCGAGCGCGCTTGAGCTGTCCCCCTGCGGGCGTGCTCCGCGGCTTTGCTCCCCGTCTCCCTGCTCTGCCCCAGGCTTCCTGGAATCAGCCGCTGATCAGTTTCAGCAGCAGCTGACTTGGGGACGCCTGGGTTTCTTAAGTTGAATCTGTATGTAAGTCAGAACTGGCATCCAGATTCAGCTGCGATTGAAACTGATCAGTTTCAGCAGCTGCTGACACCAGTTCCGACTTACATACAGATTCAACTTAAGAACAAACCTACAGTCCCTATCTTGTACGTAACCCGGGGACTGCCTGTATTTCAAAATTGACTCAAAATAAGCTACACAATTGCATCGCTTATTCTGAGCTATGGGACACACCCCTAGTGAGTTAGAGCTCAGGTCTGCCCCCAGCTCCACCCACCCACTGCTGCCTTGCAGGCTCATGTCCTGCCCCTGGCCAGCCCCTTGGCATGTGTGAGCTGCTCTCCCTGCCCCCGTCACTCAGGGCTGGTTCTGGGGCTCAAGCTGGGAACATCAGAGGCTGCTCCGGGCGCCACATTGCTAGGCCAGGGGCCCTCCTGTGGGGCTATGAGTGTTGCTGTCCCTGCTGTACAGACAGAGCCATAGAGCCAGGGAGAGATTCACTGAACAGGCCAAGGTCACCTAGCGAGTTAGAGCCAAGATCTGCCCCCAGCTCCCTGCCCCACCCACCGACGTGCTGACTCCCTCGCTGCCATGGGGCTGTTTGCATTGGCCTCTTCTCTCTGGAACCAGGGTTAAGCCACAGCTGAGACTCTGGGTATGACGGTGGGTCTGAGTGTGTGTGGGGGGGGGGGAGCGTGTGTTCCTCTGGTTCAGCTTTTCCCTTTCTTCTACCCCAGCAATTGCCCTGTTGCAAAGCAGAGGGAGAGGATGAGGAGCTGAACTTTGGGGCTCTGTGGTATAATAGAAAGCATGTTGGCTGTTTGAGCAGTGGTGCTTGGTGTGAGTCAGACCAATCATTCAAAAGCTGTGGGTTCAAATCCCCCCACAGTCACTTTCATCTGATTTCCAGAGCAGCTTTTATAGAACAGGCTGGACCTGCCCCTGTTGCATGATGGGAGTGACAGGGAGCTTGTGATAGGACCTCTCTGGGTGCAAGAGACGTGCCTGTAACTCTAGTGTCTGGCTCTGATACTCCAACAGTGGGGCCATCCAGCACGATTCAGACCAGGCTGGTCCAAGCCTCTTGCGCCCATCAAGGGGGATTCTGCACTTGCTGCCTTGGGAGCCAGGGACACATTGCAGAGCTCCCCCAGGGCCACCAACAGTGGTGGTTCTCTCCCTCTCTACAGAAACTGTTCAGACCCCTCACTAACAACTGCTGGTGTTAGGTGCAGATCTGAGTGCTAAAAGCTGAGGTATCCAAGGTGAGAATGAAGGGGTCCATTTTGCCCTAGAAGGCCCAGGAGTGACAGCCCAGAGGGAGGTGGCTGTAGCAGAGCAAGGTCTGTCTGGAGACAAAGTGGAGCCTGAGGATGAGAAGGCCCATGAGAGGCAGAGACTCCAGAGCAGTGGGGGGGAGGGCTAGTTATTTGGTCTGGCAAATGGACAGAAAATCCCCAGGCCCTGAGCATGGTGCGGGCGAGGCCCATGGGGCAGTTTGCCTGGTGGGGTTTGGGGGGTGGAGAAGCTGGGAAGCTCTGTGAGTGGATAAGGTCCCTGGCTGAGCTGTGACACCTGCCGTGTGTGTGACTCAAACTGTCCCTCGTCCCCTTTTGTGTGTCTGTTGCGCTTCCAGCTTCTTTCCTCAGGCACGTCCATCCGGCAAAGACCCCCCCAGGGATCTTGTATCTTCCTTTGTGCCGCTCAGCCACAGACACAGCAGAAGGGTTTTCCTGCAGCCACCGGCCCCAGCCCCTCTCTCCAGGGAACTGCAGCCCCTCGGACCAGGCAGCTGCTCCCAGCATTCAGGAGGCACCAGGCCGAGAAGAAACCATCTGACACAGTGCTGCCAGGGAGGGACCTCACTGTGAGTCACTGTTCCCGTTCCAGGAGTGGGGTGAGTTTTGTCCTGGGCACCAATATTGAGGGCGTGCGCACCTGTGTGTGTGAAAGCCCCCATGGTGCCCATTGGCTCCTGCTGGGAGGGAGGGTCCCCTGACCCCATAGCTCCTCCTGGGGAGGGGTGGATGGACCCCTGGTCCAGTATTTCCTGCTGGGGAGAAGTAGAGGTAGCCCATTCCCTATAGCTCCTGCCGGGGGGGCCCTGACCCCTTATCTCCTGATGTGGTTTCAGTTTTTCCCTGGCGGATGCTCCAGACATGAGGGATGCCAGCGCACTGGCCCAGCCCGGGCCGGCAGTGATGGTTTTTACGCATACAGGGAAATTCCCCGGCTTCTCCTCCTCACAGAGCTGCCTCCTCTCCGAGAGGCAGATGAACTGCAGGTGCGGGACAGCTCCCTGCCAGCAGGGACAGCAGCCAAGGCACCAAATATCGCTGGGTCTGCAGCCAGTGTTGGGAACTGGGCAGGGAACAGGAGGCTTTTGTGTCACACACGTCTCAGGTAGGACGGATCCTCACTGAGCCCAGACTGTGACTGGTCCTAGCCAGGAATGTGTCCGGGGCTGGTTTGTGACACTCTCAGGCCATGTCTACACTGGGCGTAAGAGCGACGCTGCCGCGGTCGATGTTCCGGACTCTAGGGAAGACCAGCTGATTGGAACTGAGCTGTGCAGAGTCTTGTAAAGGGAAACGCAACTTCTCTGGGTATTTGCTGAGTTTTACATGAGGGTTTATCAGAAGGGACGTTGTGGGCTCTGGAACAAGAGGGGTGGGACAGGAAAACTTTTCACAGGGAGGGGAATTAGCTTGTGTGGTAGAGCGCTCACTTTGCGTGTGAGAGACAGTGGAATCGATACCCACTTTCTCCAGTGATAGATGTTTGCTGCTTCCTCTTTTCCACAGGCAGAGCCAGCCAGGAGCTAAGTGCTTCCTCAGGCCTCCTTTCCTCTTCCAGAAGGCAACGGGCTGGTTTCCGCAGTGCTGGGGGTGTCCCTTTTGCCTCACAGGGAGCAGCTTAGAGTTTACTTCCCAGTGGTCCCTTGTCCCTCCTTTATCTCTGCTGTTACAGCCTGTGATCTCTCCCATTTCTGGCCCATCCCCCAGGTGTCCATGTTGTTCACTTACCTGTGGGCTTTGGTCACCTGACCCCCTCAAACCTACTTGAAAACCTCCTCACCAGTCTGCACCCAAATACTCTTCCCTTCCTCAACAGGTGAACCCTGTCCCTGCTGAACAGCCCTTCCTGCAACAGCATCAAGGAAGCCAAAGCCCCCTGCCCACGGAGCTGTAGCTTTCTGTGCCCAGGGGGCCAGACCCCACCAGGGCGGGAAGGCAGGAGAGAATTGGGGAATGGCTGCACTTTGGGAGTCAAAGGTGTTGTCTGGAAATATAAAGAACCGTTGTAAATCAGTTTTGCAGGAAGGTACCATGGCTTAGTTGGCTAAAGCAGCTGCCTTCTAAATAGAAGATCCTGGGTTCAACTCCCAGTGGTGCTTTATTGCAGCCTGTGCTGGCATTTTCCTAGGTCCTTCTGGGGCACAGAAGAGACCTCCCCTAGCCACCCATGGAACTGCTGGTTCAGGAAAAGGCTGATTGGGGAGGAGTGTTGGGAAGAAGGAAACCACAAGCCTGGAGTGGGTGCAGAGGCTGCTGTGAGTGGCACTGGCAAGTCAGGGCTCTGATTGCAATTGCTGGAACAGAAGCGCCAGCACCACACGCCCTTGTGATTCCCTGGGGGTGTCAGTGCCTAGAGAGTCTGAGGGTGCAACCTCTGCAGCTCCTGCAGCCATGGAGAGTCAATGTCTGTGGGCATCAGGTGCTTCTCACTTGTGGTTTCCTTCTTCCAAACACTCCTCTCCAATCAGCCTTTTCCTGAACCAGCAGTTCCATGGGTGGCCAGGGGAGGCCTCTTCTGTGTTCCAGAAGCACATAGGAAAATGTGAGCAAAGACTACAACAAAGCATCCAGGGGAGTTGAATCCAGGATTTCCCATATACGAGGAAGGTGTTTTAGCCAGTTGAACCATGGTGCCCTACTTAGCTGGGTTTATATTACTGAGTTTTTCCAGGATACCTCTCGTGTTCTTGAAAAACTCTGCCGCATCCAGGGAATCGGTCCCCTTTTTCAGGTCACTTTCCAAAAAAATGGGCATTTTTTTGGAAGGCCTGTATTCCTCATTTTATTAGGAATAAGGCTCTACCCAAAGAGAAGGTTTTCCCCACATTTGGGCCCATGTAGATGGGCCAAATATCAGAAAAGCCTCTTCTGAAAAACGAAAAGTGTCTCTAAAACTGTTCGAATTTATGGTTGCAGATAACATCTTTAAATTCCAAAGTGCAGCCATTCCCCATTTCCCTCCAGCCTTCCAGGGTCTCAAGGCCTGTGCAGCCCAAGAAACATGATTGGCAACTGGTACCCAGAATCTTATTGTCAATTGAGTGCAGGGCTGTGAAAACATGGACTCAAGGCAACCAGCTTGTGCTAAGGGTGGGCTCTAGAGAAAAGGCTCTTCTTCAAACCAGAGTCAAAGCAGCAGCCTAACAATGACTTACCAAGCACACACTACAGCCTTCCACACTACCAGCTAAGCTATCAGAAGGGGGCTGAGAAATGTTGGTTTGTCCAGACCGGTCCTTCTACAAGTGTCAGGGGACCTGCTACCCCAAGTGGGCGGCATCGTAGATGAGGGTCAGAGTAACCCAGCAGTACAGAGGCTGTCACAGGTACTTCTCATGCAGAAAGAACCCAGAGTGAAATCTGAGCTAGATCACAAGGAAAGAAAGTTGAATTCTTCTCATGTGTCTTTTTTGTTCCAGAGTCTCTAGGGGAGCAGATGGGGCAGAGCCATGAAAAACAAACCACTTGAGTGAACCTTGGTCTAGCCTCTCACTTGTGCTGCTCGCTCTCCCAGACAGTTCCTACGCCCAAGGCAATAGATCCACAACCAAGGTGTGTTGAGTCGATTTCCCTCAGCCTAGAGCCAGCGCAGGGAGTAGAACAGGTTTCTTTTCCTTTCTCAGAAGCAAGGAAAAAGGCCCACATTCTCTGAGGCCCAGGCTTGAGACTCCCTCCCTTTAGCACCAGGGAGCACTAGGCAGAGTCTGGCAGCTGCTGGGAAAAGACATGAGAACATCAGCAAGAAACACAAACTCAGCCCCCTGCATCTCTAGTCTGGCTAGTGGGTTTCATGGCTTCAGCTCTTCTGAGCCAGCCAGATGAGAGACCAAGCGCCAGTGGGCACCAGACACCCAGCAGAAGGCACAAAAATCTCTTCTCACCAGCCTAAGAACAAAAAATCTAAAGCAGGAGGGTTTTGCAACAACCAGCCTAGGAACATCCCACTGACAGTACAACTCAAGTTGCAAAGTTCAGAGCCCTGAGCGCTGCCCCTTGCACCATGGGACAAACAGCTGATGTCATTGGTGGGCACCTGGGACTCTCTGCTTTCAGGCTACCTGTGCTCTCTGGGCTCCCTCCAGCTGCCCCATCCCAGCTGCTTGTTTATTTTTTGTTTTTATTTAAATACCAGCTCTAGTAGAAGCCGTGTGACACTCTCCCCTCCCCCATCACGGCATGGACAGGTCGCCGCCCCCAACCAGACTCTGAAATGGCCCCCTGCATTTCCCTTGGCCCCATGGGGCTGGCAGGAAAGAGGCCCAGGGCCAGGCTAGAGAAGCAGGAGGCAGGGAGATCCCCAGTCTACACAGCTCCTTTTTGTGCAAAAGCCTCTTGTGTAAAAACGGACCCCAATTAATTATGCAAATGAGCATGGCAATATGCCAATCTGTGCTACATTTGCATGAGCTTTTGCGGAGGAGAGATGCAGTATGGAGATAGCCTAGGTGGTAGAGAGCCATGAAGTGACATAGACTCAGGAACAATCCCTGGGCTGCAATTCTTAGTTACACACAATAAGAATAATTCACCAGCTCAGACGTGATTTCTAAACCCCCAAACAAGGAAAATAATAAAACCTGATGGACTAGGGCCGTGGTCCCCAACGCGATGCCCACGGGCGCCATGGCGCCCCCTGGGCCATTTATGTGCACCCGCGGAGCAATCTGCGCTGGCCCCGCCCCCGGGCTCATGGGCGGCCCCTGCCCCGGGGTCACAGCACATGCCGGTGCCGGCCCCAGGCTCACGGCGCCTGGAAAGCCCCTGCCTGGGGTTGCGGCACAGTCCGGTGCCGGCCCCAGGCGCGTGGTGCATGCTTGGCCCCGCCCCCAGGCATATGGCCCATGAGCGACCCCACCCCTGGATGTGTGGTGCATGAGCGGCCCCGCCCCCAGGCGTCCGGCAGCCTCAAAACGTTGGGGACCGCTGGACTAGGCAGACTTTTCCATAACCACACATTGCAAGAAGTCCAATCCTTTGCAAGTCAAGACTGTGTGGCCTAATGGATAAGGCGTCTGACTTCGGATCAGAAAATTGAGGGTTCGAGTCCCTTCACAGTTGCATTTACCTTCCTTTGTCTGTGCTCATGGATCCTAATGTTGTTTCCCTGTAAAGGTCCAATATGACAATGTGGTTTTTCTATAACCCCATTGGAAGCCCTGTAGCTGTTCAGTAGGTCTAAACTATGGGGCTGTGTCTACACTGGCATGAATTTCCAGAAATGCTTAAAACGGAATACTATTCCATTTTCAGTTATTCTGGAAAAGGAGCGTCTACATTGGCAGGCTGCTTTTCCGGAAAAGCATCTGTGGCCAATGTAGATGCGCTTTTCCGGAAAAGAGCCCTGATCGTCATTTTCGCGATCGGGGCTTTTTTCCAGAAAAGACTACTGGGCTGTCTACACTGGCCCTTTTCCAGAACAGTGTTCCGGAATAAGGACTTATGCCAGAGCGGGAGCAGAATAGTTTTTCCGGAATAGCGGCTGATTTTGTACAGTAGAGCATCGTTGCTTTTCCGAAAATTCAAGGGCCAGTGTAGACAGCTCGCAGCTGATTCCGGAAAAGCGGCTGATTTTCTGGAATAAGTGGCCCAGTGTAGACACAGCCTGGGGGTATTGCAGGGAAGGGGGGTTACTGGCTGGTGAAAGCAGGTCTGGTGGTGCCAGGAGAGAAGTGGCAGCCTGGCCTGGTGGGGGGAGAGAATCAGCCAGCAGGGCGGGGGACTGATCAAGGTGCACACAGATCCTGAATACAAATGTAAAAGCCTTTAAAATATCCCCACTGCTGCCAGTGCCAGTGAGGTTTAAGGCACTGCCATGTGTCGGAATGGAGAGAGCCTGGTGCATTCACCATCCAGAATGAGAATATGGATAAAAAACTCCAAAGATGGCGTCGGCTTTCTGAAAATAAACCAGCCCCTTTCCAGCACACGATGTGGTGGTGCAGGGTTTATTGGATTACTCTGGTGCTGCTGGTGGAAGCAGGGCTGGCTGGCCAGGAAAGATGGATGCAATTATGTAGCTTATTTCAAGTCAATTTTGAAATAGCTTATTTTGTAAAAGCCTCCGAGCTAGCTGGCCCCTGGGTGTCAGTCCCACATGTGGCTCTTTCAGAAAGGAGCCTCAGGCCGCCACAGAGACCTTGTGGGGTCTAGAACAAGGTGGGTGGAGCAGGGGAGGTATTCACAGGTGGGGGAGTTAGCTCAAATGAGAAGCCCCTTGCTTTGTATGCAAAAAGTAGTGGGATTGATGCCCATGTTCGCCAATTGCAGCTTTGTCCTGTTTCCTAGTTTTCACTGTTGGGGACTCAGTGGCCCCTCCCTCTTCCTACCTCCTCTCCCAAAAGAGACAGACCTGGCTTCCCTTTCGTTTCCCCCAGCAATTGCCATGCTGCAAAGCAGAGACTGGAGATATCAAACTTAATTCTAACAGTCCATCTGGCTCTGTGGTGCAATGGAAAGCATGTTGGACTTCTAAGCTGTAATGGTTAATGTGAGCCCAGCTAGACATTCAAAGTTTGTGGGTTCAAGTCCCACAAGAATCACTTTAGCTGCTTCCTCATTTCCAGGATGCAGCTTTTACAGACCAGTCAATCCTTAGGCTGACACTGGGGTGGGCTGGCATCCAGGCAATTCCCAGCAGACCTCAGTGAGGGTGGAGGGAAGGGATAGGACTTGGGGGTTGGGACGGGTTGTTCTGAGAGGCTGCAGGTGCCAATAGACCCTCCATGTCTCCTACCAGTGCTGTGCAACACGCAGGCTCAGAGCTTTGCTGGAAAAAAGCACCAGTCTAGACGCGGATCTTTTGGAAAATAAAACCTTTTCCAAAAGATCCCTTAATCCTTATTTTAAGGGTTTATTTTCTGAAAGATCCGGCAAAGCTCCAAGCCAGAAAAAAGCGGAAGCCATTTTTATGCAAATGAAGTGGGGGGGATTTAAATCCCCGCATCATTAGCAATTGCGATGTGTCTAATTTGCATCCCTTTTACGGAAAAGGGATGCAGTCTAGACACAGCCTTAGTGTAGACGTAGCCTCTGTGAGTTACCAGCAGTGGGGCTGTTAGTGTCGGCATCTAACTAATTGCACCATTAGGACATGTCTTCACTCAGGTGGAGATCACTGCTGCAATCCATCTTCCAAAGCTTGATTTAGCAAGTCTAGCTAAGCCTCACTAAATCAAACCCGTAGGGCACCTCCTGCTCTTTGCTACTATCCTACTCCCACTGAGAGGGCACCACCAAGCTCAACTGAAGGTAAAAACAACTCCAGCTACATGTTGAAGATGGTGGGAAGAAAAGAGCTATTGACTGGGCAACAAAGCACCACTGGGAGTTGAACCCAGGATCCCCTGCTTACAAGGCAGGTGCTTTAGCCAAGTAAGCCATGGTGCCCTCCTTGTAAGCAACCCTAAAACTGTTCTACTTTATGGTGCCAGACACCCCCTTCCCATTCCCCTCCAGCTCTTGCCATGACTCAAGGTCTGCGCAGCCCAAGACATTTGATTGGCAGCTGGAACCCAAAACCTTTTTGTCAATTGTAGCCCCAGGCCCCAAAGGGACAGACCCAAGGCAGCCGCCTGGTCCTAAGGCCGGGCCTGCAGCCAGGGGGAGGGAGAAGAATCTCCCCTTTCAGCTGGAGTTGAATCAGCAGCCTAAGGACACTTGCCGAGCACCCGCTACAGGCCTCCGCTCTGCCAGCTGAGCTATGGAAGGTGCCTGGGGCAGGCTGCTTTGCCCAGGTGGCTCTTGGACGAGTGCCAGGGCAAGAGCCCCCTATGGGGCCGGCCTCCCAGGGGAGGGGCAGGAGAACCCAGCAGCACAGGGGTGTCACAGGCGCTTCACCCGCAGAAGGACCCTTGAGTGATCCAGGCAGAAACGCCGCGTCTCGCTCCCTGCAGCTCCCCTTGCTGCCCTGGCAGGCGCTGCCCCTTCTCCCACCGGCCTGGGCCTGGCCTCCCTGCCCCGCCCGGCACCACAGAAAGCCCCTTGGCGTGAGCCTGGGCAAGCCAGAGGCCTCAGGCCTGTCCCCTCTGAGGGGCTTGTGCCTCAGCCTCCTCTGCCCTTGGTGCCAGCTCTCCCGGCTGCCCCTGAGCGCTGCTGGCCAAAGGAGGCAGCCAGGCAGGAGAGGGGGGAGGAGCAAGTCCCGCTGAGGCCGACAGCTCGGGCTCAAGCCTCCAGCCCCAGCACAAAACCTCCAGCCGGGCCCGTGTGGCTCCCTCCTGCCCCCGCACACGCTCACAGGGGGAAACGTGCCCCATGTTCCATCCCTGCGCCAGGCCTGGGCGACGGGCTCAGCCCTCGAGCAGCCCACAGGGCCTGTGAGGGACGGACTGAGAGCAGGGACCCACTGACACCCCCTTTCCTACCCCACTGGTCCGCGTGAGGCGCTGGCACGGGACAGGCAGGAACGGCAGCCGGGGAGCAATCAGCTTGGACTGACGGGCGAGTCTCACTTGCTGACCAGACTCCCAGGCCCTGGGCTCTGGGGCCAGCCCCCCTGTGGGTCAGAGCCCCCCGGCCACAATGCTACTCCAGGGGGCCTGGTTCCAGGGCCACCTAATCCCAGGGCTGCTCTCAGCAGAGGGGGCTGTGATCCCAGCCTGGGGCCAGGGAAGCTGCTACCAGCTCGTGCAGGGCAGGGGGAGCCATCCCAGAGAGGGTGGGGAGGGGGTTCAAGGGGGGGCAGATAGGAGAGGTGAAGGGGAACAGGGACGTGTGAGGAGGGGGCAGGAGGGGAGGCAGGAGGCGCTGAAGGGAGGTTGGGGGGATCATGCCAGGCATGGGGTGGCTGAGAGCAGGGGTGCAATGGAGGGAAACTTGGGGGAGGTGTCACAGGGGGCAGGGGAGGTTGGGAGGAGACTGGGGGAGCAAGAGCAGCCTGGCTGGGGGAGTGGGAGACACAGGGCAGAGTTTGTACAGGAGAGGGGGGAGATACAATGGCAGCTCCCCCACCCCCATTGGCCAGGAGAGGGGGGCAGAGGTGACTGGTTGTGGCACTTGGGGGCACCAACTTCTCTGCCCCAATAAAATTTCTAAAGTTCATAACCAGGGTGACCCAAATGCCCCCTGCCTCTGTGGGTGCCTCTCCCTGCGCCCAGCCCTCTGCACGCACCAGTCCCCCGGGGGGAGGAGCTGCCTGGCTTCCCCAAGTTCGCACCCAGGGGCATTATCAGGTGACGTTACCCCCCCTCTGTCACATGAGTGTTGGGCTCATCAACAGGCTGGTCAGCAGCAGCTGCAGTTACCTGGGCACCCCACAGCTGGGTTACCTGTGTTTCAAGCGGGGACCTTTTGTGTGTTAGGTAAATGTGATAACCACTTGCCATTTTCAAATGGGGCAGAGCTGGTGACTCAAACTGCCCATTCTCTCTCCTGCATGGGCAGTGCTACAGGAAGAGGGGCTGGCAGCTGACACCGCTCCATGCTTCCCTTCTGCTGTTTCAGCTCTTAGGGCTTGTTTCTCCTTCCTTGTCCATAGCAGGCAGCTACACAAAGGCAAGTCACTGAACCAGACAATCCTGGGGCCAGCATGGGGCTTGAATCTAGAGCCTTGGCATTATTAGCATCAAGCACTAAACAGCTGAGCCAGCAGGCCCAGAAGTGGCCCTTTGGGAAAGACACCACAGGCAGCTGCAGGGACGTTTCTGCAGCTGCCAAGGGCTCTTCTCTGATGGGTCCACTTGCGACTCACTGTGATGTGGGCTGGCTAGTCCAGTTGGTTTGAGGCTTGGTCAAGCTCATCTTGCCCTACAGGGCCACTGGCAACAGCTGCTCCCTTGTGTGCTGCTGTGGAGAAAAGCTTCCCTGGCAGCTGCTGAATTAGCTCGGTGGGGAGAGTGTTAAACTGAAGGTTTAAAGGTGCCTGGTTTAATTCTAGGCTTTAGCAGAAACCTTTGTCCCTGTGGCTGAGTTGTTGGTTGAGTCCTCTGTGGAGAACCTGTCTGTCCCCCTAGAAGAGCCTTGTCTGCCCTGCTGCTCTGCCTTCCCTCATCCAGGGGAGGGGAAAAGAACTCTCCTTAGAGGTGGAGTCAAACCAGCCACCTAGGGGCAGCTGCTCCAGTCCTCTGCTCTATAAGCTGAGCTATGGAGGGGCCTTTTGGGGCTGTTTCTCTGTCCAGGTGTCTCTGTCCACAAGGGCAGGAACAGAATCCTGGAATCACCTTCTGCCCAGACTCACCCTCTTGGAAACAGCTGGTTGCAGAGGTGAGGACAGAGGGTCTGTGCCCATCTGCCAGTAGCTCCTGGGGTGGGGGGCAGGGCTTTGTGTGTTGGTATCACACGTGACATCACAATGCCCTGATGCACATGGCTTGACACACCCTCCTGGAGCAGCAGCAGGCTGGGAGGGCGGCGTGCTGGGATGGATCAGGCTGTCAAGCCTCTTTGGCTCCTGCCATCTGCTGCTACATGGCACCAAATTTTGGAAAACCCTGTTCTCTGGAAACGTCCCTTCTGCCTCGTAGAAAGAGTGTCCTCTTCAGTCTGGACGTGGCACTGAAAGAAGTAGAAGGGGATTAACAGGGGATGGGGAGTGTGGGGAGAGTGTCTCAGGGGTTTGTTACTCTGGTTAGAGGTGTGGCCAAAACACAGGCCTCGCTGTGAGCAGGATTTGAACCATTGCAGGGAAAACCTATTGGATTTCTAGTCTAACACCTTAACCACTCAGCCATCACAGCTGCGAGCTCGACAGTACCTGGGCAACAACAAACAAAAGGTCTGAAGGCCACATAGTCGTTCCCTTCGGTGGGGCCCTGCTAGTCTGTAGCTGTGAAAGCTGAAAAACCAACAAATGGTCCTAGAATGAGAGAATCCTGCCTTTTGTCCGTGTTTGCTGTCCCAGAGAGTGGCCCCATGGCTAAACTGGCCAAGGTACCTGCCAGGTCCGGGGGAGGTGAGGGAGGCAGCCCCCAGTGGTGCCTGGCCAATGTGTCTGCTCCTCCCACCATCCCCCCTTATGTAGCTGGAGGCAGCTTCCTTCAGTTGAGCTTGGCCATGTCTTCACAGCAGGAAGCCAAAGGCAGCAAGAACAGATTTCTGGCCCCTAGTCAGGTGCTCTCTGGTCTTAGTTGGACTCACTAAATCGAACTCCGGAAGGTTGACCACAGCCCGTCCTCCCCAGCTGGGTGTGGTTCTTGTTCTTCTGCTCAGCCCAGCCCTTAGAGACCAAGGACGTGCCAATGGGCATCTAAATCACACCCTTGTTGAATTGCTGGAAATGCAAACCAGACACACAGCGGGTTAGAGCTGGTTCCAGCTGAGGAACAGGTTTGCCCGGTTTATGTGTATTGGTGCCAGAAAACATTAAGGGTTTGTATTCATTTAAAGAGTCCACATAAAACAGAAATCCAGGATGTAATAGAACTGGAGAGGTAAATGTTTATTGAAGGAACATTTCCTAAGAGGGCTCTTAGATTTGAACCAATGACCACTTGACCTACAATCAAACACTCTGCCACTGAGCTACACCCCCACGCAAAACAGATACCTGCAGGCCGTGTTGGGCACTGGGCAGGAAACACGAGGCTTTTGTGTAACACACATCTCAGGTGGGATGGACCCTCACTGAGCCCAGACTGTGATGGACTCTAATGAGGAATTTGTTCTGAAAGCAGTAGAGCTGGGACAGGACACAGGTTCTGTCTACACAGAAAAGTTATTTTGGAATAATGGCCATTTAGAATAACAATGCCAAAGTCTGTGCAGCAATTCCGTTAATGCGCAATAATCTGAAGTAATAGATGGCTTATTCCACCTTCTGTAAACCTCATTCTACAAAGAATAACACCTGTTCCCAATTAGCTATTTCAGAATAATGCGTGTGGAGATGCGCCACTTCCGCTATTTCAAAATGGCCCCTCCCTAGGCCCATTTTAAGTTATTTCTACCAGGGATCTCAGTCGAGATAACTCGTCTACATTTGCGGAGCCTGACTTGGACTCATTCTGAAGTTTCCCTGCAGTGTAGATGTGCTCTTTTGAAATCACTGTTCAAGAATAGCTTATTCCAAAATAAATGTGCCGTGGAGATGTAGCCAAAATCCTGAGAGATGAAACTGTTGGGCTATTTCTACAATCGTGGCTTCTTGCGCGAGTAATATGCAAATGAGGCTAAGCATGGAATCTTGCTGACCCTCATTTGCATACCTAATGAGCCACCATTTTTTTCAGAAGAGGCTCTTGTGCAAGAAGGAGCATCTATACTGCCCCTTCTTGCGCAAGAAAAACCCTCTTACGCAATGCCGTTCTTCCTGAAAAGTAATAGATGTAACTCATTCTTGCCCAAAAGCCTCTTCTGAAAAAAAATTGTGGCTCATTAGGTATGCAAATGAGGGTCAGAGAAATTCCATGCTTAGCCTCATTTGCATATTACTCGCACAAGAAGCCGCGAGTGTAGACATAGCCTTGGTGGGAAGCCAGGAGAGCAGAGGCCAGCCTGAGACCTGAATGTCCCAGGTCCCCAGCAGAAGCTCTATATGTGGGTCCCATGGTGTAAGGGGCAGCACTCAGGACTTTGAATCCTGCAATCTGAGTTCAAGTCTCAGTGGGACCTGCTGGGCTGGTTGCTGTGAGCTCCTGGTGCTTTGTGGGTTTTACATTCCTTGTCCTGAGGTTCCCCAGAGGCAGTTTTACTCCTGTGCTGGATGTCTGAGGCCCAATGGAGCTTGGTCCCCAGACTGATCAGACTTGTGCTCAGGTGCCTGATGCTCTCCCAGCTGTAGGACATTTTGCAGAGAACAGGCCAGAGCCCTTCTCCTGTCCCTGGAGAGATGGAAATGGGGCTGTTCCTTGTGGGGAAAGAAGTGGGTGTGTCGGGAGTGGGGTTCGAGTTCAAACCTCTCCACAGACCAGAACCCCACATTAGGGGCAAGAAAGAGCCTTGAGTCAGGCAGTGGAGAACACTTGGCTCCTGTTACCCTGAGATGGGATATTAGGAAACTTTTCCCATGCAGCCTGGCTAGCTCATTTGGTAGAGCATGAAACTCTTAATCTCAGGGTCATGGGTTCAAGCCCCATGCTGGGCAGTGCCCTTCCTTAACTCACTTTCTCAGCCTACAAGCAATTGGCTCTCAGTTTTCACCAGGGTTTTAGAAAGAAAAAGTCTAGTCCTGGGGTTGAGCTTTAGTAGAACCAAAGAGAGAACCAACTGCAATTTCCATCTTCTGAGGAGAAGGGAAGAGGATTTTCTTCTCCTCAGTTCTAGCTTCATCAGCCCAGGGAGGAGAAAAAATAACCCTCCGCCCGCTAATTGTCCTGTCAGCTTCTGTAGCTTCACCTCCTTCCACAGCAGCTCCAGCTTTGAGCTACAAATATCAAGGGGCTGGTGAGGAAATTAGGTGCTTCCCTGAGAACAAGAGGTGGAGTGTTCACAAGGTGCATCCCCCTCCCCTGCAGCTTGCTTTGTCGACAGAACTGAATGTAGTCTAGACGCTCTTTGTCAACAGAAGCTTTGTCGACAGCATCTGTCGACAAAACTTCTGTCGACAAAAGCCTGTCGTCTAGACGTACCCTTAGTCTAGTGTAGCTGAAAAAATACAGAAAAAAAACAGTTTCTTGCCATTTCAACCAGAAAGGACATTATCTCAATGATTTAATTACCTGCATCCTGCTTCAAAAGCCTTTTAAAACTGCACTTTAAAGGGAATCCTCTAAAATTCAATACTTTACGGCGGGGTCCTAACAAAGACTCTAGTTATCTTACCCATTACAAATGTAGATACCATTTCATATTTAGCTAGAAGCCATTCTGTATAACAAAAGCCATTTCAGTTTCTTGTGTCTGCACGTATACTAGAGGGAGTGAACTGGCCTTCACCGAGGTGGGGAGAGGCCAGAAGGATGCGTTGTTGGAATGTATTAATGAACTATTTTGAGCTGAAGCTCGAACTCCCTCTAAACCTGTTTCTTTCTCTGCTGATAGTAATTCCTCTTTGAAGTTCTCCTTGATTTCTTGCCCTGACGTCAGACTTGTTTGGTTAAAGGTATAAAATACTAGAATTGATTGTATTAGCCAGCCTTACTGGGCCCGGCTTTGCTAAGACCACGTTTGGCTCACTTTGCTTGTATTGGCCAATAAAACTGTCTGTTTAGCTGCGTAAACTGAGTGAAGTCTTTGCTTTGACACAAAGATAGCTTCCCCAATTATCACCTCTAATATCATTAGCTCACAGACATTTACCTTCCCCCCCGCATCCCCGTTCTGTTCTGAAATTTGATTTGTCCTTTTCATATGTGTTCGGTTTTTTTAATTGTATCCTTTGATAGATATGGTTGTGACAATTTTCTTCCACTATTTGATCTGAGGAAGTGGGTCTGGCCCACGAAAGCTCATCATCTAATAAACCATCTTGTTAGTCTTTAAAGTGCTACATAGTCCTGTATTTTGTTGCAGCTTAAAAGTCCAACATGCTTTCCATTGCACCACAGAGCCTGATATCTCCACTCTCTGCTTTGCAGCACGGCAATTGCTGGTGGCAAAGAAAGGGGAGCCAGGTCTGTCTCTTTTGGGAGAGCAGGTAGGAAGAGGGAGGGGGCCACTGAGCCCCTGACAGTGAAAATAAGGGATAAAAGCTGAGCTGCATTGGAGAATGTGGGCATCGATCCCACTGCCTCTCGCATGCTACGCAAGCGCTCTACCACTTGATCTAATTCCCCTGCCTGCAAAATCTGTCCCTGCCCCACCCTCCTTGTTCCAGAGCCCACAACATCTCTGGGGCTGCCCGAGGCTCCTTTCTGAAAGGGCCACTTGTGGGACTGACACCCGTGGGCCAGCTAGCTCGGAGGTTTAGGACGTGGTGCTCATATCACACTGACGAGTCTTAAGAGCAAGCCCCTTATTTCAAACCATAACGGGCTCGCTATTCCGACGTCCCTGCAAACCTCATGGCACGAGGAGTGAGGGGCGTTTCGGAATAGCGATTTATTTGGAAATAAGTGCTGTGTAGCCAGCGCCAAATTACAAAATAAGTTATTTCAAAATTGACTCAAAATAAGCTACTGAATTGCATCGCTTATTTTGAGCTATGGGACGCACCCCTAGTGAGTTAGAGCTCAGCTCTGCCTCCAGCTCCACCCACCCACTGCTGCCTTGCAGGCTCATTTCCTGCCCCTGGCCAGCCCCTTGGCATGTGTGAGCTGCTTTCCCTGCCCCCCTCCCTCAGGGCTGGTTCTGGGCCTCACGCAGGGAGCATCAGAGGCTGCGCAGGGTGCCACATTGCTAGGTCAGGATCCCGCCTATGGGGCTTTGTTTTCACAAAGAAAAAACAGTTTCTTGCCATTTCAACCAGAAAGGACACTGTCTTAATGACCTAATCACATGCATCCTACTTCAGAAGACTTTCAAATCTGCACTTGAAAGGGAATCCTCTGAACTGGCATTCATGCTAAAATTCAACACTCTCTGCTGGGGGCTGAACAAAGACCCCAACTACCTTACCCATTACAAAGATAGCTTCCCCAATTATCACCTCTAATACCATTAACTCACAGACATCTACTCTTCCCCACCTCTAATATCATTAACTCACAGGCATTCACCTTCCTTCCCCCCGCATCCGCCTTCTGTTCTGAAATTTGATTTGTCCTTTTCATATGTGTTCATTTTTTTTAATTGTATCCGTTGATATATATGGTTGTGACAATTTCTTCCACTATTTGATCTGAGGAAGTGGGTCTGGCCCACAAAAGCTCATCATCCAATAAACCATCTTGTTAGTCTTTAAAGTGCTACATAGTCCTGTATTTTGTTTCAGCTACACCAGACTAACACGGCTACATTTCTATCATTATCCTATGGGGCTGTGAGTGTTGCTGTCCCTGCTGTACAGACAGGGCCATAGAGTCAGGGAGAGATTCACTGAACAGGCCAAGGACACTCAGTGAGTTAGAGCCAAGATCTTCCCCCAGCTCCCTTCCGCACCCACTGACGTGCTGACTCCCTCCCTGCCATGGGGCTCTTTGCATTGGCCTCTTGTCTCTGGAACCAGGGTTAAGCCACAGCTGAGACTCTGGGCAGGGGGCTGGGTATGGGGGTTCTGAGTGTGGGAGGGGGAGTGCTTGGTCCTCTGGCTCAGCTTTTCTCTTTCTTCTACCCCAGCAATTGCCCTGTTGCAAAGCAGAGGAAGAGGATGAGGAGTTTGCTGTGTTTTGGGGCTCTGTGGCATAATGGCAAGTGTGTTCACCTTTTCAACAGTGGTGCTTGGTGTGAGTTAGGTCAATCATTCAACAGTTGTGGGTTTGAATCCCACCCCAGTCACTTTCAGCTGCTCTCTGATTTCCAGAGCAGCTTTTACAGAACAGGCTGGACCTGCCCCTGTTGCATGATGGGAGTGACAGGGAGCTTGTGACAGGGTTTCTCTGGGTGCGAGAGACGTGCCTGTAACTCTAGTGTCTGGCTCTGACACTCCAGCAGTGGGGCCATCCAGCCCGATTCAGACCAGGCTGGTCGGAACCTCTTGTGCTCATCAAGGGGGATTCTGCACTTGCTGCCTTGGGAGCCAGGGTCACATTGCAGAGCTCCCCCAGGGCCGTCCCAGGGCATCACCAGGCTGGCCTCCCACACCCTTGGCAATGTGGCTGCGTTTTATCCTTCCCCTTCAGTAACAACCGGCCATTCCCCACTCAGCCCCAGCCACCGTGGGACCCGCTCCCTTCCCCAGGAGCATTGTGAGCGCCAGCTTCCCTGAGACACTTCCCTGGTTTCGGGAGGGAGACGAGACGTCAAGGCCCATGACTCAGAGCCAGCTACAGATACCCATGGAAAGCTGATTTTCAGAGGGGAATGATCAGCCCTTCCTGTGTATCTGGCTTCTTCAAAGGGGCTTAATCAGGAGCTAAAAGTTGAAGAAGGGCCATTTAGAAGGGTGAATTTCTGTCTCGGGGTCTGTTTTCTGTCTTCCCCCCTGGACTCCTAAGTCATGGATTGTGGCTTCAAGTCCCACCTGGGGTGATTGTTTCCTCTCACTGACAAAGAACTTAACTTATTCTGCTCTCTGAGACGATTTGCAAAGATGCTCAACAGTGGTGGTTCTCTCTCTCTCTGCAGAAGCTGTTCAGACCCCTCACTAGCAACTGCTCGTGTGAGTGCTAAAAGCCCAGGTATCCAAAGTCAGAATGAAGGGGCACATTTTGCTCTAGAAGGCCCAGGAGTGACAGCCAGAGGGAGGTGGCTGTAGCAGGGTCTGTCTGGAGACAAAGTGGAGCCTGAGGATGAGAAGGCCCATGAGAGGCAGAGACTCTAGAGCAGTGGGGGGCTAGTTACTTGGTCTGGCAAATGGACAGAAAATCCCCAGGCCCTGAGCATGGTGCGGGCGAGGCCCATGGGGCAGTTTGCCTGGTGGGGTTTGGGGAGTGGAGAAGCTGGGAAGCTCTGTGAGTGGATAAGGTCCCTGGCTGAGCTGTGCCCCCTGCCGCGTGTGTGACTCAAACTGTCCCTCGTCCCCTTTTATGTGTCTGTTGCGCTTCCAACTTCTTTCCTTAGGCACGTTAATCTAGCAAAGACCCCACCCGGGCTTTAGGGAAGACCGGCTGATTGGAACTGAGCTGTGCAGAGTCTTGTAAAGGGAAACGCAACTTCTCTGGAGATTTGCTGAGTTTTAGATGAGGGTTTAGCAGGAGGGACGTTGTGGGCTCTAGAACAAGGTGGGTGGGGCAGGAAAACTGCTCCTAGGCAGGGGAACTAGTTCAAGTGGTAAAGCGCTTGCTTTGCATGCGTGAGGCAGTGGGATCAATACCCACATTCTCCAATGATAGATGTTTGTTCCTCTTTTTCACAGGCAGAGCCAGCCAGGGGCTAAGTGTTTCCAGGGGCTCCTTCCCTCTTCCAAAAAGGCAACGGGCTGGTTTCCGCAGTGCAGTGGGTGTCCCATTTGGCTCAAAGGGAGCAGTTCCCTGGATAAAAGTCAGGCAGGCAAAGTCCATCCTGTAACTCCCTGCGGAGGGGATTCGCTGGCCTGGGGAGGGCAGACACAGACCAGCACTAGCAGTTTCCCCTCTTCTGTTTCTTTTCAGCTCCTTGCAAACTGCCTCCCAGCTGTGGATGAGGCTGAGTGTGAGTGAAACCAACTGCACTTTGGATGATTTTGTTCATTGTTTAAAAAGCCTCAGGCACCTCTTCTGCCTGGGGAGGTGTCTGTAATAGACACCTAGTGTGACATCACCCTGGGGTTTTACCCCTTTAACCTCACCCAGAGACTCCTGAGAAGTCTGTCTCCTGTGTCCATCTCCGCCTCAGGCCAAGTGTTTGCATGTTTCATAGATAAGGAAACTCCTCCTCCCTTTTTCCCTGCCAGTCCTTCCAGAGCAAGCTGTAGCCTTCTGTGCCAAAGTTCCAGTTATGTGTATTATCCCACCAAGTCCCTGTGATATCAACTTCTTCCTGCTTATTACACATAGTCCAGGGTAATGTGTGGAGCGCAGAATCAGGTCTAGGAAATAACCGTTACTGGACCGCTTGGGAATAGTGACCATAATATAATAACATTCAACATTCCTGTGGTGGGAAGAACACCTCAGCAGTCCAGCACTCTGGCATTTAATTTCAAAAAGGGGAATTACACAAAAATGAGGAGGTTAGTTAAACAGAAATTAAAAGGCACAGTGACTAGAGCCAAATCCCTGCAAGCTACATGGAAACTTTGTAAAGACACCATAATAGAGGCCCAACTTAACGGTATAACCCAAATTAAAAAACATAGCAAGAGACCTAAAAAAGAGTCACTCTGGCTTAACCACCATGTGAAAGAAGCAGTGAGGGACAAAAAGGTATCTTTTAAGAAGTAGAAGTCCAATCCTAGTGAGATAAATAGAAAGGAACATAAACACTGTCCAATCAAGTGTAAAAATGTAGTAAGAAAAGCAAAAAAAGATTTTGAGGAACAGCTAGCCAAAAACTCAAAAAGAAATAACAAAATGTTTTTTTAAGTACATTAGAAGCAGGAAGCATACTAAAAAACCTTTGGGTCCCCTAGATGATCGAGCTATAAAAAGAGCAATCAAGGATAATAAAGCCATTGCGGAGAAACTAAATGATTTCTTTGCTTCAGTCTTCATGGCTGAGGACGTTGGGGAGATTCCCAAATCTGCACCGTCCTTTCTGGGTGATGAATCTGAGGAACTGTCCCAGATTGAAGTGTCATTAGAGGAGGTTTTGGAACAAATAGAAAAACTTAATGTTAACAAATCTCCGGGACCGGATGGCATTCATCCAAGGGTTCTAATAGAACTCAAATGGGAAATTGCTGAACTATTATCTGTGGTTTGTAACCTATCCTTTAAATCAGCTTCCGTACCTAATGACTGGAAGGTAGCCAACGTGACACCAATATTTAAAAAGGGCTCTAGAGGCGATCCGGGCAACTACAGACCGGTAAGTCTAACTTCAGTACCGGGCAAATTAGTCAAAACAATAGTAAAGAATAAAATTGTGAAGCATGTAGAAGAACATAATTTGTTGGACAAAAGTCAACATGGTTTCTGTAAAGGGAAATCCTGTCTTACTAATCTATTAGGCTGTGTCTACACTGGGCCACTTATTCTGGAAAATCAGCCAGTTTTCCGGAATAATCTGCGAGTTGTCTACACTGGCCCCTTGAATTTACGGAAAAGCACTGACGATCTACTGTAAGAAATCAGCTGCTTTTCTGGAAAAACTATGCTGCTCCCGCTCGGGCAAAAGTCCTTTTTCCGGAAAACTGTTCCGGAAAAGGGCCAGTGTAGATAGCACAGTAGTGTTTTCCGCAAAAAAAGCCCCGATCACAAAAATGACGATCGGGGCTTTTTTCCGGAAAAGCATGTCTACATTGGCCACAGATGCTTTTCCGGAAAAAGGGCTTTTCCAGAAAAGCATCCTGCCAATGTAGACGATCTTTTTCCGGAAATACTTATAACGGAAAACTGTTCCGTTTTAAGCATTTCTGGAAATTCATGCCAGTGTAGACATAGCCCCAGAGTTCTTTGAAGGAGTTAACAAACATGTGGACAAGGGGGATCCAGTAGATATAGTATATTTAGATTTTCAGAAAGCCTTTGACAAGGTCCCTCACCAAAGGCTCTTGTGTAAATGACATGGCCATGGGATAAGAGGGAAGGTCCTTTCATAGATTGAGAACTGGTTAAAAGACAGGAAACAAAGGGTAGGAATAAATGGTAAATTTTCAGAATGGAGAGGAGTAACTAGTGGTGTCCCCCAAGGGTCAGTCCTAGGACCAATCCTGTTCAACTTATTCATAAATGATCTGGAGAAAGGGGTAAGCAGTGAGGTGGTAAAGTTTGCAGATGATACCAAACTGTTTAGGATAGTCAAGAGAGAAGCAGACTGTGAGGGGCTCCAAGAAGATCTCACCAAACTGAGTGATTGGGCAACAAAATGGCAAATGAAATTTAATGTGGATAAGTGTAAAGTAATGCACATTGGGAAAAATAACCCCAACTATACGTACAATATGATGGGGGCTAATTTGGCTATGACAAATCAGGAAAGAGATCTTGGCGTTATCGTGGACAGTTCTCTGAAAACTTCCACACAGTGTGCAGCGGCGGTCAAAAAGGCAAATAGGATGCTAGGAAATATTAAGAAACGGATAGAAAATAAGACCCAGAATACCTTACTGCCCCTGCATAAAACTATGGTACGCCCACATCTTGAATACTGTGTACAGATGTGGTCTCCTCACCTCAAAAAAGATATTTTGGCCTTGGAAAGGGTTCAGAAAAGGGCAACTAAAATGATTAGGGGTTTGGAATGGGTCCCATATGAGGAGAGGTTAAAGCGACTGGGACTTTTCAGTTTAGAAAAGAGGAGACTGAGAGGGAATATGATAGAAGGTCTATAAAATCATGAGTGGTGTGGAGAGGGTCCATAAAGAAAAGTTATTTATTAGTTCCCTAAATTGAAGAACTAGAGGACACCAAATGAAATTAATGGGTAGCAGGTTTAAAACTAATAAAAGAAAGTTCTTCTTCACACAGCATGTAGTCAACCTGTGGAACTCCTTACCACAGGAGGCTCTGAAGGCTAGGACTATAATAGAGTTTAAAGAGAAGCTAGATAATTTCATGGAGGTTAGGTCCATAAAAGGCTATTAGCCAGGGGATAAAATGGTGTCCTTGACCTCTGTTGTCAGAGGCTGGAGAGGGATGGCAGAAACAAATCGCTTGATCATTGTCTTTGGCCCACCCCCTCTGGGGCACCTGGTGCTGGCCTCTGTTGGCAGACAGGATACTGGGCTAGATGGATCTTTGGTCTGACCCAGTATGGCCATTCTTATGTTCCTGTGTGTCTGTACCAGCATCTAAGACACACATTAGATTTTGCTTCCCAATGGTCCCTTGTCCCTCCTTTATCTCTGCGGTTACAGCCCCTGCTCTCTCCCAGGTGTCCATGTGATTCACTTACCTCTGGGCTTTGGGCACCTGCCCCCATTAAACCTAGTTTAAAGCCTCCTCACTAGGTTAGCCAGTCTGCACCCAAATACTCTTCCCTTCCTCCACAGGTGGACCCCAGCGCTGCTGAGCAGCCCTTCCTGCCAAGCATCCCATGGGCAAGGAAGCCAAAGCCCCCTGCCCACTGAGCTGTAGCTTTCTGTTCCCGGGGGGCCAGACACCACCTGTGCTCGATGGCTGGAGGGGAATGGGGAATGGCTGCACTTTGGGAGTCAAAAGTGTTATCTGGAAACATAAAGAGCCATTTTAAAAAGACTTTGGAGAAAGGCACTATACCTTAGTTGGCTAAAGTACCTGCCTCATAAACAGGAGATTCTGGGTTCAAGTCCCAGTGGTGCCTTGCTGTAACCAGTGCTCACATTTTCCTAGGTCCTTCTGTGACACAGAAGAGACCTCCCCTGGCCACCCATGGAGCTGCTGGTTCAGGAAAAGGCTGATTGGGGAGGAGCATTGGGAAGAAGGAAACCACAAGCCTGGAGCAGGTGCACAGGCTGCTGTGACGGGCACTGGAAAGGCAGGGCTCTGACTGCAATTGCTGGGACAGGAGAGCCAGCACCATACACCCTTGTGATATCCTGAGGGGGTCAGGGCCTAGAGAGTTTGAGGGAGCAACCTCTGCAGCTCCTGCAGCCATGGAGAGTCAGGGTCTGTGGGCATCAGGTGCTTCTCACCTGTTGGGGAGAAACCTCTTGGGACTTGTGGTTTCCTTCTTCCCCCCACACCTCTCCAATCAGCCTTTTCCTGAATCAGCAGTTCCATGGGTGGCCAGGGGAGGTCTCTTCTGTGTCCCAGAAAGCCATAAGTAAATGTGAGCAAAAGCTGCAACAGGGCACCAACAGTAACTGAGCCTAGGAGCTCCTGTTTATTAAGCAAGTGCTTTAGCAAGCTAAGCCACTGTGTCCTACTCAGACCCACCTCTAAACTGTTCTACTGTATGGTCCCAGACATCACGGTTGTCTCGCAAAGTTCGGCCATTTCCCTCCTACCTTCCCACCCTGGTGGTGGCTCCCTGGGCACAGAAGGCTACAGCTCAGTGGGCAGAGGCTCTAACATGCACATCTCCCCCAGTACCTGGGACTGTGGAGTTGCCTTTGAGGTTCTGCAAGGTTGGGGGAGGGAAAAATGGAGCAAACTTTGATTCTCTGGCTTGTAAACTCCTTGGTCTCAGGGTTTAGGTTGGAGTCCCCCGTTGGGGGCCCGGCCTCCTTCAGTTTGGTCCCTTCTTGAGGGCACAAAATTGACAACAGAGAATTCCTTTGCCCTGCAGCAAACTCTGCTGGCAAAAGGGTTAGCAACCAAATATTTGCCCAAGTTTAAGTACAGAATCAGAAAACCCAATGAAGTGTGTTTCTGTGGTGTAGTGATTATCACATTTGCCTGACATGCAAAAGGTCCCTGGTTCAAATCCAGGCAGAAACACAGGGTCGTCTCTTTTTGCGGTTCCCCTGGGTGCCCACAAGGCAGTTCCAGGGCCTGCCCCCTGGTGCAGGGATGGGTGGCCTGTGTGCTGGCTTTCAGGAGCATGTGGGAGATAAATAAACAGGTTAGGCTGAGATGGGAGGACACAGGGCTGGGGCTGAGACTTCTCAGCAGTCCCTTATGTGGGACCAGGTCATTGCAGCCACTCAGTCCAGGGCCCACTACTGTGGCTGTGCACCTTTGGGGCAGTGTGGCTGTCACCTTTGCAGCAAGGGGACACAAAGCCACATAATGTCCCGCCTCATGCCCAGACCCCAGCATCCCCAATTCCCTCACTTTCTTCCCATCCAGCACCCCCAGCTTGTTTGACACCCTCCCTTGTTCCTGCTCCCTCTATCCTGGCTAGACACCCACCCTGCTCCTTCATCCATGTTCCTTCTGCACCCTTTCTCGTGGTCACACATGGCTCCTTGGCGCTTCTCAAGCCAGGCCCTGCAAGGAGCCACCAGGGCAGGAACCAGCCCTTGGAGCTTGGCTTGCACCGGATCTGTTAGTTTCCCACCACATCTCACCTGAGAAGAGGTGACTTTTTCGCCTTCCTTCTGACCTTACGTCTCCGTTCCCTTCAAAGGTCTCCGCTGCCTCGGGACCCACCTCCTCAGGGTGCTGCCCCTCTGCCACTGGGCTAGGAGTGGGAGACTCCACAGTCTCTGCACTTGGGCTGAGAAGTCTCACGGGGACTCGTCTGTTGATGGCGTTAGTCAGCCCGATGGCCAGCCGGATCCATTCCGTAGTGCTGCCCGAGAGGGAGCTTTACAAGTGCCCAGTGTCCATTGGTATTTTCTGGGGCTCTGTGTAGGGGATTGGGCTTGGCCATCTTCTCCACAGGAAATGCCTCTTCTTTGGAACAGCAGCTCCCAGGAGTTCATGGAACTTCTTCTTCTCAGCTTGGGAAAGGGAAGACCAAGGCGTGATGGGACAGAGATTAGGTAGTGGTGACAGGTGCAGAAAGCAATAAGAAGATCCCAGGTGACAGAATGAAACTGGCAAGTAACCTAATTAAAAATAAACCGAAAGGAAGCATTTTTGCACCCAGTGGAACTCCTTGCCAGAGGATGTTGTGAAGGTGAAATCTACAAGAAGGTCCAAAACAGAACTGGATAATTTAATGCAGGAAAGGTCAATCAATGACATTTAACCAGGATGGACAGGGCAGGTGTCTCTAGCTGGTGTATTCTAGAAGCTGGGAATGGGCAACAGGAGGGATCACTTAAGAATTATCTGTCCTGAGGATTCCCGCTGGGCAGTGAAATTGGCTGCTGTCGTGAGACAGGATCCTGGGCTAGCTGGGCAACTGGCCTGGCCCAGTCTGGCTGTTCTGATGTTCTGTTTGGTTTCTGTTCTTGTCCTCGCTGGACAATGGAAAATGGACCAACGTCCTGAAGGGGACAGAAAATGTAGGTAATGGCAAAGGCATCTTCATGTGTCCCTAGTGGCTAGGATTCAGTACTTTCATTGCTGAGGCCTGTGTTCAATTCCCAGTCAGGAAAACCAGCCCCAGTTATCACAGACAACTGCCTGCTCATTCATCTTACCTCATTGTTACAGCAGCTGTGACCCAAGAGGTTCACTCAGGGCCCCTTTCCCACCTATCCCTCACTGCCAAGACAGCACCTGCCATTTTCACAAGCCCTCCAGAATGGGCAGAGCTGGGTGACTCAAACTGCCCCTCTCCTCACCCAGGCTGCCCCTCATGGGCAGCGCTACAGGAAGCTCCATGGCGCACACAGTACTAGCCCAGCACAGTCAGGTCAGCACAAGATCCATTGGTTCAGTTTGGTTGTTGAAGGAGAAAACCCAGAACTGGCTCCAGCCCCCACTCAGTAACCTGGGGAAATGACCCACCAGGCCTGGGCCCCTTGGAGAGGCAACGATTCCCCACTGGCCAGGGCAGAGCCTCCCTCTGACACAGTCATGGAGCCTTCTCCCCCTGGTCCTGCCTCCCCTTCACTCAGCTCTCACTGCTCGGTGCTGCCAGGGAGGGGCCTCACTGCGAGAGCCGCCTGGGCAGGTTCCTGCAACAGAGACACGTCCCAGAGCAGGACGGATGCTCACACCAACATTGAGTCGCAATAATGGAATTGCTGTGTAGACGCTCCCATTGTTATTTCGGAATAATGACCGTTATTCCCAAGGAACGCTGCTGTGTAGATGAAGCCTAAGAGAAATCCTAAGCAAGCACTTCTACAATGGCAGGGGAGACCCACATCTCCATTCAGAGACCAGAGTACCCCACTGAAAGAAAGACAGTAGTTTGAGTCTGGTGCCTTACACCAGTCGGCCATCCTGACACATGAAGTGGCCTCTTCAACTGAAGTTTTCTTATATGTGTGTGTTGCTCACTGAGGCCAAGGGGGCCCTTCTCTTTCCCCACCTAACTGCTGTTCTGCAGCACAGCTGGGTTTATCCACTCTCACCCTCACTCACCGGTGTGAGGTGTTTTGCAGTCAGCTGACAAGAAGGCTATGTCTACACTCACGGCTTCTTGCACGAGTAATATGCAAATGAGGCTAAAAGTGGAATATTGCTGAGCCTCATTTGCATAGCTAATGAGCCAGCATATTTGCGGAAGAAGCTCTTGTGCCAGAAGGAGCTGTCTACACTGCCCCTTCTAGCGCAACGAAAACCCTCTTGTGGAATGCCGTTACACCGATTATTTTCAGGACATCACAAGGGCCTTTTGCAGCCCTTCAGCTTATTGGCTAAAGGAGGTTGGGAGGCGATGACCTCACAGAGAGTCCATGACAATGGCCAGGTGGGACAGGCTGCAGGGCAGGGGCCCTCTCAGAAATGCCCCCCTGACTTTGTTGCAGGGAGTTGCCTTCTGGAGATCTGCCCTTGAGGCCAGAGTGAGAATGAGGGTCACAAGCACGAGTGTGAGGAGGAGCCTCGTTGGAGCCTTCTCCTTTCCCTCGACTAACTTACCTGGAAGACAGACGTCCCTGTGGAGAAGGGCAGAGTCACCAAAAGATCTGGCGCTTCTATAGCAGGGGAATTAGCTCAAGTGGTAGAGTGCTTGCTTAGCATGTAAAAGGCAATGGAATTGACACCCACATTCTCCAATGGTGTATGGTCCCTATTTTTTTCACAAGCAGAGCCATCCAGAGGGCCAAGAGCCTCCAGTGGCCCCTCTCTCTTCCTACTCACTCACCTCAAAAGCCAGCCACGGCTTAGTTCCAAATCAGTAAATCTTATTGCATGAGGGACATCGCCTCTTCCGAAATAGCTATTTTGAAATAGTGGTAGTGTGGACACTCCACTGCTGCTATTTCAAAATAGCTCCTGCCCAGGGCCATTCAAAGTCATTACTCCCCAGTGCCTCCTGGGGCTCTAAGTCGAGGTAGAGCGGCCACTGGCAGCTTCTTGTGCAATAACTCTTTTGCGGAATAGTTCTTGTGCAAAAGGTCTTGCACAAGGGAGCGTTCACACTGCCATGTGCTTTTGTGCAAGAGATGTGCTTTTCCGCAAGAGCATCCATGGCAGTATGGACGCTCCCTTGCGCAAGAAAGCGCTGATGGCCATTTCAGATAGCTGCTTCTTGCGCAAGAAATTAATGTTGCCTTTCGACACTGCCCTCTTGTGGAAGAACTCTTGCACAAGAGGGTTTATTCCTCATGGGGAGAGGAATAACTCTTCCAGAAGAAGAAGTGTTTTCTGATGCTGTACTGTAAATTTACTTGCGCAAGAACATGCGTGCAGTATAGACGCTCTGCAAGTTTTTGTGCAAAAAGCCTGCAGTGTAGACGTAACCCCCGAGATAGATTGCAGCAGAAATCTCCACCTGAGTGAAGAGAGGGCCTAATGGTGCAATTAGTTAGACATTGACACTAACAGTCCCACTGGTGGTAACTCAGAGAGGCCCTTGTTGCCCTAGAAAGGGGTGTGGCCAAAACAGAGACTTCGCTGTGAGCAGGATTTGAACCTGCACAGGGAAACCCTATTAGGCTTTGAGCCCAAAGCCTTAACCACTCAGCCATCACAGCTACATGCATTGGGGAGCCAGGGAAACTGGTAAATAATCCCAGTGCGCAGTCCTAATATCACCTGCCATAGAATTCACACAGCAAACCATTTCAACAGCTGTGCAAAGGAGTTCTGGCTGTTCTCGTGTTAGGCTGCCTTGGAGGTGAGTTCTGCTTCAAGGTCTTCTCTCCTCTGCCTTGGTTTTCCTTTCCCTTTTCCTTCCTCTTCTCTTCTCCCCTTTTCCTTCTTTTTGCTGGTCTCCTTCTTGGACCCCAGTTTATATAGAGAAACTCAATACTGCCTAATTCTTCCTTAACCAATTATTTTAGTATAATTTCACTAACCAAATATAACATACTGTAACAGAATTACCTAACCAATCATACCCCACCACCTTAGTTGATTTACACCTAGCAAAATCAATTATACAGCAGACAGAAAGAGATCCAAACCAGACTATCACACAGACAAACAATAGGAAAGTGAGGATGATAATCATAGAATGCCTATTGCACAACCACAACTATTGGTAAGCAGTCTTTTACCAGACAAAATGCTGTTAAGTTTTCTCTACTCACCGTGAGATCTGTTTCCTGCCTGGTAACAGTGGGTGCCACTAGGATAAGACACCTCCCTCCACCCCCCAGCTGTGTGTGACACTATTTAAATGTCATATAGCTGGAATACGAGCATGTGACTCCAGGCTTTACAACTAATTGCTACTGCTCTTCCATCTGGCTGCAGAAGAAGGCTTCAGTTTAGACCTACTGAATACCTACAGGCCTTCCAATAGGGTTACAGAAAAACCACATTGCTACATAGGACTTTTCCAGGCCATAGACAGCGGGATCCACAAGCACAGACAAATGTAATTTGTCTCATTTTTGTGTAATTCCCCTTTTTTAAATTAAATGCCAGAGTGCTGGACTGCTGAGGTGTTCTTCCTACCACAAGAATGTTAAATGTCATTATGTTATGGTCACTATTTCCAAGCGGTCCTGTAATGGTTATCTCCTGGGCCTGATCCTGCACTCCACTCAGGACTAAATCGAGAATTGTTTCTCCCCTTGTGGGTTCTTGTACCAGCTTCTCCAAGAAGCAGTCATTTAAGCCATTGAGAAATTTTATCTTAGCTTCTCTTCCTGAAGTGACATGTATCCAGTCACTATGGGGATAATTAAAATCCCCCATTATTATAGACTTCTTTATTTTGGTAGCCTCTCTAATCTCCCTCAGCATTTCAATGTCAGTATCGCTGTCCTGGTCAGGTGGTCAATAATATATTCCTACTGCTAATTTCTTATTATTGGAGCATGGAATTACTATCCATAGTGATTCTATTGAACCTATTGCTTCATTTAATATTTTTATTTCATTTGATTCTACATTATCTTTCACATACAGTGCGATTCCACCATCCACCCGGCCTGCTCTATCCTTCTGATATATTTTATATCCCAGTATGATTGTCCCCCACAGATTTTCCTCATTCCACCAGGTTTCAGTGATGCCTATTATGTCAATCTCCTCCTTTAATACGAGGTACTCTAGTTCACCCATCTTATTAGTCAGACTCCTAGCATTTGTGTAGAAGCACTTTAAAAATTTGCCACTGCTTATTTGTCTGCCCTTCCCTGATGTATTGGATTCCTTTATATGCAGTTGCTTGTCTACTCTCGCACATGGTTTGTCCTCTCCCCTCCTCTCTTTCTGACTACAGCTTAGAGAATCTCTATCAATGGATTCTCCTCTACGAGAAGTCTCCATCTGATTTACGTGCATCTCTGCACCAATCAGCTTTCGCTCATCTTAGTTTAAAAACGGCTCTACAGCCTTTTTAATGTTTAGTGCCAGCAGTCTGATTCCACCCTGGTTTAGGTGGAGCCCATCTTTCCTGTATAGGCTCCCCCTCTCCCAAAAGTGTCCCCAGTTCCTAATAAATCCAAACCCCTCCTCTCTACACAATCGTCTCATCCTCGCATTGAGACTCTGAAGCTCTGCCTCCCTACCTGATCCTGCGCGTGGAATATATATATATATATATATATCCAATAACAAACTCCTATAACTCCCAGAATCATGAAAACAACAAATCTTGTACCAAACAATTCAGTCATGGGGATTATTAAATCCTCTTTCCTTCGTGATCGTAAGTTAAATCGTGGAGACTCTGTTTCTGTAGAATGTGTAACTGATTGTGCTGCAATTGGAGGTGCAGTAGCTGAGAACGGATGTAGATCAGCAGGGGGAGGTACCTTTTTGCAGTGCGATGTGTGTACCCAGCTCTGGAGTCCTTCACATTTTACAGAAGTGTGAGCGGGACTTGATAAGACCCTTTCCAGCGAGGTTGGAGGGCATTTTTCCGCTGGTGTGCCTTGATGTAGACCCAGTCTCCAGGCTCTAAAGGATGACATGGCTCCAATGCAGGTTCAAGAAGGGCTTCCTTGGCCTGAGTGGGAATAGACCCTACACATTTCATTTAGGCTTTACAGTAACTTAACATAACATCATCTATTATATGTAGATCAAATTGATGCGGTGCTCTAGGTGGGGTATGTAATAATCTCATAGGTCTACCGGTTAAAATTTTGTGGGGAGATAACCCATGTTTCCTATTCCCTGTACCCCAATATACATTAAGGCCAAAGGTAATGCATCTGGCCAATTAAGGTCAGAGTCCTCACAGATTTTAGCTAATTTGGTTTTTAGGTCAGAGTTTTTTCTTTCTGCCACTCCACTGGACTGTGGATGGTACGCACAGTGTAAATGCTGTTGGATTCCTAGAGCAGCCCATATGTTTTGAACTACTTGTCCTGTGAAATGAGTTCCCCAGTTACTGTCTAAAGAAAGAGGCACTCCGAACCGGGGGATTAATTCTCTGAGGAGTTTCTTGGCAACCATAGTAGCATCAGAATAAGCTTCTACCCATCCCGAAAACATATTAATGATTACAAGAATGTACTCATATCCACAAGATGTAGGCATTTGTACAAAATCCATTTGTAAATTCACAAAGGGTCCCCACAGTAGGGGGGTGGGGGGGGAGTGCTGCAATGTTAGTTTTTACCCTTTGTCCAATGCTATAAGCTAAACAGTACTGCAGTAATGTGCCACCACAGCAGGAAAATGTGGGGTGAAACAATCCTGCTGCAATCATCCCCCCGTGCTCATATGGGCCACCAAGTGGGGCACACGAGAAGGGGCCAAGTGTGCTTGACACTTGACAATAGACAAGGAGGAGGGTAAAGGAAAGCACAAAGAAGTACATTTACATAACAGCTATTGTAGATGGGGAAACCAGCAAAGGTAAGGAAGCCACGTTGCTTTCACAACTGTCTACAATTATGGACAATGCCAAAGGCATATCGGGAGTAAGTATAAATATTGGCAGACAGTCCTTTAACTAAAATACAAGTGCAAGTTAGTGCAGTCAAGAGAAGAAGGGAATCTTATCTACAAGCTTTAAGGTTAGGAAAGGCGAGCAAAAGATCATTTAATCTAATGATTTTTTGTGGCCTTTTAAAGTGTCTGGCACCAACGAATAGCAGGGAAAGTGGCCATTATTGCAATGGTGGGGTTACTAGTTTCCTCATTGTATTTAAATATTTTGCTGTCTCACTTGCCCGTTTTGTGTTACTTACAGATTCTTTGTCATCTCTGGCTAAACCACTTTTATAATTAGTGTGCAAGTTGCAAAAGCTGAATATTTCTTTAGTATGGCAATTTAAACAAAGCAAACCCAGTGGAAGGGGATTGGTACCCCACTTTCAAGCCTCCTTTTCACACTGCAAATTTTGCTTTTTTTCTTCAGCTCCATAAGAGTAGCAGGAGCAGTGGAGACATTGTTAACATTCTTTTAGCTTAAACAATTTTTACAATACTATTTTTTACTAAATTTTGAATTGCCATTTGATTGGGCCCAATTATTAATTTTTTTTGTTTAAAGTTACACTTTTGCTTTACTTAAAATATTTTTTTATTTAAAAACAATATTCTATGTACATTTGCAAAACATATTAAAACAACACAAACCACCACAAAAACAACATTATGTCATGACAGAGAACCATGGTTGTTGCTTTTTTTTTTTAACCTGGTACCAGCGCTTTTTGATGTTCTGAAAGACAAAGAAAATATTTCTACCTCCATGGGGGTGGCACATTATATTTTAGAATACTTTACAGATGTCTTTGCTAATTTTGATTAGCCTGCTGTTACTTTATTGTTCAATTATTAAGTTAAAGGTGGCATGTTTTAGTTTCTCTCTTGTACTGCTGATTAGGGCTTTTAATGTGTAAAGCTTCAAATTATTGTGATGAGAGAATTTACTGCTACAAACTCTTTTTTAAAACAAGGCATTTGCTAGTTACTATTCCAGCAATCAAAAAGATTTTTTTTTCTGGAAAAGAATCATATACAATGGTACAAGCTTACTTATGGGGGACAGCAGGCCCCACATTTTTCTGAAATAAACAGGCAGTTTGTTATTCATACAACCTTGGATCTGAAAGCAAGCCAAAAGTGTATGATTTGTTTTCTTAGAGAGCAAATTTAACCTTTAAGGGTGCAGCTTTTATAAATTTATAATGTATATATTCCATTATTGTATGCAGTTAACCAGTTAAGTGTTAATAGAATTTCTTATCTCTTTTTTTTTAGTAGATTTAACAAAGTGTCTGTAGCCAAAGGTTTAAATTTGATTGTTTTAAAAGATTTCAATTGGCTTTTTAATTTTTTGGGGGAGCCCTTTAGACGCCTTACCCGGGATTTATTTAAGTGCTTGGACATTTTCCTCTACCACTGCAGATCAGATTTCAAGGAGTAGCCAATTTTTCTTGATTTTTTTAAAATATAACTTAAGGTTTTTTTAAATTTTTGTCATTTTGTTTTTTGCGAGTCTTTTAGACTCCTAATTTGAGATTCAGTTTTCCTTTTGGACACCTCCTCATACCAATTGAAAAAGGCATCCCATTGAACCTGGGGTATCTTAGATCGTCTGGATTCCAAGGCACCCTTCAAGTGCACTATTTTACCTATATTAAAAGTACCTTTCAGTAGAAACTGTTTAGATGAATCATTTTATGTGTACACATCCCACTTATCCAGAAACTTGCAAGTTTTAGGAGAGCAATGCACATACATATAGTATGCTGGAGTCCCCTTAACGGGGGAACGGGAATCTCCTTTGACTGTCCAGTACCTATTACCTCATTTACACAGGGAAACACAGGTACACTAGTGGGGAAGTCTGCACCGTCCAGGCATCATCCCGCGATTTCTGTCGCCGAGGTGATCATGACCCATCACTACCCAGGCATCATCCCGCGATTTCTGTCGCCGAGGTGATCATGACCCATCACTACCCAGGCATCATCCCGCGATTTCTGTCGCCGAGGTGATCATGACCCATCACTACCCAGGCATCATCCCGCGATTTCTGTCGCTGAGGTGATCCTGACCCCCCCCAGTAACGGGATGTAGCCAGAGACAGGGAGGGGTAAATGGGGTTAGTCACCACTGAGACCTCATACCATCCGAGACTTTAACTGCTAGAGCTGGTTGCTCCTTTGCAGCGGGCAGCCAGGGTGGCTAACGTATGCCCCAGGAGTCTATCCCAGGGAGGTGACAAGACTCAACACTCATTTCTCAGGAATCATGCACTCAGTCAGATACATTCACACACTCAACAAACGCATGATTTAACAACCGGACTTATATACCAGACTCTCCCACCAGAACGTTCTTATTTCCAAATTCCTGACAGAACTGTTTTTTTTTAAAGCAGGCACACTGGTTTTGAACTGGCCTGAGTTTAAAGGTTCGGATCCAGCAATTCCACCAAGCACCTGAAGCCAACCGGAAGCCCTCTACTGATTCTCAAAGTAGGGATTTAAAAGGCCCCTCACCTTGCTTGTGGTGCCTGGAGTTAGGCAGGGAGTGGCCCATGGTTTTTCCCGAACGAAAAGCAGGATGTGTGGATCTGAGTCACGGCACCAGAATTGTTGTGGAAACACATGCTAGCTTTAGGTTTCAAGTCAGACAAAACCATTTTAATATCCCAGCTGTGGGGGGTGGAGGTTGTTGCAGACAGCAGGGAGTTATCCCTTCCCAATATAAGCCTCTCCTCACACTCAATGTCTGAGATATTTATACCTTCTTACAAAGTCACAGTGGAAATTTACAGAGAAAAGAGGAAGTAAGGCACTTTACTCTTAGATGGTAACATCTGCTTGACCCGATAACAAATTGCAAGCAGTGCGATTTTTTGTTTGTTTGTTTAACAGCATTGTGGTTTCGTGCTCAACTTGCTTAGGAAGCTCGCTTCTGACGAAGGACGCACTGCGTACGGTTCAGTCTTTGGCCAGGCTAGTGAGGCCTACCTCCACAGTATGTAATGGACATAAATATTTTACTTAATTTACAATAAAGTTTGATCAACTAACATGAGAAAGTTAAAAGGTTTAATCTCTTTAATAATTCAATTGCAACTGCTCAGATGCAGTCCTAGCAAAATGGCTTGACTAATTATGTAATTAACAGTGAGTTTCTATTAGCAACAGTAATCTTGAGGTTTGTAGAGGGCAGGACTGTGATTGGCCGGGCCAGGCTGGGCCTGGGCACTGCTGAGGGAATCCATTAAGGGCAAATTGCTCAAACCCAGGACTGCTGACAGCCCTTGACTGGAGACCTTTCCAAAACAGGCCACAAACCAGTCACACTGAGCACTTCAGCTGCCAATCCAGCCTGCAGGAAGCCTCATGAGCAAAACCCCTCAGATACCCTAGTTCTTCCTATGCCACAATCAGCCCTTGGCTTACACACAGGTGAGAGGTTATAGAGCCCAATCTCTCCAACCCAGAACAGATCCAGCCGGTTCCAAAGAACCAGCCATGAATCCCTGGTCAATTTATACTTTAGATCTTACCCACAAGATCACAATGGACCAATCCTTTAGAATCTAAAGGTGTATTAACAAAAGAAAGAAAAGGTTGAGAGTAAGGCTGTTAAGGAGAATACATTGTCTACATCAATCAGCAAGTTCTTGATGCAGGATCTTAGCGGAGATGTTACAAACTACTAGCATAAAAGTCTTTGGCGTACATCATATGTCAGGATGGGTCAGCAATCCTTCCTGTGTCTCTGTCCTTAGCAACGCTGCATCTGGGATAAGTAGCAAGACTGAAGACAAGATGGAGCCCCCCTCATGGCATTTGATATTCATTTCTGGTGTCTCCCAAGCTGGAGCTCGTTACATAGTCAAGTGACCTGTTTCATATGCCAGCAGTGATTGTGCCCTGGCTGCTTTGCAGCTTTTCACACACATTCCTCAGGTGTGTATTGGCCACCCTGAGAACAATTGTCCTTGGAGCCATACTGATTAGCAGAGTCACTCATTGGACATTCCTTCCTCATGACAGGCAGTCCATACACAGCATCAGCAGAGCCCATAGTCATAACTCCCCATACAAACTCCAAACAAGTACATGAATACCATAGATAGAATCAGCACAATATCAGCATTCATTTGACACCTCACATGGCCCACTCTGTACCAAATTTGGGGCAAACAGTTTCCCGTGAGCACAGCAATGATCTTAAGGTGAGTATGCTCACCTTAAAATCCAATAATGTGACAGGGGCCTCAAGAAAGGGTTGGGGTCTTGAAGGATCTGGGATGCAGAAGCAGGCAGGTGTCTGGCCTGGGGGAAGGTGCAGTGTGTGGCCAGGAGAGAGAGTGCAAGAAAAAAGGAGGGTGTCAGTGGAAGCTCGGGGTGCTGGCTGCTGGGGGAAAGGGAACTGAAGCAATTGGGAGGGAGTGTCTGGGAAGAACAGCAAATATTACCTGGCGTTGGGACCCCTTGCAGCAACATCTCCAGCCACACTGTCCTGGTCATCCCGGAGGGAGGCTCTACTGCTGAAGAAGCAGCCACACAGACTAGTACCAGCCCAGGACACCAGAGGCACTACTACTGCACCCATTCAGTCCAGGGCTGGACGTGTTGCTGCTACAGCCACGCAGCCCAGAAAGAGCCCCAGAGGCACCCCTGACATGGCCATGTGGCTCTGGAGGCCAGCAGTGCAGTGGCAGCAGTGCCTCAAGTGCCAGCCTCATGTTGTGTGGCGCTGCCTCCCCTCTAGTGGCTACAAAGCATGAAGGGGGGTGGGGCTAAGCTCCTTCACCCTCAGCACATGCTCATTTGGAGGTGGGGCCTGGTACTGCCTTGTGGACAGGATCAAAGTCTTAGGAAGGCTGGATTCTGCCAACAGAGAACATTTTGCTCACCCCCGCTATAGAGTTTCTCACCTGTGTGGGTTGAACTATATGCAACAAGGCTTGAACTCTCACTATAGCATTTTCCAAAGACAGAGCAGTTAAATGAGGAATGAGGAGTACAGCTAGTCACACCTAATAGCTACTCCGTGCCGCGTGTAGCCGCGTGGCACGGGGTTCGAACTAGCCGGCATTTAAAAATGGCGCCTGCCGGCTTTATGCAAATGAAGCCCAGGAAATTCAAATCCCGGGCTTCATTTGCAATTGCGGATGACTACATTACCCCCGCAAGTTCGAACTAGCGGGGTAGTGTAGACATACCCATGGATAACAAGGTGTGACGTTTGACTGCAGCATTTCCTACAGTGAGAGCAGGTGAATAGCCTCTTCCGTATGGGTTTTCCTATGTTTAACAAGGGTTGAGGTCTGACTGAAGCTTTTCCCACACTCAGAGCAGCTGCAGGGTTTCTCCCCTGTGTGGACTCTCCTATGGATAACAAGGGTTGAGGTCTGACTGAAGTTTTTCCCACAATCAGAGCAGCTGAAGGGTTTCTCTTCTGTGTGGGATCTCCTATGTCTAACAAGGTATGACCTGTCACTGAAGCTTTTCCCACAGTCAGGGCAGTTGCAAGGTTTCTCTCCTGTGTGGGCTCCCCTATGGGTAACAAGATATGACCGCCGACTGAAGCTTTTCCCACAGTCAGAGCAGCTGAAGGGTTTCTCTCCTGTGTGGACTCTCCTGTGTCTAACAAGGTCTGACCTGTAACTGAAGCTTTTCCCGCAGTCAGAGCAGCTGAAGGGTTTCTCTCCTGTGTGGGATCTCCTATGGCTAGCAAGGTTTGACCTGTCATTGAATCTTTTCCCACAGTCAGAACAGCTGAAGGGTTTCTCTCCTGTGTGGGCTCTCCTATGGATAACAAGGTGTGACCTGTGACTGAAGCTTTTCCCACAGTCAGAGCAGCTGAAGGGTTTCTCTCCTGTGTGAACTCTCCTATGGATAACAAGCTGTGACCGGTCATTAAATCTTTTCCCACAGTCAGAGCAGCTGAAGGGTTTCTCTCCGGTGTGGGTTCTCCTATGGATAACAAGGTGTGACCTGTGACTGAAGCTTTTCCCACAGTCAGAGCAGCTGAAGGGTTTCTCCCCTGTGTGGGTTCTCCTATGCATAACAAGGGTTGAGGTCTGACTGAAGCTTTTCCCACAGTCAGAGCAGCTGAAGGGTTTCTCTCCTGTGTGGGCTCTCCTATGGATAACAAAGTGTGACCTGTCACTGAAGCTTTTTCCACAGTCAGAGCAGCTGAAGGGTTTCTCTCCTGTGTGGGCTCTCCTATGGGTAACAAGGTGTGACCTGTGACTGAAGCTTTTCCCACAGTCAGAGCAGCTGAAGGGTTTCTCTCCTGTGTGGATTCTCCTATGTCTAACAAGGTGTGACCTGTGACTGAAGCTTTTCCCACAGTCAGAGCAGCTGAAGGGTTTCTCTCCTGTGTGGGCTCTCCTATGGATAACAAGGTATGACCTGTGACTGAAGCTTTTCCCACAGTCAGAGCAGCTGAAGGGTTTCTCTCCTGTGTGAACTCTCCTATGGATAACAAGCTGTGACCGGTCATTAAATCTTTTCTCACAGTTAGAGCAGCTGAAGGGTTTCTCTCCTGTGTGGGCTCTCCTATGGGTAACAAGGTGTGACCGCCGACTGAAGCTTTTCCCACAGTCAGAGCAGCTGAAGGGTTTCTCTCCTGTTTGGGCTCTTTCATATTTAATAAGAGTTGCACAGTCACTGCAAGCACAAGGTGAATGTTGATGGGGGATTTTCTTTTGAACAGTTTCTGTGTTTGTTCTCAACCTTCTGCTCCTCTGACTGGATTTATCCTGTCCTGCTCCTGAATGGTTTCTCTGCGGCCTTTGCAAACTACGCTGACTCTCACAAGTCTCTCCTTGCTCAGGATTCTGAGAAACATGCCCTTCACATCTTTCCACTAACACCCCACATGGAGCCATTTCTTTAGGTCCTTCCTCCTGAAGACTCCTCTCACTGTTCTCATTCAGCATCCCATCACCTGCTGGGATGGAGAGAGAAACCACACAGGAGTCATTCCCTGTGCTGAGCTGAAAGAAATATGCTGAATGGTGAACGGAAAATGGGGGACAAACCCAAAGAGTGGCTGGAAAGATACAATAATCATGAGCTGAGTTCACCCTGCACCCCCGTAACTCTTTTCCCACCCAGCACTCTCAGCCTGGAGTTGAAGACAGGCTGAAGGGCCAGTCAGACTTGATGAAAACACACAACCAACATCTGCTATGCAAACACAGAAATTGGTTTGAGTCAGTTTAGCTGATTTCTCACCTGTGTGAGTGTCACTTATGATCTCCTCTTCCTCACAGCCTTGGAGATGCAGGATCTGCAGCTCGTCCCTTTGCTCCACCCAGGAGAGCATATGAGCTTTGGAGGCTGGAAATCCTATTCGGGGAGCAATTAACCAAGTGCTGATCTTGTTCATTAAGGTCTGTGTCATTGCTGCTTCCAAAGCCAGGATCTGAGTCTCCTACCCAGGGAGGCTCCTTCCCCAACTTCCAGAGACTGGTCTCTGGCTGGTACAAGATCCCAGGACACACTAATTCCATACTCCCCCTGCACCACTACAATGTTGGGAATAGCCCAGCTGACTCCCATGAGGAACTGAGTGCTCCGCTGCACTCTGCATGATACAACTCAGTCTCCCTTAGGGCCTGTTCCATACTTGGGCAGAAAAGGAACACACTGCTCATAAGGGGAAAGCTCTAAGACGTTCAGGACTGACATATGCCTCTAGCCAGGACTCATATTTGAGCTGTCACATGTCAGGTCTCTAGGGCTGGGAGGGAAAGGATCCAGCAGAGCTCTAGAGCCCTATGGCCTCTGCCCACAAAGCTCTTGCCTGGGGGCTGGACTTGCCCTGCTCTTGGGCCCAGATGCTCTACTTGAGCCAGAAGAAGGCAGGGGAATTGTCTGATCAGGAAAATGATTCCTTGGCTGGCCACTTCAGGCCCTGCCTATGCTCCACTCTCCTGATCCTGACTGACTGTGCCTGGGTGGGTCCTGTCAGCTGCCCAGGACAGATGTCAGTCCTGCGGACAGCCAGGGCAGTGCCAGCCTGTTCCTGTGGCCAGCTAAGGTGGCTGAGCTGCTTCTCTGCTGCTTGTAGATGCTTCTGCAGCTCAGCTCCCTTTCTGCAGCCTTGGTTCTACTCTGCCAGCAGCAGCAGTCATCCTCTTGTGGCCAATAGGGCCTGCCATTTGGTGCCTCTCTGCTTGCACAGAATCTACCATAGGCAGGGAAGCACTCTGAGTTGGCATCTTCCTTCCAGGGGCTGAGCACAATAGCACAAGGGCACCCTGCAGGCACTAAGAGCAGCTGCATCCAGCCCCACAACTCTGGTACCTGCCGTTCCTGCCTGTGCCCTTCCACTGACACTCCGGCCAAGGTACAACATGGGCAAGATGGTGGGAACCATAATGAGACCTTGGCTGTGGGAAGAGCAGCACCATTATTATGTCACTGAACCTCCTCTCACACAGAAGCCAGGATTACTGGGGCAGATACTGCTGATATTGGGGGTTAGGGCAATGAGGGTATGTCTACACTACAACGTTAATTCGAACTAACTTAGTTTGAATTAGTTAATTCGAACTAAGTTAATTCGAACTAACGGATCCAGATTAAAAAACTAGTTCGAATTAGCGTTTTGCTAATTTGAACTAGCATGTCAACATTAAGTGGACCCTGAACCGGGCTTAAGGATGGCTGGAAGCAGTGCCGGCAGGGCATCAGAGGAGGACTTCGAGTGTGGAGATGCTGTCTAAGGCTAGCCGAGGGCTGTGCTTAAAGGGTCCCGACCCCCACCCCGGACAGACAGTTCTCAGGGGTGCCCCACTTGCAAAGCAGTCCTGGCTTGGATTGCCTGGACTACCCACACTGGGCACATCACAGCACTCAGCCATCAGCCCGGCTGCACTTGCCGCAGGCTGCCATCTGGGGAGAAGGGGCAATTGGGGGGCTGCAGGAGAGCTTCCACGCCCAGAAGCCTGCAGAGCCAGCCCAGTCCTCCCCATCGGGGGCTCGTACCCCATTCTTCCCTCACCTCCTTCCACTTACCCTTCCCTAGCCCCCCTTCCTGATGTACAAAATAAAGATAATGTGTCTTCCAAAATGGAATCTGTCTTTATTGAACAAAACTGGGTGAGACTGGGAAAAGGAGGTGGGAGAGAGTGTGACGGCGCGTTGGGGGTTCCCCGTCTCCTGCACCCCGAAATGGCACAAACAGACTGCACCAGCCGGTGGAATAGAGGAAGTTTATTGCCTCTCCAGGCTACAGCACAGCACAGATGTAATCTGGTCCCAGAGCTGGGCTAGGATGCCTCAGGCCCCCTTGAGATGGGGGAGACTGGGCCCCTAAACTCCAGCCCCTGTCCCTAGGCTGTCTCCTCCATGCTTCCAGACAGCAACTCACTAACTCTCCTCCAGCCCTGCCCCCCAGCCAGTGCAGCATTCCACCCTCCCCTGCTCCTCTCCATGGGGGGTGTCTGGCCATACTAGTTTGCATAGTGACTCATCCTGTTCTGCTGGGTCGCAGCACCCACGGCAGCCAGTGGGGATTACCCCAGAGCCAGCAGCATAGAAACCAGCCAGGTACCCCCACTACGTCACAGAGGGGAAGAGAGAGGCTGGGAGAGGGGAGGGCAACTAAAATGATCAGGGGTTGGGAACAGGTCCCATATGAAGAGAGGCTAAAGAGACTGGGACTTTTCAGCTTAGAAAAGAGGAGACGGAGGGGGGACAGGATAGAGGTCTCTAAAAGCAGGAGTTGGGTGGAGAGGGTGCATACAGAAAAGTTCTTCATTAGTTCCCATAAAGAAGGACTAGAGGACACCAAAGGAAAGGAATGGGTAGCAGGCTTCAAACTAGTAACAGAAAGTTGTTCTTCACAAAGCAAAGAGTCAACCTGTGGAACTCCTTGCTGCAGGAGGCTGTGAAGGCTAGAACTAGAACAGAGTTTAAAGGGAAGTGAGATCAAGTCATGGAGGTTGGGTCCATGGAGTGCTATTAGCCGGGGGTAGGAGTGGTGTCCCTGCCCAAGGCTTGTGGAAGGCTGGAGAGGGATGGCACGAGACAAATGGCTGGGTCACTGTCTTCAGTCCATCCCCTCCAGGGTCCCTAGGGTTGGCCGCTGTCGGCAGACAGGCTACTGGGCTAGATTGACCTTTGGTCTGACCCAGTACGGCCATTGTAAGCTCAGGGCTCAGGATCGGGGGTCTCAGTGGACCCCCTTGATTCTCTTGCACACCTGCTCCTGGGTGGCCAGGCTGGCAGCTCTCCTGCCCTAGCCGGCCACTTTCCTGTGCCTAGTGCAGAGATCGTGGACAAGGTCCACGATGTCTGCACTAGCCCAGGCAGGTGCCCGCCTCTTGCGGTCCCGGGCAAGCTCCCGGGAGCCGCCAGCCTGGCACCAGGAAAAGGGGGAGGGCTGGGGGGCATCGGGTGGCTGGCTCGAGCCGTGCCAGGTGCAGGGTCTGCTGGCTGGGTGCTGGCAGGCTTGCACCTGGCACGGGCACCGTAGCCAGCCCGTGCCCCTTTAAGGGGTCCGGGGCCGGGAGGGGGGCAATAGAGTTTCCCTGGTGTTGGCCAGAGTGGCCACCAGGGAAACCTGGGGAGGGTTAGCCTCCCACTAGTTCGAATTAAGGGGCTACACACCCCTTAATTCGAACTAGCTAGTTCGAACTAGGCTTAATCCTTGTAAAATGAGGTTTTCCTAGTTCGAACTAAGTGCTCCGCTAGTTCGATTTAAATTCGAACTAGCGGAGCGCTAGTGTAGCGCCTATTAAAGTTAATTCGAACTAACGTCTGTTAGTTCAAATTAACTTTGTAGTGTAGACATACCCTGAGGGACCCTGAACCAAACCCAACCCAGCTGCTCCAGAGCCCACCCAGCTTCTGTTACACAAGGGGATAGGAATCCTCACCCAGCCAGCTCACAGCTTCGTAATTCTCCTGCATCACATCCCTGTAGAGGGCTCTCTGACCCGGGTCCAGCAGAGCCCACTCCTCTTCAGAGAAATACACAGCCACCTCCTCGAAGGTCACCGGCTCTGCCACAGCCATTTCCTGTCCCTGGCTCTGCAGGCTGGGGGCTGAGCTGGAGTCAGACATAGGTGTTCTGCAGCCTGGCAGGGGAGAAGGGGAATTGGAGACATTTCAAAAAGGGCTTTAATCCTTTCCACACCCCAATTCTGCTCGGACTCTGTCCCTGGTGAAAAACATGCTGGACTCTGCAGTTTTGGGCAAACTCTGACTCTAGATATTCCATAAACACCACACATTAGATCCGAAAGCCGTATTTATTTCTCTCAATACCTGGCTTGAGTTACATTACTTTGCCTGCAACAATGGGATTCAGTTCTCAGCACCCAGTGTTTCCGCTAACAAGCCACATATTCATCTGCCTGAATACGGACATAGGTTTAATTTACTTTGGGCTGCAGTATTTATAATCCTTAGTCTTCATGCATTGATTTGCAGCCCAAACTTTGGTTCTCTCATCTGACACAGACTTTATAAACTCTCTCCACAACAGAGAGGAAGTGAAGTTAATATGAGTATTCAGATGCATATTATTAAACACATGTGCTGAGTGTTTGCAAGATAAGACCATAAAATTCATGGATTCATGGCATCAGAAGATATCGTTAGCCATGCAGTCTGTCCCCTCTGCGGCACAAACCATTACACTTAGCCCAGCTGCCCAGGCAGAAAGCTGTTTCAGCACAGCATGTGTTCTATAAATTTGCCCAGTGCTGATTTGAAGACATCAAGAGATGGAGAACCCACCAGATTTTTGGTCATTTGTTTCAGCAGTGAATCCTCTTACCCATCAAATATTTGTGCCTCCTCTCTAGCCTGAAATTCTCTGGCTGCAGCTTTCAGTTATTGGCTCTCACTGAGTTGTATCCACTAGACCAGGGATGGGTAATTCATTTTGATGGGGGGGAGGCACTCCCAAGATTTTGGAAAGTGGTTGAGAGCTGCACTCTTCCAAGACATTAAGCAGGAAATACAGTGAATGGGATGGACACTGGGGGAAGAAAGGAGCTTTGGGTGAGGGTTTGGGATGCAGGAGGGAAAGAGGGGTCTGGGAAGGAGTTTGGTTAAGGAGGCAGGTGTGATCTGGGGCATTGGATTAGCCAACTACTCATGAGATATTTAAAGTAAGGTTAATTTAGAGAAGTGGCTGAGTGGACAAATAAGGGGCTAAGGGTTTCTGACCACGAAGAGCTTCTTGCATACTTGAATGCAGGAAGAGAACAAAGAGTTTGGGTATGTGGAGTGGGAGGCAGGAGTGGAGAGCAGAGAATTAGGAGGGGAAGGGAGAGGTTGGGGTGCCAGAGGCAAGCTTTGGCCAGGAGACTTACCTGAGTGATTCCCGACCAGCAACCAAGCACCTCTCTGAGGCAGGCAAGGAGCCTGCCCAACCCTTGCACAGGCAGCAGGGCCATGTGGGTGTGTGAATAACTAGGAGCTGGAGAGGAGAGGGCACGGTTCTTCCTTTCTGGCCAGAAGCCAGCCAATGAGATTGTCCTGGAGATGGAAGCAGGGCCTGTAGCCTTCCCCCTTCACCTCCAGGCTCACCTTTGCTTTCTGAGTGGCTTGTAGGTGGGAAGTGGCAAGTATGGAAGTAGCCCATTGCTTGCCAAGCATCAGTGCGCCGGATCAGATGGCCTGGCGACCTGGATCCGGCCCATGGGCTGTATTTTGCTCAGGCCTGCACTAGACCAAAGAGCCCTTGCGTATCTGGCAGTTTTTCGCCATGAACAAACTGATACCACAGAAGCCAGTCAGCTCTCAGCCTTTCAGCCTATTTATTGTTTGTTCACAGGCCCCGTGCAGTGCCCCTGGGACTGATCACTGAGTGAGATTTAGAGCTGTGTGCACTGTGGTTGCTAGGTTTGGTTGGTAACTTTAATGACAATCCCATGAAGATGTTTTCACAGGAATTTTCTCATTTAAAGACTCTCCACCTGAAAAACTCACCTTGTCTGAAAGCTCCCAGGGATTTTCCTCTTGCTCTCTCGAGTGTCTGGTGGGGGAAGGGATAAGAGAGGTGAGATTCCAGACTCTCCTCTTTATAACAATGTCCCCATGCTGAACTCTGCATTTCACTTGTATCAGAGACCAGATAGAGACACACTCAAGTGTTTAGTATGAAAAGGTCCGAAATCTTCCATGTCCTCTCTCCCAGGAATGGAGCCAACATCTCTGCAGCCTCATCCCCACCCCAGGAGACACAAACTGAAAGTGAGATTTACTTTTCCCTCCTCATCCCCTCCCACCTGGTTTCTCTCAGTCACTTACCACCTCTTGTCATTACCTAGATCTGTGTTGGGGCAAAGACATTGCCATGACATTAACTTTACCTATTTTGATCCCTTGACACCAACGGGAGGCTCAGAGTTTGGAAACCCCTGGCTCTATTTGCAAGCAGTTGGATCTGTTTGCTCAGTGCCTCTAAGGAGAGCAGCATGATGGGGCCATTATTCTCCATGTGGGAATTGAGGCAGGGGAAGGTTGGCTTCAGAGGCCAGATTCAATAGTTTCTAATAGTTAAAGAACTTTCCCCTACTCCATCCCTTCTAGGTACCTTTGAATTCCCTCAGAGTCTCCGACAGAGCAGTCGTTATCTGGGAGAAAGAATTGACTTGTTCTTCCAGGTCAGGGGAAATCTCCTCTGGCAGCTGGAACTGCCCCGTCTCACACCTGGACAGAAACAATTCCATGTGATTCTATTTCATTTACAGATGATAAGATTTGGCTAGTGAGTCTCAGCTCTAACAGGCCTGGAGTTAGAATTCCTTGAATTCCCCCAGCCTGAGAGCAGGGGAAACACAGCCCATGGCTGTGCAACCTTCCCCTGAAGGGTCCCACTGCTGTTCTTCACCTCTGGCCCGGAGACACCAGCTGGGGACAAAAGTGGAATTGAGTCTCAATGGCCAATTTACTCTTTGGCCTCCAGGCAATGAGGAACAGGAGGTTCCCATGTGAAGGGCTGCAGGAATCTGCCCACTAGGAACCAGACTGAGACACCAGCTTCTCCCTCCCCTGCTCCTTCCACACAGGTCTCTAAACAGCCCTCAGGTAGGACAGACTCTTGGTCCCTGCTGCCCTGGTCTAAATGTGCCCAGTGCCCAGCAGTGACAGACCCATATTCCAATCCTGAGGCAGCCAGTCCCCAGGGAGGTGACAGCTCTAGGAAATATCTGAAGTCAGACTGTGCCCCTGAATGGGGAATTCCAGAGTCTGCTGTACAAGGGTGAGACCCTCAGAATTAAGGGAGTCAGAGACATTTCTATCCAACATCTGGCTGTAGGGCCCTGGGGAGATGTGGTGCCAACATCAGCTCCAAGCTCTTTCCCTGCGCTGTGCAGTATGACAGGAGTGTGAGCCACCTACCTGTTCAAGCTGTTTCTGACGTCCTAGAGAAAAGAGACAGAAAAGAATCTCAGCTGCACTGGACACACACAGGGAAGGCAATTTGCAAATATGGAGAAGAGATGCCCTGACCTGGCCCCAGGGCCATAGATTCCCTGAGCTAATGGGGCTTTGCCATCTCTAATAGCTCTGTGCCTGTGACTGCAAAGCACAACAGTCACGCGCGTGGCAGCAATGCACATGCCAAGTTACACCCAGATCGGATGGCTGGACCCCAGCACTTGTGCCTGCATAGTGGCTCTCCCTAGCTGAGGAGCAGAAGTTATGAGGGGTGGGAGAGGGGAGCTGTGAGGGGATGGGGGCAGGGCGAGAGGGGGAGGGATGAGGGAGGCAGGTGTCCAGTTTGGGACTGAAAGCCCCTGGCCCAACAGGCTTCTGGAAATGCCAGGCAGCGCCACTGGCCCAGGCTGTCGGAACACCCAGTTTGCGGCTCCACAGGCTCCCTACCAGCCCCTGTGCAGCCCATCGGGGAGGTCCCTGAGTCGGCATATCCGGCTCTTAGCATTGGAGCAACTGGGGGAGGGGGGGATCAGCTGGGCCAGGGCAGAACAAGAACCACTCTTGGGCAGCACGGTGAACAGGGTTGGCCACTGACCAGGCTTCCTAACTTTAATCCAAGCCCCTTCCCTTCTGTCCCCCCTCGCACCCAGTTCCCTCCAGTGCCTGGCTGGAACGGCTGCCCCACTGCTTAGCATGTTGCAGAAATGGGGCCAAGGGCAGGGGAATCCTCACGTGTGGAGAGCAGCTGGGGGCTGGATGGGGGGCCTGGAGTGCAGGGGACAGGAGAGGGATGGACCAGAGGATGTCTGGCTCGGGGGTGGAGTCACTGCTTCTCCCAGGATCCCCTCAATGTATTGTTCCCAGCATGGTATATCAATTGGGGGACATATTAATGTGGCTTGGGGTTTTTTTGGGGGGGAGAGGGAGGAGGAGGTGTGTTTCAACTGTGTTTTCAACAACAGGGTTTCATGTTGATAAGCTGAATTTCAGAAAACTGAAGACATCCCTGACAGCGATAACAACCGTGAATAAATTGTACCAAAACACCAACATTGAGCCTGCCACTTGCAGAATCTAGTTTCATTTATAGATGTGGTACAAGAAGAATCAAATGACCCCTAACAAAAGATGGCCAGGCCCACTTTTGCCAGATGCTAAGCACTATAAATTAAAACTGAACACTCAGCAATTGGAGCAAAAATGGTGGAAGCAGAATACAAGCCACAGTTCATTCGGCCATGCCAGAAAGGATGGAACTCTGTGTTCATGGCTGTGGAGAGAATTCGGTGCATACGGAATGAACAAGAAAGATCCATGAGAAATGTGTTCTCAGGACTCTACATTTAGTATGCAAGAAGCAGTTCTTTGCTTTATGCTTTTCTTTTTGTTAAACCCCCCCCCCCCCCCCGCTGATCATTCTGTATTTTTATTAACATTACGTATTGGCTGGTCAAAAGGCTGAATCTAGCAGAGCTGGTTTTATTGGCAGAATATGCCATGGTTATGGGCCCATTGGTGAAAGCACTAAATATTATCCAAGCACAGATAAGCACACTAATGGAATGGAGTGCAGCTGCGTGAATTATACCAGCTTCAGGGGGTAGCAGAGATTTATTTTTTTCCAATTATCCTGTACAGACTAACAGTCTGGTAGCACTTTATAGATTAACAAAACATATATGTGGTATCACGAGCTTTCGTGGGCACAGCCCACTTCTTCAGATGACTGGAGTTTTGACTTTAGGCTGTGCAGAGCCAAAATAAATACATCTGTACAGCCTAAACTCAAAACTCCGGTCATCTGATGTAGTGGCCTGTGCCCACGAAAACTGATGATACCATCCATATGTTTGTTGTCTATAAAGTGCTACCAAACCATTTGTTTTTTAAGTTTCAATTATACTTGATGGTTTCAAAACTGCAAAGGAACAAGATGCCATCTTGAGGCCACTGGTAGATGGACTTCAGTGCACCATTCAGAAATGTTTTGGAGAAATAATTGAGGACCTGGAGCTAATAAGAGCTGACATCTTGATGCCAGATGTTAGGACCACTTGGAACATGCATGAAACTGGGATTAGAAAAGGTAAGACTGTCATTTTAGACGAATGAAACTACAAAGAAGGTTGATGGGTATTTGGCATCTTCAGGAGAGACCATGGAGCTGCTGCACTCTTTTTCTAGAATTAGCGTGCTGTGCACCAGGGCCAACAGACCTCTGTCTCCATCAGCTGCCTGTCAGAGATTCTTCCATGTGATGGACTCATTTTTTTCCAGAGACAAGCAAGGATTGGTTAATTTGAAAAAAGATGCTCCTATGGTTGAACAAACATTTTGGAAATTGATCATTACAATGGAAAAATGAACACCATGAATGTGGACAAAAGAAATATATTTCTGTAATCTGACTGGTATTTAATTTGGTCCCTCTTCATCTTTATAAATGAAGGCAGTGACTATCATTAAATTCCATCATTGAAAAATGTATAATATAGGTGTACATATAATATAGAATTATATTATAAGTGTTTATATAGCATGTAGAATAGTAATAGAAATGTAGCCGTGTTAGTCTGGGGTAGCTGAAGCAAAATGCAGGACAATGTAGCACTTTAAAGACTAACAAGATGGTTTATTAGATGATGAGCTTTCATGGGGCAGACCCACTTCCTCAGATCAAATAGTGGAAGAAAATAGTCACAACCATATATAGCAAAGGATACAATTACAAAAAATGAACACATATGAAAAGGACAAATCACATTGCAGAACAGGAGGGGGATGCGGGGGGGGGGGGGGAACCATTCTACACGAGATATCCACTTCCTGGACACCACAATACAAATCAACAATGGAAAATTAGACACCACCCTCTACAGAAAACCCACCGACTCATACAGTTACCTACATGCTTCCAGCTCCCATCCAGAACACACCGCACCATCCATCGTCTATAGCCAAGCCCTTCGATACAACTGCATCTGCTCTAATCCCACTGACAGAGACCAGAAGCTTCAGGATCTCTACCAAGCATTTATAAACCTCAAGTACCCACCCAGAGAAATAAAAAAGCAAATTGAAAGAGCCAGACGAATACCTAGAAACCATCTACTTCAAGACAGACCCAAGAAAACCAACAATAGAACACCACTTGTCATCACCTACAACCCCCAACTTAAACCTGTCCAACACATTATCAATAAACTACAACCTATACTGGAACAGGATACCATACTCTAAGAGGCTCTGGGAGACAGACCCAAAGTCTCCTATAGACAACCACCTAACCTCAAGATGATTCTTACCAACCACCACAGGACATACCACACTAATACCAACCCTGGTACCTTCCCTTGCAACAAACCCCGTTGCCAGCTTTGTCCACATATTCATTCTTCTGATACCATTATTGGACCTAACCAAGTGAGTTATAAGATCAAGAACACATATTCCTGCGCATCCAGAAATATAATCTATGCTATCATGTGCCGAAAGTGTCCGTCTGCTATGTACATTGGACAAACATCTCAGACACTTCGCCAAAGGATTAATGCCCACAAAACAGATATCAGACAAGATCACAAAGAAAAAACAGTTTCTTGCCATTTTAACCAGAAAGGACACTCTCTCAATGACTTAACCACCTGCATTCTGCTACAAAGACCTTTTACATCTGCACTTGAAAGGGAATCTTCTGAACTGTCATTCATGTTAAAATTCGACACTCTCCGAGAAGGAATGAACAAACACTCAAACTATCTTACCCATTACCAAGATAGCTTCCCCAATTATCACCTGTAATACCATTAACTCACAAACATCCCACTCTCCCCACCTCTAATATCATCAATTCACAGACACTTACCTTCCTTCCTTCCCCCCCCCCCCATCACCCTCCTGTTCTGCAATGTGATTTGGTGAATCCCAGGTGAATAAGGGATTAAAATAAATGTTGAAGCCGGGGCCACTCTCTGACTCACCCCCTGGGGAAGCTGCTTTAACCCCCCCCCCCCCCCGCGCTGGGGCTTTGCTCTCGGTGTTGCAGAGTTTACCTGCCGCCCCTCCCCCCACCAGACCTGAGTCTGCCCCGCCCCCGCCCGAGCCCCGCCCCCCGCATCTGCCCCGCCAAGTCCACGCGAAGCCGCCTCGGGACACTCACAGCGCGCGGGCAGAGAGACGGGCCAGGGCTGCGCCAGAACCGCTGCGCATGCGCATTGCCCGGGCAGGCGCCCGCAGTGGCATCGCCTCTCAGGTGAGCATCCCCCGCCCCCCACCGCGCGCCGGCCTGGGACCAACCAGACGCGCTGGGCAGAAGCCGGGACTGGCCCACGTGGGCATCTCTCGGCCCCGCCCCCGCAACAAAGGGCTGGTCCCAGCGCCCCGCGCGCGCACCCGCCGCAACCTCCCCGCCCACGTAGCCACGTGAGGCCCAGAGCGAACCCTGCAACCCCAGCAGCGCGCGCCGGCCCCGCCCACCTCGGGACACCCCCCCCGCTCCCAGCCCGGTAGGGAGGGAATCCCCCGGGTTGCTCCACGCGCTGCAAAAGCCCCGCCCCACCTGCGAGCCGGCCCGGGCTCCGAGACGCGGAAGTAGCCTCTGGCCGGGGGGGCGGGGCCAAGAAGCGCCCGGTCTGAGCGAAGCCCTGGCGCTGGAGTCTGGTCGGAGTCACGGAGCTGCTGCGCATGCGCGGTCTGACGGGCCGCCCCGTTCTACTCCGCCGCGGTCGGGTTTTCGGCGGGTCCCGCCCATCGCTCCGCGCGCGGGCAGGGAAAGGGACCAGACTGCGCCGCGGTTACTGCGCATGCGCCGCGCTCCCTGAGCCGGGAGCCGTTGTGAGGGGCCGTTGGGGCCGTTACTCGCGGCGGGGCGCAGGAGGGAGCTGGGGGCAGGGCGGGTCCGGCGCAGGGCAGGGAGGGGGTCGGGTCGGCTGGGCAATGGCCTCCCCCGCTCGGGGTGTTGGCGCTTCCTGATGCTCGCGCTAGCCTGGCCGGGGAGGGGGGAGCTGGGTGGTGCCGGGCGGGGCTGTGAGGGGGCTGCAGAGTGTGCGAGGGGGGAGGATTTGAACACTGGAGGGGCCCTGGCCTGAGGGGCGCAGCGATGGGGGGGCGGTTCTGGCCGGGGCAGTTAGCGGGGGAGGCCCAATGGACCCTGCAGGGGGGAGCGAAGCTTTTGGGGCTTTTTCGGTTTTTAATTTTGATGGGTTTTTTTGTCCTCAGTGCTGGCACCTCTCGCACCCGCCCCCGGACCTGCCCCCCCACTGCCGAGCTCAGGACAGTGACACGGCCCCGGTCCCCAGCCCAGAGGCAGCCATGGCTGCAGAGAGCCCCGTGGAAAGTGTCCGGGAGGAAGCGCCGCGTCCCGTCTGTCTGGAGGATTTCACAGCCCCTGTCACTCTGCAGTGTGGGCACAATTCCTGCCAGGCCCCCCTCAGCCCTCAGGGCAGAGACACTGAGCAGCAGGGACCCCTCCGGCCCAACCGGCAGCTGGCAAACGTGGTGGAACTAGCCAAGCCGCTGAGTTTCCAGGCAGCAAAGAGAGCAAGATGGGACGGGGTGTGTGGGGAGCACCAGGAGGCTCTGAAGCTGTTCTGTGAAGAGGATCAAACTCCCATCTGTGTGGGGTGTGACAGATCCCAGGCTCACATGGTGGTGCCCTTACAGGAAGCTGCCCAGGAGTACAAGGTACAGAGTTACTGTCCAGTGTGATGGGAACTAACATTGTGTTTTAATTACAAGCTAATTTCACTGACTGTTACCAGACGCGGATGTGAACCAACCAGTGTAAAGCAGTGGTCTCCAGCACTGGTCTTCAGCCTTTTTGAATTTAAGTACAATCCAGGATCTACCTCAAACCCAAATACCCTTGCCCCACCTCCTTTGTGACCCTTTTCCGAGGCCCCGCCTCTGCTCACTGCATCCCTTCTCCCTCCCCCATCCTATCTCCCTTTCATCAGGCAGGGGCAGAGGGCTGGGATGCAGGAGGGGGTTCACGCTCTGTAAGGCAATTTGAGCTCAGGGGGCTCAGGGTTAGAGAAGAGGCTTGGGGTGCAGGAGAGGTACATGACTAGAACAGGGATTCAGGATACAGGCTCCAGCTGAACACTGCTTACCACAGGTGGCTCCTCTATGGTGGTGCAGTGGGGCTAAGAAAGGCTCACACCTGCACCACTCTCAAAAGCAGCCTACACACTCCCTCTGTTTGTGGAGATAGAATGCAGAGTGTGAGAAGGAAACAGCTTCAAGGCAAAGGGCAGGAGATGTGCAGCAGCAGGGAGAGGGGGCAGCTGAAGTGCTGCACTTGATAGCCTCTTAGCCAAACCAGTAAAGATCACCTGTCAGAGGCTCCAAGATCTACCTATAGATCCCGATCTACTGGTTGGTGACCAGTTCTGTAAAGCCTTCATGATTCAAGAGATGCAGTAAAAAGAAAATGTTATGGCTTTGTGGCAACTTATGTCAAGTCTTTACAGATACCTGATGTGGGAAATGTTTCTCTGAGGCTCTAAATCCTGAAACCCAGCCCTCACTGGTGGCAGGAGGGGTGTTTGCACAAGGGAGAGGTTTAGATGACAGGTGCTACAGGCCACTCTGTCAGTGAGCTGCCTTGGGACTGGAGAAGAGGAGGTTACAAGCTGTTACTGATTGGATGAACAGGAATAATAAGCTGTCATTTGCCTTATAGATCCGCAATGACATCTAGGCCCTGCACAACACCCAGCATGGGAAAGTCCCTGCTCTGAGCAGGTCACAGTCCAGTTAGACAAAATGTGGGAAGGGAAGGTGGGGCAGCAAGTTGCTCATAGTCACCAAACACATCAGGGATAGAGTTTGGTCCTGAACCCTGGTCCAATTGATAGACTACACTGCTCCCTGTCCCTCAGCATCACTGAACAGTGATGAAGTGTGGCTCTTAGGAGAGAAAGATGCCTTGATAAAGCCCTAGGCTCAGCAGGGAGAAGAGGTTTCCCACTGGGATGCTGAACTTCATGGCTGCTCCATGAGGGGTTAAACTCTGATGCAGCAGCTGGCACTAGATGAGGTTGCTGGGCTGGATGCTGTGTGGGGCCCCGAGCGCCTTCACTCCACCCATAGCAGGGTTTCAGGAAGCACAGGTATATGCCAGGCAGAACTGGGATTCAACTGGATTGTAGCAAGAGTTCAAACTGGTTAACTGATGAGTTAATGTTTATCTGTACCAGTTACCGGTTAAACTCCCCACTGCCCCTGAAGTGCCCACTTGCCTCTGGCAGCTAACATCAGCCTGCAGCTGCTGGGAGTTCCCATTGGCCAGCAGTTGTTGTGGCCACCCCGGCAGACCTCGCAAGAGATCCCTGGCCCCAGGAGAGCCCATTTCCACTACCAACCCTGCCTGTCAGCAGGTTAAAAAATACTGTCACTGATAACATTGTAATCGGTTACATGATTAGTATTGTTAACCACCTGTATCATTCTTTATGAAGGTGCCACCACCGATCTGTCCCCCATGCTCGTAGGTGTCCTCCTGCGTCTGCAGTCTCCTCCTGTGTATTTTTCTATCGACGAAGCCATGTCCAGGGCTGAGATCCTGCTGGACAGGGGCAGAGTTCCACAAAACTGGGATTCTCTTAAAGGCAGACAAATAGGCTCCCAACATCTAATGTGGTTTGTCCTCGTGCTTATATCTGTTTCTTCAGGGAAAAACTGGAGACTCATTTGAAGACTCTGAAGGAGGAGAGAGAAAAGCTGCTGAGAAGAAAAACAACAGCAGAAGGGAAAAGCCAGGAGTATCTGGTAAGTGCTTGTGGCTATGGACCAGCAGGGACTGGCAGTGGGAGGGCTGTGTTAGGAGGCAGACTCCTGTGTGGCCTTGGTGAGGTTGGGCTTGTTTGTGTTTCTCCTGGATTATGAATCGTTGGCTGAGATCCATGTGTAAAAAGGCCTTGAGCATCCGTGTCAGTGCATGAGTGCAGCTGGAGAAATTAGATGAGGCGGTCGTGAGGTTCCAGATTGACACTGTCAGGAACCTCTCTGTGCAGATTTCCCGTATCAGCGAGGGGATCGGTGAGCTGGAGGGGACATGTCAGAACCCAGCAAGTGAATTCTTGCAGGTGAGACTGAGGGACAAACATCTCAGCCCTCACACAGCGAAGAGAGGCTTCTGAATCACAAGTGCTCAGTCCCAGTTGTCAGATCTCAGTGCAACACCTTGTGCATTGCTGCCATGTGAATGACTCTTGTGCTTTGTCGAGTTACAGGCACAGATCTATTAGAGATGGCAAAGCCCCATTCACTCAGGGGATCCATGTTCCTGGGGCCAGGGCAGGGCCTCTCTTTCCAGGTTTGTAAAATCCCTTCTCAGAGGTCCCCTGTGTGTGTCCAATGGGGCTGAGATTCTTTTCTGTGTCTTTTTTCTAGGATGGCAGAAGCGCCCTGAGTAGGTACGTGGCTCTCACTCCCCTCACACTGCACAGAGCAGGGAAAAGGCTTGGAGCGGATGTTAGCACCACATCTCCCCAGAGCTCTACAGCCAGATGTTAGACATGAATATCTCTGACGCATTTAATTCTGAGGGTCTCATCCTCGCACTTTAGACTCTGGAATTCCCCATTCAGGATCAAGTGTTTCTTAGAGCTGTCACCTCCCTGGGGATTGGTTGCCGCAGGACTGTGGGGTGGAACATGGGCCTGTCACTGCTGGATACTGAGCACATTCAGCCCAGGACAGCAGGGATCAAGAGTCTGTCCCACTTGAGGGCTGTTTGGAGACCTGTGTGGAAGGAGCTGGGTTGAGGGGAGCTGGTGTCTCAATCTAATCCCTACTGGACAGATTCCTTCAGCCCTTCACATGGGAACCTCCTATCCCTCAGCATCTAGAGGCCAAGGAGTGAGTTGGCCATGGAGACTCTATTCCCCTTTACACCCCTAACCAGTCTTCCCAGGACAGAAGTGAAGAACAGAAATGGGATCTTTGAGGGGAAGGTTGCATGGCCATGGGATGTGTTGTCCCTGTTCTCAGGCTGCGAGAATTGGAGGAATTCTAACTCCAGGCCTGTTAGAGCTGAGACTTACTAGCCAGAACTTATCAGCTGTAAATGACATAAAATCACATTGAATTGTTTCTGTCCAGGTGTGAGACGGGGCAGTTCCAGCTGCCGGAAGAGATTTCCCCTGAACTGGAAGAACAAGTCAGAGGTTTCTCCCAGAAAACGATTGCTCTGTCGGAGACTCTGAGGGAGTTCAAAGGTACCTGGAAGGGATGGATGAGGGGAAAGCGGTTCAAGTATCTGAGACTATTGAATCTGGCCTCTGAAGCCAAACTTCCCCTGCCTCAATTCCCACGTGGAGAATGATGGCCCCGTCAGTCTGCTCTCCTTAGAGACACTGAGCGAACAGACCCACATGCTTACAGATAGAACCAGGGGTTTGCAAACACTGAACCTCCCATTCAGAGATCAAAATGGCTAAAGTTACTGTGATGGCCACGTGTTCCGCCACCACAGCTCCAGGTTATGACAAGAGGCAGTAAGTGAATGGGAAACCAAGTGGAAGGGGATGAGGAGGGAAGAGGAAATCTCATTTTCAGCTTGTCTCTCCTGGGACAGGTGTGAGGCTGCAGGGATGTTGGCTCCATTGCTGGAAGGTGCCCGAGTGAGAGAGGAAATGAAAGTTTCAGACTCTTTTCATACTAAATACCTGAGTGTGTCTCTTATAGAATTGAAATGCAGAGTTCAGAGTGGGACATTGTTATGAACAGGAGAGCCTGGAATCTCACCTCTCTTATCCCTTCCCCCACTAGACACTCTGCCCTCTGCACTGGAGAGAGCAAGAGGAAAATCGCTTGGAGCTTTCAAACAAGGTGAGTTTGCTGGTGGAAATTCTTTAAGTGATGTGAGAATTCCTGTGAAAACATCTTCATGGGATTGTCATTGGAGTTACCAACCAAACCCAGTGACCACGGTGCACAGAGCCCTAAATCACCCAGTGATCAATGAGGAGCCCGAGATTTGCTGCATGGGGACCTGTGGACATTTGGAGAAACACTGGTCGATAGGTTTGTGATGCTAAAGGGGCGAAGCTAAAGCACAAAACAGACGGCACCTTCAGGCTCAGATTTCACTGCTCAGTCAGTTTCAATATAAGGTTGGTTTCAAACAATAAATAGGCTGAAAGGCTCCTTCACCCAAACTCCCTCCTAGACCCCTCTATCTGTCCTGTATCCCAAACCGTTACCCCATGCATCCTCCTCCTCCCAGTGCCCATCCCGGATCCTCCATTTCCTGCATTTATGTCACGGAAGAGTACAGCTCTCAGCCACTTTCCGTTTGGCCACCCCATGAAAATGAATTACCCACCCTGTCGAGTGGATACGGCTCAGTGAGAGCCATAATTGAAAGCTGAAGCCAGACTATTTTAGACAAAAGAGGCACAAATGTTTGATAGGGAAGCGGTTTAGCTGCTGAAACAAATGAACAAAGAACAGGTGGATTCTCCCAGCTCTTGATGTCTTCAAATCACTGGGGGGACTTTCTAGAAAATACACTGTGGGGAAACAGAGCTTTGTGCCTGGGTAACTGGACTAAGTGTAATGGCTTGTGCCACTGAGGGGGTCAGACTGCATAACTGAGGATATCTTCTGATCCCATGAATCTTAAGATCTCATCCTGCAAACACTCAGCGCAAGTGTTTAATAATAAGCACACGTATTTAATAATAACACCACCATTCAGATGCTTACCTTCACTGATTCTCTGTTTTGGAAAGGGATTATAACATCTCTGTGAGATGAGAGCAATGTTTATGCTGCAAATCTGTGAATGAAGACTAAGGCTTTCAAATACAACAGCCTACATTTGGCCTATGTCCATGTTCAGGCAGGTGAATATGTGGCTTGTTATCAGAAACACTGGGTGCTGAGAACTATATCCCATTGTTGCAGATGCAGTAATCTTGTAACTCAAGCCAGGTGCAGAGAGAAATGAATATGGATTTGGGATCTAAATCCCGTGCGCTATTAATGGAATATCTAGACTAAAACTTTTGTCCACAGTGGTAGAATCTAACACGTGTGTCACGTCACTAGGGACAGAGTGTGGGGAGAATGGGGGTGTGGAAAGGATTAAAGCCCCTTCTGAAATGTCTCCAATTTGCCTTCTCCCCCTGCGAGGCTGCAGAACAGCCATGTCTGTCTCTAGCTCAGCCCCCGGTCTTCAGAGCCAGGGACAGGAAATGGCTGTGGCGGAGCTGGTTAGCTTCCAAGAGGTGGCTGTGTATTTCTCTGAGGAGGAATAGGCTTTGCTGGACCCAGGCCAGAGAGCCCTCTACAGGAATGTGATGCAGGAGAATTATGAGGCTGTGAACTGGCTGAGTAAGGATTCCTGTCCCCTCGGGTATCGGAAGCTGGGTGGGCTCTGGAGTAGCTGGGTTGGGTTTGGTTGAATATCATTCATTGTCTTTGCCCCCAATATCATGAGTATCTGCCCCAATAATCCTGGCTCTTCTGTGAAAGACTGTCCCCTCCATACTGCCTCCCAGGGAAAGCAGGTTGAGGGGCGTAACAGTGGAGCTGCTCTTCCCACAGCTAAGGTCTCAGTGCGCTTCCCCCCTATCTTGCCCATCTTATGCCTTGGCTGGAGGTGTGAGTAGAAGGGCTCAGGCAGGAACAGCAGGTACTAGAGGTCTGGGTCTGGCTCTTGGTCTGTCTGATCTTTGTGCCTGCAGGTTCCCCTTGTGGCAGTGGGCTGAGCCAGTGGAAGGTGGGTGCAGTTCCCTAAGTCCTTTCTGCCTGTAGCTAGTCTCTGTGACATGCTGTTCTTGCCAGTGACAGGGGCTGGATGCTGGGGCTGAGGGAGGGTGGATGAGGCAGTTCACGCTCTGTGAGTATTTTGTCCGAGGTAGCTCTGTAGTAGAGAAACGTGAGCAGAGCTCTCCTTGCATTTCAGGCACAGGTTGGGTTTCCTTTCAAGAGTTCAGCTTTATTCTCTCTGGGGTTCACTTGCTTCTGTGTGCAGTGGAGATAAATCACATCATCTGTGTTGTGTTTTTAGAGTGAAATATTTTCGAGTAGGGACTTTTTCTTCCTGTGTGAATGTCTGGCTTCATGCTCAGGAAACCTGTGTTGAGTTCTCTGGCCGTCACAGTCTTCCTGTGTGACCTTAATCAAGTCCCTTAAACTCTATGTCTGTTTCTAGGCTGGCAAGATTTTGCACAAAAGTGGCTGCTTTTGTGCAAAAACTTGCCAGCTGTCTACACTGGCCGTTTGAATTTGCGCAAGAACACTGACGATCTAATGTATGATTGTCAGCTTTCTTGCGCAAATACACTGATGCTCTCGCTCGGGAAAAAGCCCTCTTGCACAAATGCTTTTGCGCAAGAGGGCCAGTGTAGATAGGTAAAAATTGTTTTGCACAAAAAAGCTCCGATGGCGAAAATGGCCACCAGAGCTTTCTTGCGCCAAACCGTGTCTATATTGACACGGATGCTTTTGCGCAAAAGCATCTGTGCCAATCTAGACGCTCTTTTCCACAAATGCTTTTAACGGAAAAACTTTTCTGTTGAAAGCATTTGTGGAAAATCATTCCAATCTAGACGCAGCCTCTGTGTACAGTCACCTCTCTCTTTAATAGCTATTATAGTGTGTCCCTATTTCTCAGAGCTGGGAAAGATACCTACATTAAAGAGTGATAATGCTTAGCTTCATATGTGCACCCCAATAGCACAGTTGGGTCCTGATTTACACCAGAGTTCCACAGTGCTGCTGTGATCGATAATTTTTCTTCCCACAGCGACTGCAATGCCATTAGAATTTCTGCTAATGCCACAGAGCGTTATGGCTGTTCAGTGTGGCTCTTTCTGGAGCTCTGATGCCAGCAGCACTGTCAGAGCCTGTGGCTTATCCATGCAGCACAGTTCAGGGTTGCTGCTAAGAAAGATTCAGGCTCCATTTGGAGGCTAAGGCACTCAGCCAAGTTTATTGTGAAAAGGAGCAGGATGCTAGTGTCCCAGCTCCTTAGGCACAGTATAGTGAGACTTGTCCCAACCCAATAACAGTACCAATAAGTCAGCAGTGAGAATGCTGCCCCTCAGCCAGCATCAACATGCCCCTGTTGTGACTTCTCATACATTGACACAAACAAGATGTATGTTCCATGTGTTCTACCCCCTTAGCCTCCTGCCTGTTTATTTTGAACAAAACATCCGTATGCATTATCCCCTCATCCCGCTCTTGTGCACAAGGGTCAGTGTCTTTCTGAGCCATCTCTTAGGACTGTTTTTCCAGTTACTGTGGAGATGTGTGTTGATTGGCCTCTTCCTGCTCAGGAATGCGTTTTCCTAGTTAGTTGGTCCCCAGTGTTCCACCATTCTGCCAAAGCCCAGCCTGTTCTAGTTCAAAAAGAATGGACATACACAGCTGCAATAAACCTTTTGCGAAGTGTGCTGGGTGCCACGTCAATGGGAATGTTCTGATGTGATGACTATGATTATCTTATTTAACAGCAGTAGCACAATGATCTCCATGGTCATGTCCCAGGTGGATCTTCTGAACAGAAAATGAAGTTCCAAGAAGGGGTGGGCCAAAGCTGAGGGAAACACACTCACAAGGTATAAAGGTGATAGATTCTGTGCAACCCTGGAGGGGCACCAAATCAAAGGCCAGGCTGGCCACAAGAGCCAGACTGGGAAACCACACAAAGGCTGCTGCTGGCAGAGTAGAATGGAGGTTGCAGAGGGGGAGCTGAGCAACAGTCACAAGCACCAGGGAAGCAGCACGGCCCAGCTCCGCCCTGGCTTGCCCCAACAGAAGCCCAGCGCCACCCTGGGCAGCCATGGGAATGGCAACTGTTGTGGGCAGCTGGCAGGGCCCATCCAGACACAGGCAGTTGGGATCAGGAGTGACAACATAGGCAGGGCGTGAAGCAAGCAGCCAAGGATTCACTTAGATGCTCAGGCAACTTCCTCTGCCTCCTCCTGGCCCAATAGAACATCTGAGCCAAAGATCAGGGCAAGCCCAGCCTACCAGCCAGGGGTTTTGTGGACAGAGACTTGGGGAGTTAGACATCTGCTGGGTCCTTCATCTCCAAGTTCTAGTGACCTGCCATGTGGCAGCTGCTGTCTGAGCCCTACCTGGGGACCTTGGTGTCACACCTTCATGCCCTCACTAGAGCTCCCCTTCTGAGCAGTGTGTTCCTGTCCAACTGTGGGATTCCAGGCGGATGGACCGGGCTGTGAGGGGGTCGGAGTTGTACCCTAAAGAGTGCAGCAGAGCACTTAGCTGCCCTGGGGAATGAGCTGGGCCATTCCGAAGGTGCGGGAGTGATACATCTTTACTGCAGGTGAGTGTGTCCTGGGATCTTGTACCAGCCGGAGCCCAGTCTCTGCAAGGTGGGGAAAGGACTCTGGGTCGGTGACTCGGATCCTGGCTCTGAAAGCAGGAATGGCAAAGACCTTAATGAACAAGATCAGCACTTGGTTTTTTGCTCTTCAAACAGCATTTCCAGTCTCCAAAACTGATGTGATCTCCTGGGTGGAGCAAGAGGAGGAGCTACGGGTCCCAGATCCTCCGAGCTGTGAGGAAGGGGAGATCATCAGCAACACCCAGACAGGTGAGCAATCAGTTAAACTGACTCAGAAACCAATTTCTGTCTCCTTATAGCAGATGTAACTTGTGTGTTTTCATGAAGTCTGACTGACTGCTCAGCTTGTCTTCAACTTCACTAAGAGTGTGGTGGGCGAGGAAAGGCTGGGTTCTCTTCTCTGTGGAAGGGTTGTGAAGGAGGACAACCAACTCAGCTCATGATAATTTGACCATTATTTGAGCGTGTGTCCCCTTTTCTATTCCTCTTTTAGAGTTTCCTTGCAGTTCATCGTGGAGAATAACTCCTGTGTGGATCATTCCTCTATTCCAACAGGTGACGGGACACTGACTGAGAACCATGGAAAGAGTCTTCAGCAGGAAGGACTGGAGCAAGTGTCTCCATGTGGACTATTATTGAGACGATCTCATGGACATGTTTTCCAGATATGTGAGCAAGGAGAGAGCTGTGAGAGTCAGCATAGCCCAGAAAAGCAGCAGGGAAACCATCTAGGAGAGGGACAGGGTAGCTCCAGGAGCACACGGGAGAAAAGAAACACAGAAACTGTCCAACAGGAAATCCCCCATCAACAGTCACCCTGCACGTTTAGTGACTGTGAAACTCTTCCTGAACATCAAAGGGTCCATACGGGAGAGAAGCCCTTCAAGTGCTCTGACTCTGGGAAAAGCTTCAGTGAGCACTCACACTTTACAAACCATCAGAAAATACATACAAGAGACACACCCCATAACTGCTCTGACTGTGGGAAAAACTTCAGTACAAACTCACACTTGGTTATCCATAGGATGGCTCACACAGGAGAGAAGCCTTTCAATTGCTCTGACTGTGGGAAAAGCTTCAGTCAGAAGTCAAACCTTGTTACCCATAGGAAGAGCCACACAGGAGAGAAACCCTTCACTTGCTCTGACTGCGGGAAAAATTTCAGTAGTAGCTCAAGCCTTGTTGCCCATAGGAGGAGCCACACAGGGGAGAAACCTTTCAATTGCTCTGACTGTGAGAAAAGCTTCAGTCAGATTTCACACCTTGTTAGACATAGGAGGACCCACACCGGGGAAAAACCCTTCTACTGCTCTGACTGCGGAAAAAGCTTCAGCAGTAACGGAGAACTTATTGCCCATTGGAGGATCCACACAGGAGAGAAACCTTTCAGTTGCTCTGACTGCGGGAAAAGCTTCCGTAGAAGCTCAAACCTTGTTACCCATAGGAGGAGCCACACAGGAGAGAAACCTTTCCATTGCTCTGACTGTGGACAAAGCTTCAGTATCAGCACAAACCTTGTTGTCATAGGATGACCCACACAGGAGAGAAACCCTTCAGTTGCTCTGACTGTGGGAAAAGCTTCAAAAGAAACTCAGACCTTGTTATCCATAGCAGGATCCACACAGGAGAGAAACCTTACAATTGCTCTGACTGCGGGAAAAGCTTCAGTCAGTGCTCCTGCGTTACTAGCCATCAGGATACATACACGAGAGTCGCCTTATAAAAGCTCTGATTACAGAAAAGGCTTCAAACACAGGTCAGACTTTGTTAAAGATTTGACAGTCCACAGAGGGGAGAGAACCATTCATTTATTCTGACTGTGGGGAAAGCTTCAGTAAGAGCTCAAATCTCCTTAGCCTTTGGAGGACCCACAGAGGAGAGAAACATATACCTTGAATTCCCTTTAAGCTGCCTGGCTAGGTGGCTGTGGTCCCAGGAGACCCCTTGGGGAGGGCCTCCGAGGGTACTGATCTGGCCACTGCCACTCACCTTTCTGCTCTCTGGGGCTTCTCACCAGCCAGTCCTGCTGGGGCAACTCCTTAGTCTCTCCTGGCCAAGGCCCCAGTTGAGATTCCCGCCCCCACCCCCGCCTCTGAGTAGCGGTACTGATGCTGAACCTCTTCAGGTCTGAGGAGAGAGCAGTTTAGTGCCCAGCTTCCTGGGATTGCGCTCCCCAAATGGGATCAAACCCCAAAGAATGGGGTAAGCCCCATTTAGTAATGAAAGGGGGATGTGCCCACGGATTGCTCCCATAGGTAGTAATTGTTTACACTAGGCTTGATAGGAAGTAAAAGTGGTTTTATTAAGTACAAGCTGTAGGAGTTAAGTGGTGATAAGTGAGAACAGGCAGAGCAAACAGATTACAAACTCAAAGGTAACAAAAAATGCTTTGTTAATGCTCCACTGAAACTTCAGTACAAACTTTTACAAACTCCCCCTAAAACCTATTTTCCAGCTGCCCCTACAAACCAGGGCTCTTCCCCACCCTGGGGTCTTTGGCTCCTTCCTTCAGACGCAGCCCAGCCAAAAGATCAAGTCCTCCAGGTGGATGTTATTTCCAAATAACTGCTTGCTGTGTAGACATGCACTGTAATTCCGAAATAAGGCTGCTGTGTAGATGCACCCCAAGGGTCACTGACCAGTGGCCTGGGCTCCCCATACACAGGAATCCCAGTGTGGTTTCTTTGGTCCTAAGTCCGGCATCTGAGGACTGCAGGAAAAAGACCTGGTGTGGACAGGGAAATCCCGATGAACCTCCCGGCAGAGTGTGACTGGTCCCATCTCAGAGCCCTGGTTCCGTCTCTGGGTATAGTTCCTGCTGGGGTTTTCTGGACCACTCCAGATCATTTGTTCATGTGAACTTGTGTTTTTGTTTTAGTACAATGACATATAGAACTTTTTAACTAACACAGACGTAATGAGGCAAGAAATAAAGCAGGTTTAGCCACTGCAGAAGAAAAGGAGTCAGTTGATTTATTTCCTATATTCTGAGGCTTAACAGATTTCCTTATGTTTCACTCTTATAAATGTGAACATGTTGAATAACCTACCCTGTGTTGTGGGTTTTCTCTCTCTATGAAAGCCATCGGGTCATGCACTTTGATCTCTGGTTAGTTAGATGTGCAGACAGCACAACACAAATGAGAACTTACCAGTATAAAAGCGGCGAGGAGTCCTGTGGCACCTTATAGGCTAACTGAAGTGTTGGAGCATAAGCTTTTGTGGGAAAAGACCCACTTGGTCAGATGCATCTGAGGAAGTGGGTCTTTCCCCACAAAAGCTTATGCTCCAGCACTTCAGTTAGTCTATAAGGTGCCACAGGACTCCTTGCCGCTTTTGCAGATTCAGACTAACACGGCTACCCCTCTGATAACTTAGCAGAATGTTCATTGTATTTTAACCATATGCTAGCCTTTGCCACAAGCTCTGTGTGCAGTGTAAGCAATGACAATGGTCAGTATATCTCAGTGGTAGGGCTGGAGCAAAGGAAGATGGGGGGCATGACAGTTGCCCTGACATGGTGACATCCCCCCACCCCCCAGAGATGCCCCTGTCTGTAGGTTTCTAATCTCCCAACCAAAACCCTCCAGGCCAGGTACAGCTGAGCTGGGCCAGCTACAGCCTGGCCACCGGGCTGCTATCTCAGTGCAGACATACCCAGAACGATTCCTTTTGAGTTGGTGTCTCAGGGAGTCTCTCCACTTTCCAGCCCCCCATATGTGATTGCTGCTCTCTGGGGGTGCCTGGGAGAGTTGGGCTGGGGGCAGGGCCGGCCCAAGCCATTCTTGCACCCTGGGCAGCGGGCGCGTGCTGCATGCATGCCTCTGCCCCAGGGTGGCAATCTATGGGGGCACCTGATGCGGCGTCCCTTACCACTTCAATCAGGTGCCTTCATAGGTTGGCGCCCCTGCTAGCCCATGTGTTAATCCGGCCCTGGCTGGGGGTGCAAAGTGCCAGGCTGAGCAGGGTGGGGATGGGGACAAGAGTTTTTGTTTCTCCTTTGCAAATAAAGCAGATGGTTAGTTTCTCCCACTCCTGAGCTATGTCTACACTCGTGGCTTCTTGCACAAGAACGTCTTGTGCAAGGGTTCTTGTGCAAGAAAACATCCACACTGCCATCTGCGAGCTGTGCTTTTGCGCAAGAGCGCCCATGGCAGTGTAGGCGCTCTCTTGCGCAAGAAAGCTCTGATGGTCATTTTAGTCATAGGGCTTTCTTGCACAAGAAATCCCTGCCGAGCATCCACACTGCCCTCTTGAGTAGGGGCTCCTGCGCAAGAGGGCTTACACCAGTTAAAAAAGAGCGTCGCTCTTGTGCAAGAAGCTCTCTCTTACCACGCGGTACTGTAAATTTCCTTGAGCAAGAGCAGGCAGGCAGTGTGGGGACACTGCCGATTCTTGCCCAAGAACGGCTGTACTTGTGCAAGAAGCCACGAGTGTAGACTTAGCCCTGGTGTCCTTTGTTCTGCAGTAACTGGCTCCCACCATCCCATGGCTGCTACCGGAGATCCCCAGCTGGGAACCCTTCTTCTGGAGGCTGGTGCTTGTGCCATTCTATGCAGGAAATCCAGGGCCGGATTAAGGCATGGGCTAGCCGGGCAGCTGCCTGGGGCACCTGATATAAGGGGTGCTGTGCAACCCTTACAGCTGATAACTGCCATCAGGCACCACGCGCCCGTATTGCAAGCTGCAGCAGCTCCCACCAGTCACCCTACAGCGGCCACCAGAGACAGGGGCCGTGTTAACCCCCACAGCACTGGCCAGCAGCTACGGCTCTCTGCTCTCTGTGGCACCAGGCTGAGCACCAGCGGCGGCCGGGCAAGGCACATGCCTCCTGCCGCCGCCAGCTCCGTGCGCCCTCTCCCACATTCCGGGCAAGGGCTGGGCCATGCATGCGCCCTTCCCCAACGCAGGGCACAATTAACCTGACTACCCAGGGTGCCAGAATGGCTCTGTCTGGCCCTGAGGAAACCCCCTTCGAGGGGGAAGCAGGGATGTTGCTGTGGTGTCCCTGAGAACAGTCAACCCACTCATCTGTTGACCCAGGGGACAGCAGCCTGTGGCCAGCAGCACCCTTCCCCCCATGGCACAGCCAAGCTCGGCCTGCTCCCGGTGGCACCAGGCTGAGCACCAGCAGCGGTGGCTGGGCAAGGCACATATCTCATGCCACCGCCAGCTCTGTGCACCCTCCCCACGTTCCGGGGCGGGGCTGGGCTGGGCCATTCATGCGCCCTTCCCCTACCCAGGGTGCCAGAATGGCTCAGTCTGGCCCTGAGGAAACCCCCTCCGAGGGGGAAGTAGGGATGTTGCTGTGGTGTCCCTGAGAACAGTCAACCCACTCATCTGTTGACCCAGCGGGCAGCAGCCTGTGGCTCATTTCCCCTTCTTCACCTGGGTGGGGACATGGTTGGGAGTGAGGGTGTCCTGTTTCTCAGGGAGCTCTGACCAGTGGGCTGGGACCGGGCTTGGCAGAAATCTTTCCCAGAGACACACAGGCTGGAGAGATGTTTGTGGGGAAGCATTTTGTAAATGTCGATGGATGTAAACGGTTCCTGCAAGTGGGGGGTTTGAAGCTTTCATTGAAAAATTTCCTCTTCCTTTTGTTTCTGCTCCGTGGTATTATCCCATTTGTCTGCCATGCAAAGGGTCTGTGTCAAACCCAGGCGGAAAGAGCCCCCCTCTTTCTCCATTCAATTCCTTCTCTGCACCCTCAGGCCCACTCCTGTCTCTCACACAGCCCAGCTGCTTTGCCTTCTGCCCCGGTGTGTACCCTTCCCTGGCACTGTAATACCATGGGAAGGGATCCTTTGCCAGCTTCTTAACTAGTAGCTCATTTAGGGCATGTTTACACAGCAAGGCAAAAGTCAAACTAAGATACACAACCTCGGGTACTTGTTTGTGTAGCTGAAGTCAAAATAGCTTAACTTGGCTTTTGGCGCTATTGACAGGAAGAGACCTTTCCCTTTGACTTCCCTTACTCTTCATGATATGGGGGTTACTGGAGTCAGAGTAGGAAGTCTGCTAACTTCTACTTAATTAGAAATAACAGCTTGCTGTGTAGACAGGCACTTTATTTCCAAATAACACTCAAATGTAGACGTGCTCTTATTGTCCCATCACAGAGCTGATGCTGAAGGACAGGAAGCTACAGAGTGCTGAAAGGGAGCAATCAGATACTGAGAGGGGTTTTTTTCCCCCTTCTTTCTTGGTTGGGGGAATTTGTTTCTGCTCTCCTATGAGGCTGGAAATGTCAGTTAGTGTCCTTTCTCCTGGGTTCTATTAGAGAAATCAGAGACTTTTCCCTACCTGAGAGCTCAAGAAAACTAAGACTGAATTGCCTTGTATGCAAAGAATGTAACTGACAGGAGGGTATTGTTTAGCATGGGGCTTGAACATATCACTCTGAAATTAAGAGTCACATACTCTACCAACTGAGCTAGCCACTCTGTGTGCAGTGTCCCTCCCGCAATACCCTGTCACAGAATAGAGGATCAGCGTGTTCTCAAATGCTTGATTCAAGGCTCTGTCCTGTCCCCAGTGGGGTGCTCTGGTCTGTGTGGGGAGGCCTAGGCACACTGGCCTTTTTTACCACAAGAATGGCTCCATTTCAGTCTCTCAGGTAACAGGAGAAGAGTCCGTAGCAGCAAGGGAAGGTCCCCTGAGTGAAACCAGGCAGAAACGCCATGTCTCACGTTCTGCAGCAACCCTTTCTGCCCTGGCAGGCGTTGTCCCTTCTCCCACTGGCCTGGGCCTGGCATCCCTCTCCTCCCAGCACCACAGAAAGCCCCTTGGTGTGAGCCTGGGAAAGCTAGAGGCCTCAGGCCTGTTGCCCCCGAGACGCTTGTGCCTTGGCCTCCTCTGCCCATGGCGGCCGGCTCTCCTGGCTGCCCCGTGTGCGCTACTGGCCAAAGGAGGCAGCAAGGCAGGAGTGGGAAGAAGAAGCAAGTCCCACTGAGGCCGACAGCTCGGGCTTAAGCCTCCAGCCCCAGCACAAAACCTTCAGCCCGGCCTCTGTTGCTCCCTCCTCAGAAGGGAGGAGGAAGCCCTGTTGTCTCAGGCCGGGGGAGGTGACAGGAGGCCTCCTCTCACAGCCTTACGCTTTGCTTCCATGCTGGCTAGGGTTGCCAGGTGTCCAGTTCTGAACCGGACTGTCCAGAATTTGAGCTTTCTGTTCAGGAAACAAACTGAGAAAGTGTAAATGAGGAAATAGAAATGTCGGGTATTTTCTAAATAAGCTGTAATGTAGATTGTGAGGTGGTGTCAAGTGAGTCCAGTATTTCTGTGGAACCCTCTGGCAACCCTAATGCCGTCAATCGCAGGGGCCAGGGAGCTCCCAGGCTGGTCGCAGCCTCAGCCACTTCCTGCTTCTTGGCCCCCGCCCAGGCAGTCTAGGTGGGTCTCTATGGGGCCCCGAGACATTTGTTTTGCTGTTGTCCAGGTGCAGGGGGCCCAGATTCTGCAACACTCACAGGCCCCACAGGAGGGGTCTGGTTTGATGCTTCACCCCACAGCCTGGCAACAAGCCCCCAAACTTCCCCTGTGTTCTGAGAGCCCCGTTTGCTGTGTGAATTCTGTGGGGCAGGTTATGTCAGGCTTAGGCACAAGCAGAGTTCAGAACCAACCCACAAGTAAGTACCCGCTCAAGAGGATTGAGCAGTGTCCTTTGCCAGCAATGTAAATCCAGCCATATAAGTGTCCCACTCATGTGCCCAAACTTTCTCTGAACCTCACTCACAGTTGCTGCCCTTGCTCAGGGCAGATAAGATCTCAGGGGTGGTTTTCAGTCCCGGGAACTCCAACCCAAACCCTGAGACCCAGGAGTTTATAATCGAGAGGATCAATGTTTGCTTCACTTTTCCCTCCCCCCAGCAACACTAAATCTCAAGGTAAATTCTACAGTCCCAGCGGCTGGGGGAGATGTGCATGTTAGAGCCTCTGCCCATTGAGCTGTAGCCTTCTGTGCCCAGGGAGCCAGACACCGCCAGGGCTGGAGGGAAATGGGGAATGGCTGCTCTTTGGGAGTCAAAGGTGTTGTCTGGGACCATAGAGTAAAACAGTTTCACCTGCCTTCCACAGGAGGGCATCATGGCTTAGCTGGCTAAAGCACTTGCCTAGTAAACAGAAGATCTTGGGTTCAACTCCCCCTGGTACTTTGCTGTAGCCTTTGCTCACATTTTCTTATGTCTTCCTGGGACACAGAGGAGTCCTCCCCTGGCCACCCATGGGACTGCTGGTACAGGAAAAGGCTGATTGGGGAGGAACGTTGGGAAGAAGGAAAACCCAAGGCTGGAGCGGGTACCGAGGCTACTGTGACTGGTACTGGCAAGCTGGGACAGAAAAGGCAGCAGCACGTGTCCTTGTGATTCCCTCGGGTGCGTGGGGGTCAGCGCCCAGAGATCCTGCAAGTGCAAAGCTCCTACAGCAATAGCAAGTGCTCCAGTGGTGCAAAAGGCCAGTGCACAGTACTTATAAGGCAGTTCTTGTGGGAGACATGCTGGGGTTGTGAGTTCAAAACTCACCTGGAGGAGTGGCTTTTAATTCTTGCTGCTCTGGCCCCTTCCAGTGAACGCTGGGGGAGCTGAGATTCCAGCTCAGAGGAGGGTCTTTGTTGCCCATTTTCTCCCCTTAGTCCCATCAGCAGCCACCTTCCCTTTCAGCCACTGGAGAAGCTCATGAACAGAGACAAGCTACTTTGTTCCATTTCCCACTTCTTTTCCTGGGCTGACCCAGTGGCTGAAAGGGGCTGCGGCTGCTGAGGGGGGTGGGGAAGATGTGCAACAAAACCCTGGCCACCCAGCATTCACTCTGATGAGGCTATAATGTGTGAAGTGGGAATTTTCACTGATCCCTTCCTTTGGGGTGGAATCCCAGCTCTCCCAGAGTTCACTGCAAGGCATGGGGTCCCAAACTGGGGGGGAGGGATGACCCCCAGAGGGGGCATGAAGAAATTTCAGGGGGGCATGAGGTGACCCAGCCCTCCTCCCATCAAGTTGTTTTTTTTTTTTTTTTTTTGCTCAACAGTTTTACTGCTATTTTGGATAGTTGCTCAGAGCTCTTGAGACAGTTGCTAAAGTAGCTCAGTTGTGAGCACATTAGATTGAAAATCTAAAGGTCCCTGGTTCAATCCCTGGTGTTGGCAGAAGCCTTTGCCAATATAGCTTAGTATGTTTTGGCATCTCTGTTAAGCAAACATCTGCAATCAGAGTTCAAAGGCTGAACCAAGAGGCCCAGAATTACATCATAAAGATGATGATATTTCAGGGTTAGAAACTGGAGAGGGGATTTCATGACACCTCAGAGGTTGTTGACACAGGAGAACAGAGCTCTTGGCTTCAGCTGCTCCCAGCCTTGCATCTCTGTTTTTAATTCCATGCCCCCAGAAAGGAACAGTAACAGAGGCTTCCTCGGACTAATTCTGAGGCTTCCCCATACTGAGGACATGCTATTTCTATTTTCTTAGACTGAAAGTTAGTAAGTCGATTTAAGCAATTTCAAAATAGTTTCCGAGTATAGACATGCCCTTATAGTCCTGGTCTTCACAACATCCTCTGGCAAGGAGTTCCATAGGCTGACTGTGCATTGTGTGAAGAAATACTTCCTTTTGTTTGTTTTCAACCTGCTAATATCATGGTGCACCCTTAGTTCTTCTATTATGGGAACAAGAAAAATACCTTTGCTTATTTACAGTCTCAACAACTGCCATGATGTATAGACCTCTATCTTATCTCCACTTTGTCTCCACTTTTCTAAGGTGAAAAGTCCCAACCTTTCCTCATATGGCAGCTGATCCAAACTTTCATAATTTTTGTTGTGCTTTTCTGGACTGTTTCCAATGCCAATGGCAGCTGCCTGCCTGAAGCCCTCCCCCCTCCACTCAGGCTCTTATTCCTCCAGGCACCTGACACCTGCAGCCTGTGCAGGAAAGGAGCTACCTGGGAAATGTGCTGGGCTGCTGGCCTGGGCTCAGCCAGGTGAGTCTCCCAGTCAGAGCCTGCCTCTGGCACCCCAGCCCCTCCCTTCCCTCAGTCCGTTGCCCCTTCCCATGATGAAAGAGCAAAGACTTGGCAGAATTCATGAATATAGAGGAGGCTATTTTCCTTGACTGGGAGCCCAGCCCCGGCCGCAGCAGTGGAAGTGCTCAATCCTAGCCACTCGACAGACACAAACCTGCAGTGTTGGCTCAGCTACACTAGTCATTCCCAGGCCACTTTCTCTCCCTTTCAGGACGTGGGTCCATTCTCGGAGAAGGAGCGTGATGCCGGCGTATTTTGTAGCTCCAGGCTTTACCAGAAGATGCTCCCCAGCACTTCTCCCCTGGCTGCACCCTCAGGGCCGGAGACGTGGACATGCCCCTCTGCATCGTGGGGGATGCTGCCTGCCCTTTGCTCCTGGGCTGATAAAGCCCTAGACAAGACACATTGCCTAAAGTCAGGAACGTTCCCCAGGCAGGCTCAGCTGGGCCCGCATTGGTGTGGAGGTGCCTTCGGGCCCCTCAAAGGGAGATTCCGCTGTCTGCTCCCCTGGCTGGACCTTGGCAAGTCCAACGTCCCCCAAGTGGTGGTGGCCTGCGGTGCCTCCAGAATAGTTGTGAGCACAAGGGAGAGACGTTCCTGCCAGGGTGGGGGCCAGAGGCTGAGCAGCTCGCAAGAGCCCTTCAGCAGCAGCACACGGCTGCCATCCAGCAGGCCCATCCGGGGGCTTGTGCATCCGAGAGGCCCTGAGGGAGAGTTCCAGACAAGGACACCTGTGAGACTTTCCCCTGGGTGTCCCCACAAGGGGCCTCTGTATTGCCCCTCTGTGCCTCTCCCCCCCGCCCCACACACACACCCTTCCCCTGCCCGCCCTTTCCGCTCCCGCATCCTCTGCTGCTAAAACGAATAGGACTTTACCCTGCTGAAAGAACAAATTCTCTGGTTTTTATGTGGGGAATGTAGAACTGGGGAGGGGCTTTGGAAAGAACCTGGAAAAGAGGAGGAGGCTGGTGGAAAGGGGAAGGTGGGGCTCAGGGATGAGGCTGGGACTAGCACTGACTCGGGTGCTCCTACTGCCTCATACTCAGGGAGCTCAGCAGCCATGGGGTGGCTCCAGGGGGGGAAGCTGGAGGAGGAGGGGCAGGTGAGGGTTCAGGAGGGGACTTGAACAGGAGATAATTTGGGTTTGGGTTGGGGGAGCTGCGGGGCTATTGAAGCAGGTAACCAGGTGGTTGGCACCAGCGCTGTGGGCTGGGCACACGCTCTAACCCTCCTGGACATATTGAGCCTCCCTCTGTGCCTTGTGCTGGGGAGCCTGCCCCCCACAGGGAGCCTTGGGGCAGCCACTGCTACAGCAGGAATTTGGGCATCAGGTCACCCCACTGGGGACAATGGAGGGAAGAGAAGAGTTTTCCCTGCTATTGGGAGAAGCTGGCCAGGACAAGGCCCTTTTAGACTCTGGGTCTGCGCAGGCTGGCGCCTCCTCCTACCAGTTCTCTGGCCTGAGTCCTGCAAACCCCTCAGCCTTTTGCTTGTTTCTGCTTCCCTGTCCATAGCAGGAGGCAAAATCAGGGCAAGTCAACAAAACAAACAACCCCATGGCAGTTATGGGGCTTGAACCCATGACCTTGGCATTATTAGCACCACACTCTAACCAACTGAGCTAGCCAGCCACATGTAAGTGAAAGGTCACAAGTGGCCCTTTCAAGGAAGGCACCTCAGACAGTTGCAGCGACATCTCTGCAGCTGCCAAGGGCTCTTCGCTGACAGGGCCACTGGCGACTCACTGTGACATGCGCTGGCTAGTCCAGCTGGGTTTGAGGGTTGGTCCAGGTGGCTGGCGGCCGGCAGACCCAGAGCAAAGAGGCAGACGGAATCTCTTGCTGCCAGCACCTTGCCTCCCAGCTTCTTCCCTGCCAGCAGCAGCCACAGCCCCTGTCGGCCCCTGGGTCAGCCTGAGAAGGGAGGCAGGAATGGGGCCTCAGATTGTAGGGTTCCGAGTCCTGAGCACTGCCCTTGACACCAACCACCCCTCACTCAACTGGGCCAAACTGGGGTGGGTATTGATTCCAATGCCTTTTGCATGCTAAGCAAGAACTCTACCATTTGAGCTATTTCCCCTACTGTAACAAGAAAGGCCCTCTTGGAGGCTCTGCCCTTCTCCACGGGGACGTCTGCTTTCTAGGTCAGCTAGTCAAGAGAAAGGAGAAGGCTCCAACGAGGCTCCTCCTCACACTTGTGCTTGTGACCCTCATTCTCTCTCTGGCCTCAAGGGCAGATCTCCAGAAAGAGACTCCCTGCAGCAAAGCCATGGGGGGCTCTGAGACTCCTTGCAGCAAAGTCTCTGAGGTTTCTGCTGCCCTGCAGCCTGTCCCACCTGGCCATTGTCATGGACTCTCTGTGAGGTCATCACCTCCCAGCCTCCTTTAGCCAATAAGCTGAGGGGCTGCAAAAGGCCCTTGTGATGTCACTGCCACACCCACCCGTGCCCTCCGGGGCTAATGTCCTGCCCCAGGCAGCCCCTTTGCATGGCTGAGCTGCTCCCAGGGGTGAAAGTGACACATTTCTTACAGGGACTGTTCTATTGGGCACCATCCCTTGGGCCAGGGGGGAAGTTCAAGGCAGGAAGTTGGGGGAGGGTTTGTGATAGGACAGTACCTGTAAGAAATTACAGTGTGGAGATTGGGAGGCTCAAGGCAGGGATTTGGGAAGCGTGTGAGTGGGGTGGGGGAATCAGTGCAGGGGTGAAGATGTGGGAGGATACAGAAGTCAGGACACAGGATTAGGGATGTGGGCGGGGTGCTTGGGGCTGGAATTGAGTGTTGAGGGGATCAATGGACTAGAATCCTTCTCTGGGCTTCCCGAGGCCCTTTAACACACAAGGGCTACGTCTAGACTGGCATGATTTTCGACAAATGCTTTTAACGGAAAAGTTTTCTGTTTAAAGCATTTTCAGAACAGAGCATCTAGATTGGCACGGAGGCTTTTCCGCAAAAGCACTTTTTGCAGAAAAGCTTCTGTGCCAATCTAAAAGCTCTTTTCTGCCAAAAAAGCCCCGATTGCCATTTTCGCAATCGGGGCTTTTTTGCGGAAAACAAATCTGAGCTGTCTACACTGGCCCTTTTGCGCAAAAGGACTTTTGCCTGAATGGGAGCAGCATAGTATTTCCGCAAGAACACAAGAACACTGACAATCTTACATGACATCGTCAGTGCTTTTGCGGAAATTCAAGCGGCCAGTGTAGACAGCTGGCAAGTTTTTCCAGAAAAGTGGCTGATTTTCAGGAAAAATTGGCCAGTCTAGACACAGCCAAGGGCTTTGTCTGCAGCACACTGAGGCGCGGAACCCCTGAGCAAGTGACATGAAATATCCGTAGTGTGGATGCTCCACTGCTGCTATTTCGAACACACTCCTCCCCAGAGCCACTGAAAATCATTACTGCCCTGTGCTTCCTGGGGCTCTAAATCAACACAGAGCACGTCCCCATTAGATCGCTGGCAGAGGGGCCACTGACAGGCAAGAGAACTGAGGGGTTTTCTGATGGCAGCAAACCTCTTTCTACAAGGAAGAAGCCTTTTCTCTAAAGAAGCGTTTTCAGGGAAAGGCGAGTGTGGACACGGAAGAGGGAGTTCTTTGCAAAGAAGAGGCCTTCAGGAAATAACACAGGTGCCCTGGTGGCCACTCCAGCCACAGTAATCACAACTGAAATTCAAGACAGCGCCCATCAACATTGACATTATCTTTCCAAAAAGCAGCTCAGTTTTTCAATGCACTTTTGCTGTGTAGACGTTCTCTTTCAAAATAAGCATTTCCAGAAGATCTCCTCCAGAGGCCGTATGTTTGCTCCGCCCCCATTTTCACTGGCTTACTTATCTGTGAGCACACAGCCCCCTCACACAGAGACTCATAGGCCCTGGTGACCAGCCCTGTGCATCTTTCCTTACTCCCAGACTCAAGGGGTTGCCTGTTCTGTAGGAGCAGATGCTAAAGTGACTTTCGTGCAATTTGAGCCTACAGCCTTTACCTGCCTGGCCTGGCACCCACTGAGCACTGCAGCTTAGAAATCCAACAGACTTTTCCTTCTGCCAAAGAACCCCATGTGCTAGGTGAGCCCACATCTCCTCTCTGTGTCTGACGGGGGAGGGGTCACGAGTCCGTTAGCCTCCTGGCTTGCTCTGCCTGTGAAAAAAGGAAGATGCCCTGGAGATTGAGGTTACCGATCCCACATGCAAAGTGAGCACTCCCCTGCGATTAGACATTTATTCTAGGCCACCCATCTCCCTCCAGAGTCCACAGTGTCCCTGCAGCTGCCTGTGGCTCTCCTCTGATAGGGCCACTAACGACTCCCTTTGCTGTGGGCTGGTCCATTCAGCCACTTAGCAGTTGGGGCTAATAGCATTAAGTTGTTGGGCTCAATCCCTTGGTGAGTGACGGGGCAGAGGGGGAGCAGCTCACACATGCCAAGGGGCTGGCCAGGGGCAGGACATGAGCCTGCAAGGCAGCAGTGACATCACAAGGAATTTTTGCAGCACCTCAGCTCATTGGTTGGGAGGCAGTGACCTCACAGAGGGACCATGGCAACAGCCAGGTGGGACAGGCTGCAGCAATCTCCAAGACCCCCATGGCCTGGCTGCCTGGAATCTCCTTTGTGAGGTTTCCCCTTGAGGGCAGAAGGGATTGAGGGTCCCAGCTGGGAGTGTCTCTGTGGAGATTTCCCCTTTCCCAGGCTGCAGTGGGAGGGGCTGGGGCAGGCAGGGGTACAGGAGAGGCTGGCACTGAACTTCTGGGAGAGGCAAGAGAGAAGGCTTCAAACACCCAATAAGAATGGGATTTGAACCCACGCGTACAGAGCACAATAGATTAGCAGTCCATCGCCTTAACCACTCGGCCACCTCATCTGAGTTATTCAAGGCTCTGTCAAACCACCTGAAGTCAGCTCTTCAGAGAACTTTTGTGACAATTGCTGGCTGGCCGGGGACACCCAGGGCTGGAAGGTTTTGCCTTTTCACAATGTTCCCTGCGCTGTTGTACAAAGCTCAGTGCTGGTAACAAACCCAATCACCCCCAGGCTACATCTATCCTGCAGACTTCTTGTGCAAGAACTGTTTTGTGCAAGAATTCTTGTGCAAAAGGTCTTGCGCAACAATGTGTCCATGCTGCCATGTGCTTTTGCACAAGAGAAATGCTTTTCTGCAAGAGCGTCCCTGGAAGCGTGGACTCTCTCCTGCCTAGAAAGCTCTGATGGCCATTTTAGCTTTAGGGCTTTCTTGAGAAAGAAACCCCTGTTCCCCGTCCACACTGCTTCCTTGTGGACGAGTTCTTGAACAAGAGGGCTTATTCCTCATGGGGAGAGCAATAACTGTTACTCAAGAAGCCCCATTTTCTGATGCAGTGTAGATGCTCTGGAACTTTTTGAACAGCTGCTCTTGCGCAAAAAGCCTGCAGTGTAGACGTAGCCCTGCAGTGTAGACACAGCCTGAGAGAGACAAGGAAAGGAAGTGGCCATGGCCTCCCTGCAGCAGCCTAGTCCTCTTAAAATAAGGGATAAGGGATCTTTCAGAAAGGGCTTTATTTTCCGAAAGATCCACGTCTAGACTGGTGCTTTTTTCCGGCAAAGCTCCGTGCCGAAAAAAAGTGGCAGCCATTTTTATGCTAATGAAGCGGGGGAGATTTAAATCCCCGCTTCATTAGCAATTGCAATACGTCTAATCTGCATCCCTTTTACGAAAAAGGGATGCAATCTAGACATAGCTGCTGAGTGTGGCTCTGGGCTAGGGAACAGGGCTGTGTCATTCCCTATGGGAGTGGGAGGCCCCCGGAGCCCAGAGCGAGTGGACTCCCCAAGGGGCGCCAAAGGGTTAGCAACTGAATATTTGCCCAAGCTTAAGTGCAGCAGCAGAAAACCCTTTCAAGTGTGTTTCTGTGGTGTAGTGGTTATCACATTTTCCTAACACACAAAAGGTCCGTGGTTCAAAGCCAGACAGAAACACAGTGTCTTCCCTTATTGCGGTGCCCACAAGGCAGTTCCAGGGCCTGCCCCCAGCTGCGGGGATGTGTGGCATGTGTGCTGGCTTTCAGGAGCATGTGGGAGACAACTTAGCAGGTTAGGCTGAGATAGGAGGAGGCAGGGCTGGGGCTGAGACTTCTTAGCAGTGCCTTGATTGGGAGCAGGTCATTGTGGCCACACAGTCCAGGGCCTACCCCGGAAGTGCCACTACTGTGGCTGTCGCCTTTGGTGCAAGTGGACACAAAGCCACATAATGTCCCGCCTCATGCCCAGAGCCCAGCCACCCCATTCCCTTCGCTTTCTTCCCACCCAGCACCCACAGCTTCCTTTGACACCCTCCCGTGTCCCTGCTCCCCCACCCTGCTCCTTCATCCACGTTCCTTCTGCACCCTTTCTCCTGGCCACACATGGCTCCTTGGCACTTCTGAAGCGAGGCCCTGCAAGGAGCCACCAGGCAGGAACCAGCCCTTGGAGCTCAGCTTGCACCGGATCTGGTAGTTTCCCAGCACATCTCACCTGGGAAGAGGTGACTTGTTCTCCTTCCTTCTTACCTTACGTCTCCGTTCCCTCCAAAGGTCTCCGCTGCCTCGGGACCCGCCTCCTCAGGGCGCTGCCCCTCTGCCACTGGGCTGGGAGTGGGAGACTCCACAGTCTCTGCACTTGGGCTGAGAAGTCTCACGGGGACTCGTCTGTTGATGGGTTAGTCAACCCGATGGCCAGCCGGATCCATTCCGTAGTGCTGCCCGAGAGGGAGCTTTACAAGTGCCCAGTGTCCATTGGTATTTTCTGGGGCTCTGTGTAGGGGATTGGGCTTGGCCATCTTTTCCACGGGAAATGCCTCTTCTTTGGAACAGCAGCTCCCAGGAGTTCATGGAACTTCTTCTTCTCAGCTTGGGAAAGGGACAACTCACGGGTGATGGGAAAGATATTTGTGCTGTGAAAACAGCAGGGTCCCCAGGAAAACTGGTAAATAATCCTAGTGCCCAGGCCTGATGTTACCTGCCCCCACACAATTCACACGGCAAACCTGGCTTCCAGAGCACAGGGGGAGTTTGGGGGCTTATTGCTGGGCTGTGGGGTGAAGCAGAAAACCAGCCTCCTCCTGTGGGGCCTGTGAGTGTTGCTGAACCTGGGCCCCTGTGTCTGGACAATGGCAAACAAAAGGTCTGGGGGCCACTCAGAGACCCCCGCTGGGCTGAGCAGGAAGTGGCTGGGACTTTGCTTTGTCTTTGCCTGTGGGCTTGTCTGTCTGCAGCCTGGAAACCTCCTGGCTCCTGAGACCACTGGTATGGATGGAGCGTTACAGAAGTCAGAAGAATAGAATTGCTGTGTAGACACTGACATTGTTATTTTAGAATAATGGCCATTATTCCCAAGTAACACTGCTGTGTAGATGCAGCCTAAGAGAAATGCTGAGCAAGGGCTCCTGCAATGTCAGGGGAGATGGGGAAAATGAGGTCACATCTCTAGATATAAAGCACATGATGTGTCAGGAGTGGGATTTGAACCCATACCTCCATTTGGAGACCAGAACACCCAGCTATGGGAAAAACACATCCTTGCGTCTGGTGCTTTAGACCACTCGGCCATCCTTACACAGCTGCAAACCTCTCTAATGGCAGTTTTCTTACATGTGTGAGTTGCTCAGGGAGGCAGCAGGAGCACCTCTCTTTCCCCACCTAATAGCCACTCTACAGCACAGCTGGGTTTATCCCCACTCACCCTCATCTACCGTTGTGGGGTGTTTTTCAAGGAGCTGACAAGAAGCAGAAGAGGGGAAAACCGCTGGCCGGCAGAACTGGGGCTTGGGATTCTCCTGTGCCAGGGAGTCTGTGTCACGGCCCTTGGGGATCCTAAGCTGGGTGGCTCCTGGGCTTGTTGGCTCCATACCAGGGGTGTCTCCTCTGCAGGGCGATGCTTGTTCCCGGGCTAACGCTTATCCCTGGGACACACTTTGTGCAGGGACCGTTGGTCTTTGTGCCACAGTACGTGTCTGGGACGTGGGAGTGAGGAACCTGCCTCAAATAGACACGTATCCGCCCCCCGCAGTGAGACCCTGGAGACCTGGCTTTGACTGGTGCCTGGCACGTGGGGAATTAGATCTAGGGGGAGATTTCTAGAGCCCCACAACAGCTGCTCCTCGCATGCAGATGTGCACATCTGTCTGGGGTTACTGGGCACCCGGCCTGCTTTCTGTCCCTGCCAACCTGGGCAAAGTGGCATCACTGGCTCAGGGGTGCCTCTCCTCAGTGCACTGCAGAGAAAGCCCTTGTGTGTTAAAGAGCCTCAGGGAGCCCAGAGCAGAGGGAGCTGGGATTCTAGTCCCATTGATCCCCTTAACACACACACAGTCCCAGGCTCAAGCCCCCCCACATCCCTAATCCTGTGCCCTGACTTCTCTACCCTTCCACATCCTCACCCCTGTCCTGAGCCCCACCCCCAACACACAATCCCCAGATCCCTGCCTTGAGCCTCTCACACTCCACTCCACACTGTAATTTTTTACAGGTACTGTCCTATCACAGCCCCTCCCCCAACTTCCTGCTTTAACCCTCATCCCCGCCCAAGGGGTAGTGCCCAATAGAACAGGCCCTGTAAGAAATGTGTCACTTTCACCCCTGGGAGCAGCTCAGCCATGCAAAGGGGCTGCCTAGGGCAGGACATTAGCCCTGGAGGGCAGGGGTGGGTGTGGCAGTGACATCACAAGGGCCTTTTGCAGCCCCTCAGCTTATTGGCTAAAGGAGGCTGGGAGGTGATGACCTCACAGAGAGTCCATGACAATGGCCAGGTGGGACAGGCTGCAGGGCAGCGGAAACCTCAGAGACTTTGCTGCAGGGAGTCTCAGAGCCCCCCATGGCTTTGCTGCAGGGAGTCTCCTTCTGGAGATCTGCCCTTGAGGCCAGAGATAGAATGAGGGTCACAAGCACGAGTGTGAGGAGGAGCCTCCTTGGAGCCTTCTCCTTTCCCTCGACTAGCTGACCTAGAAGACAGACATCCCTGTGGAGAAGGGAAGAGCCTCCAAGAGGGACTATATTGATACAGTAGGGGAATTAACTCAAGTGGTAGAGCGCTCGCTTAGCATGCGAGAAGCAGTGGGATCAATACCCACATTCTCCACTAATGGGAAAAACACCCATTTTTCTTCTCACAAAGGTAGAGCCAGCCAGGGGGCTAGGTGTCTCCAGTGGCCCCTCCCTCTTCCTACTTTGTCTCCCCAAAAGCCAGCCATTCCTGGGCAGCAAGCTGCTGGGACTCAGCCTCCCATTGCCTGGCAGTGACAGAAGCAGTGGAGACAGGCCCGAGGGAGCAGAGTTGCCCCACTGGGAAAGTGCCGGCTACACAGGAGAGAGGCAGCGGCTCCCTCCACATGGTCTCCAGCCGGCTCCCTGGGGGTGGGGCCTTGCCTGCCTCCTTGCTGGCCTAACAAGAGAGCTCTTTGCCCCGCCTCCATGCTCCTCCTCACACAGCTGATTGTCTGGCTGAGAATGCCACTCAAGGGCACAATGGCTCAGCTCCCTGGCATGCACTGAGTGATGGAGCAGACTGATGGGAGGTGTCGGTGGAGCAGGTCACCAGCCCAGCCTCGTCTCCTGTCACTGGAGAGATGGCCCTGTGCATCCCAGAGTATCCCAGTGATGCTCCTCACAGCCCAGAAAAGGAAGGGGGCTCTGGGTAGAAGGAAACCAAGTAAAGCAGGTCCCAGTGGGCATGAACTGGGGCCCCAGTTTGGCCCAGTTGATTGAGGGGTGGTTGGTGTCAAGGGCAGCGCTTAGGACTCAGAACCCTGCAAAATGAGGCCCCTTTCCTGCCTCCCTTTCCGGGCTGACCCAGTGGCCGAAAGGGGCTGTGGCTGCTGCTGGCAGGGAAGAAGCTGGGAGGCAAGGTGCTGGCAGCAAGAGATTCCTGCTGCCTCTTTGCCCTGGGTCTGCCGGCCGCCAGCCACCTTGACCAACCCTCAAACCAGCTGGACTAGCCAGTGGACATCACAGTGAGTCGCTAGTGGCCCTGTCAGAGAAGAGCCCTTGGCAGCTGTAGAGACGTCCCTGCAGCTCCCTGAGGTGCCTTTCTTGAAAGGGCCACTGGTGTGATGCTCTTTTGTAGGCCGGCTAGTTCAGTTGGCTGGAGCGTGATGCTAATAACATCAAGGTCAGGGGTTCATGCTGGCCACTGGAGGGTTTGGTTTGGTGACTTCCCTTCCTTTAGCTGCCTGCTATGGACAGGGAAGCAGAAACAAGCAAAAGGCTGAGAGCTTTGCAGGAAGCAGGGCAGAGATCTGGTAGTGGGAGGCTCCAGCCTGCACAGCCCCAGTGGCTGAAAGGGCCTTGGCCTGGCTTCCTGTCCCCAAAAGCAGGGGAACTGATGCCCAAATTCCTGCTGCTGCAGTGGCTACCTCAAGGCACCAGCTGGGGGGCAGGCTCTGGAGCCCAAGCCACACGGGGAGACTCAATATGACCAGGAGGCCTGGAGTGTGTGAGCCCTGCACAGAGGCTGCTGCTGGGGGCCTGCTTCAGTGGCCCAGCAGCTCAAGTTCCCCTGAACCAGCTTCTCCCCCTGGAGCCACCCCCCAGCGCTGCTGAGGCCCCTGACATGAGGCAGTGGGACCACCAGAGGAAGGTGCCAGCCTTAGCCCTTCCTCCCAGCCTCCTCCCCCTCCCAGGGTCTTTCCCCAGCCCCTCCCCAGTTCTACATTCACCACATAAATACCAGAGAAAGAACAGGGAAAAGTCCTGTTTGTGTTACCAGCAGGGGAAGGGGAGAGGAAAGTGGGAAGGGGTGTGTTGTGGGGGGATTGGTGTGTGCTGTGGGAGAAGGCACAGAGGGCAAAAAATGAGGAGTAACGTTGGTTAGAGCCAGGGCCGGCCCGAGGTATTCTGGTGCCCTGGGCACAGGCACGCGGCGCTGCCCCTGGGCACACAGCACATGCGCGGCCCGGACACGGCTGCTGGAGCGCAACCCGGAGTCTGCCTCTAGGGAGCACAGTGCAAGCTCAGCCCAGTCTGGCCCAGTTGTTGCTGCTGGTGTGCGCGCTGGGCCGTGTAAGGCCCCACGGCCATGGGGGGAAGGTTGCTACTGGCCGGCACCGCGGGGCCGGCGCTGCAGGAGCTGGGTGTGCGGTGCCTGATGCGCGCCCCTTACAGCTGCCATCAGGCCTCCTCCGTCGGTTGGTGCCTGGCTCAGCCATGCCTCTGTCTGGCCCTGGTTAGAACCAAGGGGATTGGTTTGAATGTGTCACTTTCACCCCGGGAGCAGCTCAGCCATGCAAAGGGGCTGCCTGGGGCAGGACATTAGCCCTGGAGGGCAGGGGTGGGTGTGGCAGTGACATCACAAGGGCCTTTTGCAGCCCCTCAGCTTATTGGCTAATGGAGATTGGGAGGTGATGACCTCACAGAGAGTCCATGACAATGGCCAGGTGGGACAGGCTGCAGGGCAGGGGCCATCTCAGAGCCCCCCATGGCTTTGCTGCAGGGAGTCTCCTTGAGAGTTGCCCTTGAGGCCTTTTCGGAGCCTTCTCCTTTCCCACGACTAACTGACCTAGAAGACCGACGTCCCTGTGGAGAAGGGAAGAGCCTCCAAGAAGGGTGGCTCTACCATAGCAGGGGAATTAGCTCAAGTGGTAGAGCGCTTGCTTTGCATGTGAGAGGTAGTGGGATCAATACCCACATTCTCCAGTGGTGGGGACAAGCCCCATTCTCCTTTTTACTGGCAGAGCCAGCCAGGGAGCTAAGTGGGTCCAGTAGCCCCACTTCCTACTTACTCTTCCCAAAAGCCAGCCACGCTGGGGCAGAGAGCTGCTGGACACCAGCCCTCCTGGGCCAGGCAGTGGCAGGAGCACTGGAGGCAGGTTGCAGATGGGGCATATCTTCTGATCCCATGAATCTTAAGATCTCATCCTGCAAACACTCAGCGCAAGTGTTTAATAATAAGCACACGTATTTAATAATAACACCACCATTCAGATGCTTACCTTCACTGATTCTCTGTTTTGGAAAGGGATTATAACATCTCTGTGAGATGAGAGCAATGTTTATGCTGCAAATCTGTGAATGAAGACTAAGGCTTTCAAATACAACAGCCTACATTTGGCCTATGTCCATGTTCAGGCAGGTGAATATGTGGCTTGTTATCAGAAACACTGGGTGCTGAGAACTATATCCCATTGTTGCAGATGCAGTAATCTTGTAACTCAAGCCAGGTGCAGAGAGAAATGAATATGGATTTGGGATCTAAATCCCGTGCGCTATTAATGGAATATCTAGACTAAAACTTTTGTCCACAGTGGTAGAATCTAACACGTGTGTCACGTCACTAGGGACAGAGTGTGGGGAGAATGGGGGTGTGGAAAGGATTAAAGCCCCTTCTGAAATGTCTCCAATTTGCCTTCTCCCCCTGCGAGGCTGCAGAACAGCCATGTCTGTCTCTAGCTCAGCCCCCGGTCTTCAGAGCCAGGGACAGGAAATGGCTGTGGCGGAGCTGGTTAGCTTCCAAGAGGTGGCTGTGTATTTCTCTGAGGAGGAATAGGCTTTGCTGGACCCAGGCCAGAGAGCCCTCTACAGGAATGTGATGCAGGAGAATTATGAGGCTGTGAACTGGCTGAGTAAGGATTCCTGTCCCCTCGGGTATCGGAAGCTGGGTGGGCTCTGGAGTAGCTGGGTTGGGTTTGGTTGAATATCATTCATTGTCTTTGCCCCCAATATCATGAGTATCTGCCCCAATAATCCTGGCTCTTCTGTGAAAGACTGTCCCCTCCATACTGCCTCCCAGGGAAAGCAGGTTGAGGGGCGTAACAGTGGAGCTGCTCTTCCCACAGCTAAGGTCTCAGTGCGCTTCCCCCCTATCTTGCCCATCTTATGCCTTGGCTGGAGGTGTGAGTAGAAGGGCTCAGGCAGGAACAGCAGGTACTAGAGGTCTGGGTCTGGCTCTTGGTCTGTCTGATCTTTGTGCCTGCAGGTTCCCCTTGTGGCAGTGGGCTGAGCCAGTGGAAGGTGGGTGCAGTTCCCTAAGTCCTTTCTGCCTGTAGCTAGTCTCTGTGACATGCTGTTCTTGCCAGTGACAGGGGCTGGATGCTGGGGCTGAGGGAGGGTGGATGAGGCAGTTCACGCTCTGTGAGTATTTTGTCCGAGGTAGCTCTGTAGTAGAGAAACGTGAGCAGAGCTCTCCTTGCATTTCAGGCACAGGTTGGGTTTCCTTTCAAGAGTTCAGCTTTATTCTCTCTGGGGTTCACTTGCTTCTGTGTGCAGTGGAGATAAATCACATCATCTGTGTTGTGTTTTTAGAGTGAAATATTTTCGAGTAGGGACTTTTTCTTCCTGTGTGAATGTCTGGCTTCATGCTCAGGAAACCTGTGTTGAGTTCTCTGGCCGTCACAGTCTTCCTGTGTGACCTTAATCAAGTCCCTTAAACTCTATGTCTGTTTCTAGGCTGGCAAGATTTTGCACAAAAGTGGCTGCTTTTGTGCAAAAACTTGCCAGCTGTCTACACTGGCCGTTTGAATTTGCGCAAGAACACTGACGATCTAATGTATGATTGTCAGCTTTCTTGCGCAAATACACTGATGCTCTCGCTCGGGAAAAAGCCCTCTTGCACAAATGCTTTTGCGCAAGAGGGCCAGTGTAGATAGGTAAAAATTGTTTTGCACAAAAAAGCTCCGATGGCGAAAATGGCCACCAGAGCTTTCTTGCGCCAAACCGTGTCTATATTGACACGGATGCTTTTGCGCAAAAGCATCTGTGCCAATCTAGACGCTCTTTTCCACAAATGCTTTTAACGGAAAAACTTTTCTGTTGAAAGCATTTGTGGAAAATCATTCCAATCTAGACGCAGCCTCTGTGTACAGTCACCTCTCTCTTTAATAGCTATTATAGTGTGTCCCTATTTCTCAGAGCTGGGAAAGATACCTACATTAAAGAGTGATAATGCTTAGCTTCATATGTGCACCCCAATAGCACAGTTGGGTCCTGATTTACACCAGAGTTCCACAGTGCTGCTGTGATCGATAATTTTTCTTCCCACAGCGACTGCAATGCCATTAGAATTTCTGCTAATGCCACAGAGCGTTATGGCTGTTCAGTGTGGCTCTTTCTGGAGCTCTGATGCCAGCAGCACTGTCAGAGCCTGTGGCTTATCCATGCAGCACAGTTCAGGGTTGCTGCTAAGAAAGATTCAGGCTCCATTTGGAGGCTAAGGCACTCAGCCAAGTTTATTGTGAAAAGGAGCAGGATGCTAGTGTCCCAGCTCCTTAGGCACAGTATAGTGAGACTTGTCCCAACCCAATAACAGTACCAATAAGTCAGCAGTGAGAATGCTGCCCCTCAGCCAGCATCAACATGCCCCTGTTGTGACTTCTCATACATTGACACAAACAAGATGTATGTTCCATGTGTTCTACCCCCTTAGCCTCCTGCCTGTTTATTTTGAACAAAACATCCGTATGCATTATCCCCTCATCCCGCTCTTGTGCACAAGGGTCAGTGTCTTTCTGAGCCATCTCTTAGGACTGTTTTTCCAGTTACTGTGGAGATGTGTGTTGATTGGCCTCTTCCTGCTCAGGAATGCGTTTTCCTAGTTAGTTGGTCCCCAGTGTTCCACCATTCTGCCAAAGCCCAGCCTGTTCTAGTTCAAAAAGAATGGACATACACAGCTGCAATAAACCTTTTGCGAAGTGTGCTGGGTGCCACGTCAATGGGAATGTTCTGATGTGATGACTATGATTATCTTATTTAACAGCAGTAGCACAATGATCTCCATGGTCATGTCCCAGGTGGATCTTCTGAACAGAAAATGAAGTTCCAAGAAGGGGTGGGCCAAAGCTGAGGGAAACACACTCACAAGGTATAAAGGTGATAGATTCTGTGCAACCCTGGAGGGGCACCAAATCAAAGGCCAGGCTGGCCACAAGAGCCAGACTGGGAAACCACACAAAGGCTGCTGCTGGCAGAGTAGAATGGAGGTTGCAGAGGGGGAGCTGAGCAACAGTCACAAGCACCAGGGAAGCAGCACGGCCCAGCTCCGCCCTGGCTTGCCCCAACAGAAGCCCAGCGCCACCCTGGGCAGCCATGGGAATGGCAACTGTTGTGGGCAGCTGGCAGGGCCCATCCAGACACAGGCAGTTGGGATCAGGAGTGACAACATAGGCAGGGCGTGAAGCAAGCAGCCAAGGATTCACTTAGATGCTCAGGCAACTTCCTCTGCCTCCTCCTGGCCCAATAGAACATCTGAGCCAAAGATCAGGGCAAGCCCAGCCTACCAGCCAGGGGTTTTGTGGACAGAGACTTGGGGAGTTAGACATCTGCTGGGTCCTTCATCTCCAAGTTCTAGTGACCTGCCATGTGGCAGCTGCTGTCTGAGCCCTACCTGGGGACCTTGGTGTCACACCTTCATGCCCTCACTAGAGCTCCCCTTCTGAGCAGTGTGTTCCTGTCCAACTGTGGGATTCCAGGCGGATGGACCGGGCTGTGAGGGGGTCGGAGTTGTACCCTAAAGAGTGCAGCAGAGCACTTAGCTGCCCTGGGGAATGAGCTGGGCCATTCCGAAGGTGCGGGAGTGATACATCTTTACTGCAGGTGAGTGTGTCCTGGGATCTTGTACCAGCCGGAGCCCAGTCTCTGCAAGGTGGGGAAAGGACTCTGGGTCGGTGACTCGGATCCTGGCTCTGAAAGCAGGAATGGCAAAGACCTTAATGAACAAGATCAGCACTTGGTTTTTTGCTCTTCAAACAGCATTTCCAGTCTCCAAAACTGATGTGATCTCCTGGGTGGAGCAAGAGGAGGAGCTACGGGTCCCAGATCCTCCGAGCTGTGAGGAAGGGGAGATCATCAGCAACACCCAGACAGGTGAGCAATCAGTTAAACTGACTCAGAAACCAATTTCTGTCTCCTTATAGCAGATGTAACTTGTGTGTTTTCATGAAGTCTGACTGACTGCTCAGCTTGTCTTCAACTTCACTAAGAGTGTGGTGGGCGAGGAAAGGCTGGGTTCTCTTCTCTGTGGAAGGGTTGTGAAGGAGGACAACCAACTCAGCTCATGATAATTTGACCATTATTTGAGCGTGTGTCCCCTTTTCTATTCCTCTTTTAGAGTTTCCTTGCAGTTCATCGTGGAGAATAACTCCTGTGTGGATCATTCCTCTATTCCAACAGGTGACGGGACACTGACTGAGAACCATGGAAAGAGTCTTCAGCAGGAAGGACTGGAGCAAGTGTCTCCATGTGGACTATTATTGAGACGATCTCATGGACATGTTTTCCAGATATGTGAGCAAGGAGAGAGCTGTGAGAGTCAGCATAGCCCAGAAAAGCAGCAGGGAAACCATCTAGGAGAGGGACAGGGTAGCTCCAGGAGCACACGGGAGAAAAGAAACACAGAAACTGTCCAACAGGAAATCCCCCATCAACAGTCACCCTGCACGTTTAGTGACTGTGAAACTCTTCCTGAACATCAAAGGGTCCATACGGGAGAGAAGCCCTTCAAGTGCTCTGACTCTGGGAAAAGCTTCAGTGAGCACTCACACTTTACAAACCATCAGAAAATACATACAAGAGACACACCCCATAACTGCTCTGACTGTGGGAAAAACTTCAGTACAAACTCACACTTGGTTATCCATAGGATGGCTCACACAGGAGAGAAGCCTTTCAATTGCTCTGACTGTGGGAAAAGCTTCAGTCAGAAGTCAAACCTTGTTACCCATAGGAAGAGCCACACAGGAGAGAAACCCTTCACTTGCTCTGACTGCGGGAAAAATTTCAGTAGTAGCTCAAGCCTTGTTGCCCATAGGAGGAGCCACACAGGGGAGAAACCTTTCAATTGCTCTGACTGTGAGAAAAGCTTCAGTCAGATTTCACACCTTGTTAGACATAGGAGGACCCACACCGGGGAAAAACCCTTCTACTGCTCTGACTGCGGAAAAAGCTTCAGCAGTAACGGAGAACTTATTGCCCATTGGAGGATCCACACAGGAGAGAAACCTTTCAGTTGCTCTGACTGCGGGAAAAGCTTCCGTAGAAGCTCAAACCTTGTTACCCATAGGAGGAGCCACACAGGAGAGAAACCTTTCCATTGCTCTGACTGTGGACAAAGCTTCAGTATCAGCACAAACCTTGTTGTCATAGGATGACCCACACAGGAGAGAAACCCTTCAGTTGCTCTGACTGTGGGAAAAGCTTCAAAAGAAACTCAGACCTTGTTATCCATAGCAGGATCCACACAGGAGAGAAACCTTACAATTGCTCTGACTGCGGGAAAAGCTTCAGTCAGTGCTCCTGCGTTACTAGCCATCAGGATACATACACGAGAGTCGCCTTATAAAAGCTCTGATTACAGAAAAGGCTTCAAACACAGGTCAGACTTTGTTAAAGATTTGACAGTCCACAGAGGGGAGAGAACCATTCATTTATTCTGACTGTGGGGAAAGCTTCAGTAAGAGCTCAAATCTCCTTAGCCTTTGGAGGACCCACAGAGGAGAGAAACATATACCTTGAATTCCCTTTAAGCTGCCTGGCTAGGTGGCTGTGGTCCCAGGAGACCCCTTGGGGAGGGCCTCCGAGGGTACTGATCTGGCCACTGCCACTCACCTTTCTGCTCTCTGGGGCTTCTCACCAGCCAGTCCTGCTGGGGCAACTCCTTAGTCTCTCCTGGCCAAGGCCCCAGTTGAGATTCCCGCCCCCACCCCCGCCTCTGAGTAGCGGTACTGATGCTGAACCTCTTCAGGTCTGAGGAGAGAGCAGTTTAGTGCCCAGCTTCCTGGGATTGCGCTCCCCAAATGGGATCAAACCCCAAAGAATGGGGTAAGCCCCATTTAGTAATGAAAGGGGGATGTGCCCACGGATTGCTCCCATAGGTAGTAATTGTTTACACTAGGCTTGATAGGAAGTAAAAGTGGTTTTATTAAGTACAAGCTGTAGGAGTTAAGTGGTGATAAGTGAGAACAGGCAGAGCAAACAGATTACAAACTCAAAGGTAACAAAAAATGCTTTGTTAATGCTCCACTGAAACTTCAGTACAAACTTTTACAAACTCCCCCTAAAACCTATTTTCCAGCTGCCCCTACAAACCAGGGCTCTTCCCCACCCTGGGGTCTTTGGCTCCTTCCTTCAGACGCAGCCCAGCCAAAAGATCAAGTCCTCCAGGTGGATGTTATTTCCAAATAACTGCTTGCTGTGTAGACATGCACTGTAATTCCGAAATAAGGCTGCTGTGTAGATGCACCCCAAGGGTCACTGACCAGTGGCCTGGGCTCCCCATACACAGGAATCCCAGTGTGGTTTCTTTGGTCCTAAGTCCGGCATCTGAGGACTGCAGGAAAAAGACCTGGTGTGGACAGGGAAATCCCGATGAACCTCCCGGCAGAGTGTGACTGGTCCCATCTCAGAGCCCTGGTTCCGTCTCTGGGTATAGTTCCTGCTGGGGTTTTCTGGACCACTCCAGATCATTTGTTCATGTGAACTTGTGTTTTTGTTTTAGTACAATGACATATAGAACTTTTTAACTAACACAGACGTAATGAGGCAAGAAATAAAGCAGGTTTAGCCACTGCAGAAGAAAAGGAGTCAGTTGATTTATTTCCTATATTCTGAGGCTTAACAGATTTCCTTATGTTTCACTCTTATAAATGTGAACATGTTGAATAACCTACCCTGTGTTGTGGGTTTTCTCTCTCTATGAAAGCCATCGGGTCATGCACTTTGATCTCTGGTTAGTTAGATGTGCAGACAGCACAACACAAATGAGAACTTACCAGTATAAAAGCGGCGAGGAGTCCTGTGGCACCTTATAGGCTAACTGAAGTGTTGGAGCATAAGCTTTTGTGGGAAAAGACCCACTTGGTCAGATGCATCTGAGGAAGTGGGTCTTTCCCCACAAAAGCTTATGCTCCAGCACTTCAGTTAGTCTATAAGGTGCCACAGGACTCCTTGCCGCTTTTGCAGATTCAGACTAACACGGCTACCCCTCTGATAACTTAGCAGAATGTTCATTGTATTTTAACCATATGCTAGCCTTTGCCACAAGCTCTGTGTGCAGTGTAAGCAATGACAATGGTCAGTATATCTCAGTGGTAGGGCTGGAGCAAAGGAAGATGGGGGGCATGACAGTTGCCCTGACATGGTGACATCCCCCCACCCCCCAGAGATGCCCCTGTCTGTAGGTTTCTAATCTCCCAACCAAAACCCTCCAGGCCAGGTACAGCTGAGCTGGGCCAGCTACAGCCTGGCCACCGGGCTGCTATCTCAGTGCAGACATACCCAGAACGATTCCTTTTGAGTTGGTGTCTCAGGGAGTCTCTCCACTTTCCAGCCCCCCATATGTGATTGCTGCTCTCTGGGGGTGCCTGGGAGAGTTGGGCTGGGGGCAGGGCCGGCCCAAGCCATTCTTGCACCCTGGGCAGCGGGCGCGTGCTGCATGCATGCCTCTGCCCCAGGGTGGCAATCTATGGGGGCACCTGATGCGGCGTCCCTTACCACTTCAATCAGGTGCCTTCATAGGTTGGCGCCCCTGCTAGCCCATGTGTTAATCCGGCCCTGGCTGGGGGTGCAAAGTGCCAGGCTGAGCAGGGTGGGGATGGGGACAAGAGTTTTTGTTTCTCCTTTGCAAATAAAGCAGATGGTTAGTTTCTCCCACTCCTGAGCTATGTCTACACTCGTGGCTTCTTGCACAAGAACGTCTTGTGCAAGGGTTCTTGTGCAAGAAAACATCCACACTGCCATCTGCGAGCTGTGCTTTTGCGCAAGAGCGCCCATGGCAGTGTAGGCGCTCTCTTGCGCAAGAAAGCTCTGATGGTCATTTTAGTCATAGGGCTTTCTTGCACAAGAAATCCCTGCCGAGCATCCACACTGCCCTCTTGAGTAGGGGCTCCTGCGCAAGAGGGCTTACACCAGTTAAAAAAGAGCGTCGCTCTTGTGCAAGAAGCTCTCTCTTACCACGCGGTACTGTAAATTTCCTTGAGCAAGAGCAGGCAGGCAGTGTGGGGACACTGCCGATTCTTGCCCAAGAACGGCTGTACTTGTGCAAGAAGCCACGAGTGTAGACTTAGCCCTGGTGTCCTTTGTTCTGCAGTAACTGGCTCCCACCATCCCATGGCTGCTACCGGAGATCCCCAGCTGGGAACCCTTCTTCTGGAGGCTGGTGCTTGTGCCATTCTATGCAGGAAATCCAGGGCCGGATTAAGGCATGGGCTAGCCGGGCAGCTGCCTGGGGCACCTGATATAAGGGGTGCTGTGCAACCCTTACAGCTGATAACTGCCATCAGGCACCACGCGCCCGTATTGCAAGCTGCAGCAGCTCCCACCAGTCACCCTACAGCGGCCACCAGAGACAGGGGCCGTGTTAACCCCCACAGCACTGGCCAGCAGCTACGGCTCTCTGCTCTCTGTGGCACCAGGCTGAGCACCAGCGGCGGCCGGGCAAGGCACATGCCTCCTGCCGCCGCCAGCTCCGTGCGCCCTCTCCCACATTCCGGGCAAGGGCTGGGCCATGCATGCGCCCTTCCCCAACGCAGGGCACAATTAACCTGACTACCCAGGGTGCCAGAATGGCTCTGTCTGGCCCTGAGGAAACCCCCTTCGAGGGGGAAGCAGGGATGTTGCTGTGGTGTCCCTGAGAACAGTCAACCCACTCATCTGTTGACCCAGGGGACAGCAGCCTGTGGCCAGCAGCACCCTTCCCCCCATGGCACAGCCAAGCTCGGCCTGCTCCCGGTGGCACCAGGCTGAGCACCAGCAGCGGTGGCTGGGCAAGGCACATATCTCATGCCACCGCCAGCTCTGTGCACCCTCCCCACGTTCCGGGGCGGGGCTGGGCTGGGCCATTCATGCGCCCTTCCCCTACCCAGGGTGCCAGAATGGCTCAGTCTGGCCCTGAGGAAACCCCCTCCGAGGGGGAAGTAGGGATGTTGCTGTGGTGTCCCTGAGAACAGTCAACCCACTCATCTGTTGACCCAGCGGGCAGCAGCCTGTGGCTCATTTCCCCTTCTTCACCTGGGTGGGGACATGGTTGGGAGTGAGGGTGTCCTGTTTCTCAGGGAGCTCTGACCAGTGGGCTGGGACCGGGCTTGGCAGAAATCTTTCCCAGAGACACACAGGCTGGAGAGATGTTTGTGGGGAAGCATTTTGTAAATGTCGATGGATGTAAACGGTTCCTGCAAGTGGGGGGTTTGAAGCTTTCATTGAAAAATTTCCTCTTCCTTTTGTTTCTGCTCCGTGGTATTATCCCATTTGTCTGCCATGCAAAGGGTCTGTGTCAAACCCAGGCGGAAAGAGCCCCCCTCTTTCTCCATTCAATTCCTTCTCTGCACCCTCAGGCCCACTCCTGTCTCTCACACAGCCCAGCTGCTTTGCCTTCTGCCCCGGTGTGTACCCTTCCCTGGCACTGTAATACCATGGGAAGGGATCCTTTGCCAGCTTCTTAACTAGTAGCTCATTTAGGGCATGTTTACACAGCAAGGCAAAAGTCAAACTAAGATACACAACCTCGGGTACTTGTTTGTGTAGCTGAAGTCAAAATAGCTTAACTTGGCTTTTGGCGCTATTGACAGGAAGAGACCTTTCCCTTTGACTTCCCTTACTCTTCATGATATGGGGGTTACTGGAGTCAGAGTAGGAAGTCTGCTAACTTCTACTTAATTAGAAATAACAGCTTGCTGTGTAGACAGGCACTTTATTTCCAAATAACACTCAAATGTAGACGTGCTCTTATTGTCCCATCACAGAGCTGATGCTGAAGGACAGGAAGCTACAGAGTGCTGAAAGGGAGCAATCAGATACTGAGAGGGGTTTTTTTCCCCCTTCTTTCTTGGTTGGGGGAATTTGTTTCTGCTCTCCTATGAGGCTGGAAATGTCAGTTAGTGTCCTTTCTCCTGGGTTCTATTAGAGAAATCAGAGACTTTTCCCTACCTGAGAGCTCAAGAAAACTAAGACTGAATTGCCTTGTATGCAAAGAATGTAACTGACAGGAGGGTATTGTTTAGCATGGGGCTTGAACATATCACTCTGAAATTAAGAGTCACATACTCTACCAACTGAGCTAGCCACTCTGTGTGCAGTGTCCCTCCCGCAATACCCTGTCACAGAATAGAGGATCAGCGTGTTCTCAAATGCTTGATTCAAGGCTCTGTCCTGTCCCCAGTGGGGTGCTCTGGTCTGTGTGGGGAGGCCTAGGCACACTGGCCTTTTTTACCACAAGAATGGCTCCATTTCAGTCTCTCAGGTAACAGGAGAAGAGTCCGTAGCAGCAAGGGAAGGTCCCCTGAGTGAAACCAGGCAGAAACGCCATGTCTCACGTTCTGCAGCAACCCTTTCTGCCCTGGCAGGCGTTGTCCCTTCTCCCACTGGCCTGGGCCTGGCATCCCTCTCCTCCCAGCACCACAGAAAGCCCCTTGGTGTGAGCCTGGGAAAGCTAGAGGCCTCAGGCCTGTTGCCCCCGAGACGCTTGTGCCTTGGCCTCCTCTGCCCATGGCGGCCGGCTCTCCTGGCTGCCCCGTGTGCGCTACTGGCCAAAGGAGGCAGCAAGGCAGGAGTGGGAAGAAGAAGCAAGTCCCACTGAGGCCGACAGCTCGGGCTTAAGCCTCCAGCCCCAGCACAAAACCTTCAGCCCGGCCTCTGTTGCTCCCTCCTCAGAAGGGAGGAGGAAGCCCTGTTGTCTCAGGCCGGGGGAGGTGACAGGAGGCCTCCTCTCACAGCCTTACGCTTTGCTTCCATGCTGGCTAGGGTTGCCAGGTGTCCAGTTCTGAACCGGACTGTCCAGAATTTGAGCTTTCTGTTCAGGAAACAAACTGAGAAAGTGTAAATGAGGAAATAGAAATGTCGGGTATTTTCTAAATAAGCTGTAATGTAGATTGTGAGGTGGTGTCAAGTGAGTCCAGTATTTCTGTGGAACCCTCTGGCAACCCTAATGCCGTCAATCGCAGGGGCCAGGGAGCTCCCAGGCTGGTCGCAGCCTCAGCCACTTCCTGCTTCTTGGCCCCCGCCCAGGCAGTCTAGGTGGGTCTCTATGGGGCCCCGAGACATTTGTTTTGCTGTTGTCCAGGTGCAGGGGGCCCAGATTCTGCAACACTCACAGGCCCCACAGGAGGGGTCTGGTTTGATGCTTCACCCCACAGCCTGGCAACAAGCCCCCAAACTTCCCCTGTGTTCTGAGAGCCCCGTTTGCTGTGTGAATTCTGTGGGGCAGGTTATGTCAGGCTTAGGCACAAGCAGAGTTCAGAACCAACCCACAAGTAAGTACCCGCTCAAGAGGATTGAGCAGTGTCCTTTGCCAGCAATGTAAATCCAGCCATATAAGTGTCCCACTCATGTGCCCAAACTTTCTCTGAACCTCACTCACAGTTGCTGCCCTTGCTCAGGGCAGATAAGATCTCAGGGGTGGTTTTCAGTCCCGGGAACTCCAACCCAAACCCTGAGACCCAGGAGTTTATAATCGAGAGGATCAATGTTTGCTTCACTTTTCCCTCCCCCCAGCAACACTAAATCTCAAGGTAAATTCTACAGTCCCAGCGGCTGGGGGAGATGTGCATGTTAGAGCCTCTGCCCATTGAGCTGTAGCCTTCTGTGCCCAGGGAGCCAGACACCGCCAGGGCTGGAGGGAAATGGGGAATGGCTGCTCTTTGGGAGTCAAAGGTGTTGTCTGGGACCATAGAGTAAAACAGTTTCACCTGCCTTCCACAGGAGGGCATCATGGCTTAGCTGGCTAAAGCACTTGCCTAGTAAACAGAAGATCTTGGGTTCAACTCCCCCTGGTACTTTGCTGTAGCCTTTGCTCACATTTTCTTATGTCTTCCTGGGACACAGAGGAGTCCTCCCCTGGCCACCCATGGGACTGCTGGTACAGGAAAAGGCTGATTGGGGAGGAACGTTGGGAAGAAGGAAAACCCAAGGCTGGAGCGGGTACCGAGGCTACTGTGACTGGTACTGGCAAGCTGGGACAGAAAAGGCAGCAGCACGTGTCCTTGTGATTCCCTCGGGTGCGTGGGGGTCAGCGCCCAGAGATCCTGCAAGTGCAAAGCTCCTACAGCAATAGCAAGTGCTCCAGTGGTGCAAAAGGCCAGTGCACAGTACTTATAAGGCAGTTCTTGTGGGAGACATGCTGGGGTTGTGAGTTCAAAACTCACCTGGAGGAGTGGCTTTTAATTCTTGCTGCTCTGGCCCCTTCCAGTGAACGCTGGGGGAGCTGAGATTCCAGCTCAGAGGAGGGTCTTTGTTGCCCATTTTCTCCCCTTAGTCCCATCAGCAGCCACCTTCCCTTTCAGCCACTGGAGAAGCTCATGAACAGAGACAAGCTACTTTGTTCCATTTCCCACTTCTTTTCCTGGGCTGACCCAGTGGCTGAAAGGGGCTGCGGCTGCTGAGGGGGGTGGGGAAGATGTGCAACAAAACCCTGGCCACCCAGCATTCACTCTGATGAGGCTATAATGTGTGAAGTGGGAATTTTCACTGATCCCTTCCTTTGGGGTGGAATCCCAGCTCTCCCAGAGTTCACTGCAAGGCATGGGGTCCCAAACTGGGGGGGAGGGATGACCCCCAGAGGGGGCATGAAGAAATTTCAGGGGGGCATGAGGTGACCCAGCCCTCCTCCCATCAAGTTGTTTTTTTTTTTTTTTTTTTGCTCAACAGTTTTACTGCTATTTTGGATAGTTGCTCAGAGCTCTTGAGACAGTTGCTAAAGTAGCTCAGTTGTGAGCACATTAGATTGAAAATCTAAAGGTCCCTGGTTCAATCCCTGGTGTTGGCAGAAGCCTTTGCCAATATAGCTTAGTATGTTTTGGCATCTCTGTTAAGCAAACATCTGCAATCAGAGTTCAAAGGCTGAACCAAGAGGCCCAGAATTACATCATAAAGATGATGATATTTCAGGGTTAGAAACTGGAGAGGGGATTTCATGACACCTCAGAGGTTGTTGACACAGGAGAACAGAGCTCTTGGCTTCAGCTGCTCCCAGCCTTGCATCTCTGTTTTTAATTCCATGCCCCCAGAAAGGAACAGTAACAGAGGCTTCCTCGGACTAATTCTGAGGCTTCCCCATACTGAGGACATGCTATTTCTATTTTCTTAGACTGAAAGTTAGTAAGTCGATTTAAGCAATTTCAAAATAGTTTCCGAGTATAGACATGCCCTTATAGTCCTGGTCTTCACAACATCCTCTGGCAAGGAGTTCCATAGGCTGACTGTGCATTGTGTGAAGAAATACTTCCTTTTGTTTGTTTTCAACCTGCTAATATCATGGTGCACCCTTAGTTCTTCTATTATGGGAACAAGAAAAATACCTTTGCTTATTTACAGTCTCAACAACTGCCATGATGTATAGACCTCTATCTTATCTCCACTTTGTCTCCACTTTTCTAAGGTGAAAAGTCCCAACCTTTCCTCATATGGCAGCTGATCCAAACTTTCATAATTTTTGTTGTGCTTTTCTGGACTGTTTCCAATGCCAATGGCAGCTGCCTGCCTGAAGCCCTCCCCCCTCCACTCAGGCTCTTATTCCTCCAGGCACCTGACACCTGCAGCCTGTGCAGGAAAGGAGCTACCTGGGAAATGTGCTGGGCTGCTGGCCTGGGCTCAGCCAGGTGAGTCTCCCAGTCAGAGCCTGCCTCTGGCACCCCAGCCCCTCCCTTCCCTCAGTCCGTTGCCCCTTCCCATGATGAAAGAGCAAAGACTTGGCAGAATTCATGAATATAGAGGAGGCTATTTTCCTTGACTGGGAGCCCAGCCCCGGCCGCAGCAGTGGAAGTGCTCAATCCTAGCCACTCGACAGACACAAACCTGCAGTGTTGGCTCAGCTACACTAGTCATTCCCAGGCCACTTTCTCTCCCTTTCAGGACGTGGGTCCATTCTCGGAGAAGGAGCGTGATGCCGGCGTATTTTGTAGCTCCAGGCTTTACCAGAAGATGCTCCCCAGCACTTCTCCCCTGGCTGCACCCTCAGGGCCGGAGACGTGGACATGCCCCTCTGCATCGTGGGGGATGCTGCCTGCCCTTTGCTCCTGGGCTGATAAAGCCCTAGACAAGACACATTGCCTAAAGTCAGGAACGTTCCCCAGGCAGGCTCAGCTGGGCCCGCATTGGTGTGGAGGTGCCTTCGGGCCCCTCAAAGGGAGATTCCGCTGTCTGCTCCCCTGGCTGGACCTTGGCAAGTCCAACGTCCCCCAAGTGGTGGTGGCCTGCGGTGCCTCCAGAATAGTTGTGAGCACAAGGGAGAGACGTTCCTGCCAGGGTGGGGGCCAGAGGCTGAGCAGCTCGCAAGAGCCCTTCAGCAGCAGCACACGGCTGCCATCCAGCAGGCCCATCCGGGGGCTTGTGCATCCGAGAGGCCCTGAGGGAGAGTTCCAGACAAGGACACCTGTGAGACTTTCCCCTGGGTGTCCCCACAAGGGGCCTCTGTATTGCCCCTCTGTGCCTCTCCCCCCCGCCCCACACACACACCCTTCCCCTGCCCGCCCTTTCCGCTCCCGCATCCTCTGCTGCTAAAACGAATAGGACTTTACCCTGCTGAAAGAACAAATTCTCTGGTTTTTATGTGGGGAATGTAGAACTGGGGAGGGGCTTTGGAAAGAACCTGGAAAAGAGGAGGAGGCTGGTGGAAAGGGGAAGGTGGGGCTCAGGGATGAGGCTGGGACTAGCACTGACTCGGGTGCTCCTACTGCCTCATACTCAGGGAGCTCAGCAGCCATGGGGTGGCTCCAGGGGGGGAAGCTGGAGGAGGAGGGGCAGGTGAGGGTTCAGGAGGGGACTTGAACAGGAGATAATTTGGGTTTGGGTTGGGGGAGCTGCGGGGCTATTGAAGCAGGTAACCAGGTGGTTGGCACCAGCGCTGTGGGCTGGGCACACGCTCTAACCCTCCTGGACATATTGAGCCTCCCTCTGTGCCTTGTGCTGGGGAGCCTGCCCCCCACAGGGAGCCTTGGGGCAGCCACTGCTACAGCAGGAATTTGGGCATCAGGTCACCCCACTGGGGACAATGGAGGGAAGAGAAGAGTTTTCCCTGCTATTGGGAGAAGCTGGCCAGGACAAGGCCCTTTTAGACTCTGGGTCTGCGCAGGCTGGCGCCTCCTCCTACCAGTTCTCTGGCCTGAGTCCTGCAAACCCCTCAGCCTTTTGCTTGTTTCTGCTTCCCTGTCCATAGCAGGAGGCAAAATCAGGGCAAGTCAACAAAACAAACAACCCCATGGCAGTTATGGGGCTTGAACCCATGACCTTGGCATTATTAGCACCACACTCTAACCAACTGAGCTAGCCAGCCACATGTAAGTGAAAGGTCACAAGTGGCCCTTTCAAGGAAGGCACCTCAGACAGTTGCAGCGACATCTCTGCAGCTGCCAAGGGCTCTTCGCTGACAGGGCCACTGGCGACTCACTGTGACATGCGCTGGCTAGTCCAGCTGGGTTTGAGGGTTGGTCCAGGTGGCTGGCGGCCGGCAGACCCAGAGCAAAGAGGCAGACGGAATCTCTTGCTGCCAGCACCTTGCCTCCCAGCTTCTTCCCTGCCAGCAGCAGCCACAGCCCCTGTCGGCCCCTGGGTCAGCCTGAGAAGGGAGGCAGGAATGGGGCCTCAGATTGTAGGGTTCCGAGTCCTGAGCACTGCCCTTGACACCAACCACCCCTCACTCAACTGGGCCAAACTGGGGTGGGTATTGATTCCAATGCCTTTTGCATGCTAAGCAAGAACTCTACCATTTGAGCTATTTCCCCTACTGTAACAAGAAAGGCCCTCTTGGAGGCTCTGCCCTTCTCCACGGGGACGTCTGCTTTCTAGGTCAGCTAGTCAAGAGAAAGGAGAAGGCTCCAACGAGGCTCCTCCTCACACTTGTGCTTGTGACCCTCATTCTCTCTCTGGCCTCAAGGGCAGATCTCCAGAAAGAGACTCCCTGCAGCAAAGCCATGGGGGGCTCTGAGACTCCTTGCAGCAAAGTCTCTGAGGTTTCTGCTGCCCTGCAGCCTGTCCCACCTGGCCATTGTCATGGACTCTCTGTGAGGTCATCACCTCCCAGCCTCCTTTAGCCAATAAGCTGAGGGGCTGCAAAAGGCCCTTGTGATGTCACTGCCACACCCACCCGTGCCCTCCGGGGCTAATGTCCTGCCCCAGGCAGCCCCTTTGCATGGCTGAGCTGCTCCCAGGGGTGAAAGTGACACATTTCTTACAGGGACTGTTCTATTGGGCACCATCCCTTGGGCCAGGGGGGAAGTTCAAGGCAGGAAGTTGGGGGAGGGTTTGTGATAGGACAGTACCTGTAAGAAATTACAGTGTGGAGATTGGGAGGCTCAAGGCAGGGATTTGGGAAGCGTGTGAGTGGGGTGGGGGAATCAGTGCAGGGGTGAAGATGTGGGAGGATACAGAAGTCAGGACACAGGATTAGGGATGTGGGCGGGGTGCTTGGGGCTGGAATTGAGTGTTGAGGGGATCAATGGACTAGAATCCTTCTCTGGGCTTCCCGAGGCCCTTTAACACACAAGGGCTACGTCTAGACTGGCATGATTTTCGACAAATGCTTTTAACGGAAAAGTTTTCTGTTTAAAGCATTTTCAGAACAGAGCATCTAGATTGGCACGGAGGCTTTTCCGCAAAAGCACTTTTTGCAGAAAAGCTTCTGTGCCAATCTAAAAGCTCTTTTCTGCCAAAAAAGCCCCGATTGCCATTTTCGCAATCGGGGCTTTTTTGCGGAAAACAAATCTGAGCTGTCTACACTGGCCCTTTTGCGCAAAAGGACTTTTGCCTGAATGGGAGCAGCATAGTATTTCCGCAAGAACACAAGAACACTGACAATCTTACATGACATCGTCAGTGCTTTTGCGGAAATTCAAGCGGCCAGTGTAGACAGCTGGCAAGTTTTTCCAGAAAAGTGGCTGATTTTCAGGAAAAATTGGCCAGTCTAGACACAGCCAAGGGCTTTGTCTGCAGCACACTGAGGCGCGGAACCCCTGAGCAAGTGACATGAAATATCCGTAGTGTGGATGCTCCACTGCTGCTATTTCGAACACACTCCTCCCCAGAGCCACTGAAAATCATTACTGCCCTGTGCTTCCTGGGGCTCTAAATCAACACAGAGCACGTCCCCATTAGATCGCTGGCAGAGGGGCCACTGACAGGCAAGAGAACTGAGGGGTTTTCTGATGGCAGCAAACCTCTTTCTACAAGGAAGAAGCCTTTTCTCTAAAGAAGCGTTTTCAGGGAAAGGCGAGTGTGGACACGGAAGAGGGAGTTCTTTGCAAAGAAGAGGCCTTCAGGAAATAGCACAGGTGCCCTGGTGGCCACTCCAGCCACAGTAATCACAACTGAAATTCAAGACAGCGCCCATCAACATTGACATTATCTTTCCAAAAAGCAGCTCAGTTTTTCAATGCACTTTTGCTGTGTAGACGTTCTCTTTCAAAATAAGCATTTCCAGAAGATCTCCTCCAGAGGCCGTATGTTTGCTCCACCCCCATTTTCACTGGCTTGCTTATCTGTGAGCACACAGCCCCCTCACAGAGACTCATAGGCCCTGGTGACCAGCCCTGTGCATCTTTCCTTACTCCCAGACTCAAGGGGTTGCCTGTTCTGTAGGAGCAGATGCTAAAGTGACTTTCGTGCAATTTGAGCCTACAGCCTTTACCTGCCTGGCCTGGCACCCACTGAGCACTGCAGCTTAGAAATCCAACAGACTTTTCCTTCTGCCAAAGAACCCCATGTGCTAGGTGAGCCCACATCTCCTCTCTGTGTCTGACGGGGGAGGGGTCACGAGTCCGTTAGCCTCCTGGCTTGCTCTGCCTGTGAAAAAAGGAAGATGCCCTGGAGATTGAGGTTACCGATCCCACATGCAAAGTGAGCACTCCCCTGCGATTAGACATTTATTCTAGGCCACCCATCTCCCTCCAGAGTCCACAGTGTCCCTGCAGCTGCCTGTGGCTCTCCTCTGATAGGGCCACTAACGACTCCCTTTGCTGTGGGCTGGTCCATTCAGCCACTTAGCAGTTGGGGCTAATAGCATTAAGTTGTTGGGCTCAATCCCTTGGTGAGTGACGGGGCAGAGGGGGAGCAGCTCACACATGCCAAGGGGCTGGCCAGGGGCAGGACATGAGCCTGCAAGGCAGCAGTGACATCACAAGGAATTTTTGCAGCACCTCAGCTCATTGGTTGGGAGGCAGTGACCTCACAGAGGGACCATGGCAACAGCCAGGTGGGACAGGCTGCAGCAATCTCCAAGACCCCCATGGCCTGGCTGCCTGGAATCTCCTTTGTGAGGTTTCCCCTTGAGGGCAGAAGGGATTGAGGGTCCCAGCTGGGAGTGTCTCTGTGGAGATTTCCCCTTTCCCAGGCTGCAGTGGGAGGGGCTGGGGCAGGCAGGGGTACAGGAGAGGCTGGCACTGAACTTCTGGGAGAGGCAAGAGAGAAGGCTTCAAACACCCAATAAGAATGGGATTTGAACCCACGCGTACAGAGCACAATAGATTAGCAGTCCATCGCCTTAACCACTCGGCCACCTCATCTGAGTTATTCAAGGCTCTGTCAAACCACCTGAAGTCAGCTCTTCAGAGAACTTTTGTGACAATTGCTGGCTGGCCGGGGACACCCAGGGCTGGAAGGTTTTGCCTTTTCACAATGTTCCCTGCGCTGTTGTACAAAGCTCAGTGCTGGTAACAAACCCAATCACCCCCAGGCTACATCTATCCTGCAGACTTCTTGTGCAAGAACTGTTTTGTGCAAGAATTCTTGTGCAAAAGGTCTTGCGCAACAATGTGTCCATGCTGCCATGTGCTTTTGCACAAGAGAAATGCTTTTCTGCAAGAGCGTCCCTGGAAGCGTGGACTCTCTCCTGCCTAGAAAGCTCTGATGGCCATTTTAGCTTTAGGGCTTTCTTGAGAAAGAAACCCCTGTTCCCCGTCCACACTGCTTCCTTGTGGACGAGTTCTTGAACAAGAGGGCTTATTCCTCATGGGGAGAGCAATAACTGTTACTCAAGAAGCCCCATTTTCTGATGCAGTGTAGATGCTCTGGAACTTTTTGAACAGCTGCTCTTGCGCAAAAAGCCTGCAGTGTAGACGTAGCCCTGCAGTGTAGACACAGCCTGAGAGAGACAAGGAAAGGAAGTGGCCATGGCCTCCCTGCAGCAGCCTAGTCCTCTTAAAATAAGGGATAAGGGATCTTTCAGAAAGGGCTTTATTTTCCGAAAGATCCACGTCTAGACTGGTGCTTTTTTCCGGCAAAGCTCCGTGCCGAAAAAAAGTGGCAGCCATTTTTATGCTAATGAAGCGGGGGAGATTTAAATCCCCGCTTCATTAGCAATTGCAATACGTCTAATCTGCATCCCTTTTACGAAAAAGGGATGCAATCTAGACATAGCTGCTGAGTGTGGCTCTGGGCTAGGGAACAGGGCTGTGTCATTCCCTATGGGAGTGGGAGGCCCCCGGAGCCCAGAGCGAGTGGACTCCCCAAGGGGCGCCAAAGGGTTAGCAACTGAATATTTGCCCAAGCTTAAGTGCAGCAGCAGAAAACCCTTTCAAGTGTGTTTCTGTGGTGTAGTGGTTATCACATTTTCCTAACACACAAAAGGTCCGTGGTTCAAAGCCAGACAGAAACACAGTGTCTTCCCTTATTGCGGTGCCCACAAGGCAGTTCCAGGGCCTGCCCCCAGCTGCGGGGATGTGTGGCATGTGTGCTGGCTTTCAGGAGCATGTGGGAGACAACTTAGCAGGTTAGGCTGAGATAGGAGGAGGCAGGGCTGGGGCTGAGACTTCTTAGCAGTGCCTTGATTGGGAGCAGGTCATTGTGGCCACACAGTCCAGGGCCTACCCCGGAAGTGCCACTACTGTGGCTGTCGCCTTTGGTGCAAGTGGACACAAAGCCACATAATGTCCCGCCTCATGCCCAGAGCCCAGCCACCCCATTCCCTTCGCTTTCTTCCCACCCAGCACCCACAGCTTCCTTTGACACCCTCCCGTGTCCCTGCTCCCCCACCCTGCTCCTTCATCCACGTTCCTTCTGCACCCTTTCTCCTGGCCACACATGGCTCCTTGGCACTTCTGAAGCGAGGCCCTGCAAGGAGCCACCAGGCAGGAACCAGCCCTTGGAGCTCAGCTTGCACCGGATCTGGTAGTTTCCCAGCACATCTCACCTGGGAAGAGGTGACTTGTTCTCCTTCCTTCTTACCTTACGTCTCCGTTCCCTCCAAAGGTCTCCGCTGCCTCGGGACCCGCCTCCTCAGGGCGCTGCCCCTCTGCCACTGGGCTGGGAGTGGGAGACTCCACAGTCTCTGCACTTGGGCTGAGAAGTCTCACGGGGACTCGTCTGTTGATGGGTTAGTCAACCCGATGGCCAGCCGGATCCATTCCGTAGTGCTGCCCGAGAGGGAGCTTTACAAGTGCCCAGTGTCCATTGGTATTTTCTGGGGCTCTGTGTAGGGGATTGGGCTTGGCCATCTTTTCCACGGGAAATGCCTCTTCTTTGGAACAGCAGCTCCCAGGAGTTCATGGAACTTCTTCTTCTCAGCTTGGGAAAGGGACAACTCACGGGTGATGGGAAAGATATTTGTGCTGTGAAAACAGCAGGGTCCCCAGGAAAACTGGTAAATAATCCTAGTGCCCAGGCCTGATGTTACCTGCCCCCACACAATTCACACGGCAAACCTGGCTTCCAGAGCACAGGGGGAGTTTGGGGGCTTATTGCTGGGCTGTGGGGTGAAGCAGAAAACCAGCCTCCTCCTGTGGGGCCTGTGAGTGTTGCTGAACCTGGGCCCCTGTGTCTGGACAATGGCAAACAAAAGGTCTGGGGGCCACTCAGAGACCCCCGCTGGGCTGAGCAGGAAGTGGCTGGGACTTTGCTTTGTCTTTGCCTGTGGGCTTGTCTGTCTGCAGCCTGGAAACCTCCTGGCTCCTGAGACCACTGGTCTGGATGGAGCGTTACAGAAGTCAGAAGAATAGAATTGCTGTGTAGACACTGACATTGTTATTTTAGAATAATGGCCATTATTCCCAAGTAACACTGCTGTGTAGATGCAGCCTAAGAGAAATGCTGAGCAAGGGCTCCTGCAATGTCAGGGGAGATGGGGAAAATGAGGTCACATCTCTAGATATAAAGCACATGATGTGTCAGGAGTGGGATTTGAACCCATACCTCCATTTGGAGACCAGAACACCCAGCTATGGGAAAAACACATCCTTGCGTCTGGTGCTTTAGACCACTCGGCCATCCTTACACAGCTGCAAACCTCTCTAATGGCAGTTTTCTTACATGTGTGAGTTGCTCAGGGAGGCAGCAGGAGCACCTCTCTTTCCCCACCTAATAGCCACTCTACAGCACAGCTGGGTTTATCCCCACTCACCCTCATCTACCGTTGTGGGGTGTTTTTCAAGGAGCTGACAAGAAGCAGAAGAGGGGAAAACCGCTGGCCGGCAGAACTGGGGCTTGGGATTCTCCTGTGCCAGGGAGTCTGTGTCACGGCCCTTGGGGATCCTAAGCTGGGTGGCTCCTGGGCTTGTTGGCTCCATACCAGGGGTGTCTCCTCTGCAGGGCGATGCTTGTTCCCGGGCTAACGCTTATCCCTGGGACACACTTTGTGCAGGGACCGTTGGTCTTTGTGCCACAGTACGTGTCTGGGACGTGGGAGTGAGGAACCTGCCTCAAATAGACACGTATCCGCCCCCCGCAGTGAGACCCTGGAGACCTGGCTTTGACTGGTGCCTGGCACGTGGGGAATTAGATCTAGGGGGAGATTTCTAGAGCCCCACAACAGCTGCTCCTCGCATGCAGATGTGCACATCTGTCTGGGGTTACTGGGCACCCGGCCTGCTTTCTGTCCCTGCCAACCTGGGCAAAGTGGCATCACTGGCTCAGGGGTGCCTCTCCTCAGTGCACTGCAGAGAAAGCCCTTGTGTGTTAAAGAGCCTCAGGGAGCCCAGAGCAGAGGGAGCTGGGATTCTAGTCCCATTGATCCCCTTAACACACACACAGTCCCAGGCTCAAGCCCCCCCACATCCCTAATCCTGTGCCCTGACTTCTCTACCCTTCCACATCCTCACCCCTGTCCTGAGCCCCACCCCCAACACACAATCCCCAGATCCCTGCCTTGAGCCTCTCACACTCCACTCCACACTGTAATTTTTTACAGGTACTGTCCTATCACAGCCCCTCCCCCAACTTCCTGCTTTAACCCTCATCCCCGCCCAAGGGGTAGTGCCCAATAGAACAGGCCCTGTAAGAAATGTGTCACTTTCACCCCTGGGAGCAGCTCAGCCATGCAAAGGGGCTGCCTAGGGCAGGACATTAGCCCTGGAGGGCAGGGGTGGGTGTGGCAGTGACATCACAAGGGCCTTTTGCAGCCCCTCAGCTTATTGGCTAAAGGAGGCTGGGAGGTGATGACCTCACAGAGAGTCCATGACAATGGCCAGGTGGGACAGGCTGCAGGGCAGCGGAAACCTCAGAGACTTTGCTGCAGGGAGTCTCAGAGCCCCCCATGGCTTTGCTGCAGGGAGTCTCCTTCTGGAGATCTGCCCTTGAGGCCAGAGATAGAATGAGGGTCACAAGCACGAGTGTGAGGAGGAGCCTCCTTGGAGCCTTCTCCTTTCCCTCGACTAGCTGACCTAGAAGACAGACATCCCTGTGGAGAAGGGAAGAGCCTCCAAGAGGGACTATATTGATACAGTAGGGGAATTAACTCAAGTGGTAGAGCGCTCGCTTAGCATGCGAGAAGCAGTGGGATCAATACCCACATTCTCCACTAATGGGAAAAACACCCATTTTTCTTCTCACAAAGGTAGAGCCAGCCAGGGGGCTAGGTGTCTCCAGTGGCCCCTCCCTCTTCCTACTTTGTCTCCCCAAAAGCCAGCCATTCCTGGGCAGCAAGCTGCTGGGACTCAGCCTCCCATTGCCTGGCAGTGACAGAAGCAGTGGAGACAGGCCCGAGGGAGCAGAGTTGCCCCACTGGGAAAGTGCCGGCTACACAGGAGAGAGGCAGCGGCTCCCTCCACATGGTCTCCAGCCGGCTCCCTGGGGGTGGGGCCTTGCCTGCCTCCTTGCTGGCCTAACAAGAGAGCTCTTTGCCCCGCCTCCATGCTCCTCCTCACACAGCTGATTGTCTGGCTGAGAATGCCACTCAAGGGCACAATGGCTCAGCTCCCTGGCATGCACTGAGTGATGGAGCAGACTGATGGGAGGTGTCGGTGGAGCAGGTCACCAGCCCAGCCTCGTCTCCTGTCACTGGAGAGATGGCCCTGTGCATCCCAGAGTATCCCAGTGATGCTCCTCACAGCCCAGAAAAGGAAGGGGGCTCTGGGTAGAAGGAAACCAAGTAAAGCAGGTCCCAGTGGGCATGAACTGGGGCCCCAGTTTGGCCCAGTTGATTGAGGGGTGGTTGGTGTCAAGGGCAGCGCTTAGGACTCAGAACCCTGCAAAATGAGGCCCCTTTCCTGCCTCCCTTTCCGGGCTGACCCAGTGGCCGAAAGGGGCTGTGGCTGCTGCTGGCAGGGAAGAAGCTGGGAGGCAAGGTGCTGGCAGCAAGAGATTCCTGCTGCCTCTTTGCCCTGGGTCTGCCGGCCGCCAGCCACCTTGACCAACCCTCAAACCAGCTGGACTAGCCAGTGGACATCACAGTGAGTCGCTAGTGGCCCTGTCAGAGAAGAGCCCTTGGCAGCTGTAGAGACGTCCCTGCAGCTCCCTGAGGTGCCTTTCTTGAAAGGGCCACTGGTGTGATGCTCTTTTGTAGGCCGGCTAGTTCAGTTGGCTGGAGCGTGATGCTAATAACATCAAGGTCAGGGGTTCATGCTGGCCACTGGAGGGTTTGGTTTGGTGACTTCCCTTCCTTTAGCTGCCTGCTATGGACAGGGAAGCAGAAACAAGCAAAAGGCTGAGAGCTTTGCAGGAAGCAGGGCAGAGATCTGGTAGTGGGAGGCTCCAGCCTGCACAGCCCCAGTGGCTGAAAGGGCCTTGGCCTGGCTTCCTGTCCCCAAAAGCAGGGGAACTGATGCCCAAATTCCTGCTGCTGCAGTGGCTACCTCAAGGCACCAGCTGGGGGGCAGGCTCTGGAGCCCAAGCCACACGGGGAGACTCAATATGACCAGGAGGCCTGGAGTGTGTGAGCCCTGCACAGAGGCTGCTGCTGGGGGCCTGCTTCAGTGGCCCAGCAGCTCAAGTTCCCCTGAACCAGCTTCTCCCCCTGGAGCCACCCCCCAGCGCTGCTGAGGCCCCTGACATGAGGCAGTGGGACCACCAGAGGAAGGTGCCAGCCTTAGCCCTTCCTCCCAGCCTCCTCCCCCTCCCAGGGTCTTTCCCCAGCCCCTCCCCAGTTCTACATTCACCACATAAATACCAGAGAAAGAACAGGGAAAAGTCCTGTTTGTGTTACCAGCAGGGGAAGGGGAGAGGAAAGTGGGAAGGGGTGTGTTGTGGGGGGATTGGTGTGTGCTGTGGGAGAAGGCACAGAGGGCAAAAAATGAGGAGTAACGTTGGTTAGAGCCAGGGCCGGCCCGAGGTATTCTGGTGCCCTGGGCACAGGCACGCGGCGCTGCCCCTGGGCACACAGCACATGCGCGGCCCGGACACGGCTGCTGGAGCGCAACCCGGAGTCTGCCTCTAGGGAGCACAGTGCAAGCTCAGCCCAGTCTGGCCCAGTTGTTGCTGCTGGTGTGCGCGCTGGGCCGTGTAAGGCCCCACGGCCATGGGGGGAAGGTTGCTACTGGCCGGCACCGCGGGGCCGGCGCTGCAGGAGCTGGGTGTGCGGTGCCTGATGCGCGCCCCTTACAGCTGCCATCAGGCCTCCTCCGTCGGTTGGTGCCTGGCTCAGCCATGCCTCTGTCTGGCCCTGGTTAGAACCAAGGGGATTGGTTTGAATGTGTCACTTTCACCCCGGGAGCAGCTCAGCCATGCAAAGGGGCTGCCTGGGGCAGGACATTAGCCCTGGAGGGCAGGGGTGGGTGTGGCAGTGACATCACAAGGGCCTTTTGCAGCCCCTCAGCTTATTGGCTAATGGAGATTGGGAGGTGATGACCTCACAGAGAGTCCATGACAATGGCCAGGTGGGACAGGCTGCAGGGCAGGGGCCATCTCAGAGCCCCCCATGGCTTTGCTGCAGGGAGTCTCCTTGAGAGTTGCCCTTGAGGCCTTTTCGGAGCCTTCTCCTTTCCCACGACTAACTGACCTAGAAGACCGACGTCCCTGTGGAGAAGGGAAGAGCCTCCAAGAAGGGTGGCTCTACCATAGCAGGGGAATTAGCTCAAGTGGTAGAGCGCTTGCTTTGCATGTGAGAGGTAGTGGGATCAATACCCACATTCTCCAGTGGTGGGGACAAGCCCCATTCTCCTTTTTACTGGCAGAGCCAGCCAGGGAGCTAAGTGGGTCCAGTAGCCCCACTTCCTACTTACTCTTCCCAAAAGCCAGCCACGCTGGGGCAGAGAGCTGCTGGACACCAGCCCTCCTGGGCCAGGCAGTGGCAGGAGCACTGGAGGCAGGTTGCAGATGGGGCAGAATTATCTCCACGGGAAAAGTGCTGCTCCTGCGCATGAGAGGAAGCAGGATTCACTCCCACCTGCTTGCGGGGCCGGCCCCTTTCCTGCTGCCCCAACTCTTATTCCCACCATGCATTTGTACAGGGGCCAAGGCACCTGGCTGGGAGCCAGGACTCAGGACCCTTTTCCAAAATATACGAATCCCCCCACCCCCAATCCTCTGTTCTGCTCACACAGGAGCCACAATGATTCCCACAGCACGTGCCAAGGGCCGCAACTTAACTGTGGTTGTGTTATGCTTAAAAAAAGCACCCGGGATTTTTTTCAGAGGGATAAGGCAACACGCCACATTTGTTGAACATACACACATTAATCAATGTTTATCATATGCATATGACACATCACACTCATGCACTCTCACACACACACAAGCACACTCCGTATAGTTCCGTGGTCACCAACAGGTCGATCGTGATCTAGTGGTCGATCGCGAGGCCTCGACCAGTCGCTCGTGAGGCATCCTGTCCGCCCCGCCCCCATTTCCCTCCCACCCCCGAGAAGCCCCACTACTTACCTCAAGTGAAAATGGAGGTAGTGTCGGCTTCCCAGGGATGGACAGAAGTCCCGCAGCTTAGCGCCACTTCAGACAATTCCAGAACTGCATTACAAGGGAATTAGCTCCAGTGCTAAAGTGCTCGTTAGCATGTGAGAGGCAGTGGGATTGATACCCACGTTCTTCAATGATGTGTGGTCCCTGTTTCTCTCACAGAGCCATCCAAAGGGCCAAGAGCCTCCAGTGGCCCCTCTCTCTTCCTACTCACTCACCCCAAAAGCCAGCCACAGCTTAGTTCCAAATCAGTAAATCTCATTGCACGAGGGATAACGCCCCTCCACTGCTGCTATTTCAAAATAGCTCCTGCCCATGGCCATTCAAAGTTAGTATTCCCCAGTGCCTCCTGAGGATCTAAGTGGAGGTAGAGCTTCCTGTGGCGGCTTCTTGTGCAACAACTCTTTTGTGGAATAGTTCTTTTGCAAAAGGTCTTGCACAAGAGAGGGTCCACAGTGCCATGTGCTTTTGTGCAAGAGCATCCATGGCAGTGTGGACGCTCTCTTGTGCAAGAAAGCACTGATGGCCATTTCAGATAGGGGCTTCTTACGCAAGAAATTAATTAATTAATGTTGCCTGTCAACACTGCCCTCTTGTGGAAGAGCTCTTGCAAAAGAGGGTTTATTCCTCATGGGGAGAGGAATAACTCTTCCGGAAGAAGCCCTGTTTTCTGATTCTGTACTGTAAATTTCCTTGCGCAAGAACATGTGTGCCGTATAGACGCTCTGCAAGTTTTTGTGCAAAAAGCCTGCAGTGTAGACGTAATCCCCGAGAGGGATTGCAGCAGAAATCTCCACCTGAGTGAAGACATGGCCTAATGGTGCAATTAGTTAGACGGTGACACTAAGGCTCTGTCTACACTCGTGGCTTCTTGCGCAAGTACAGCCGTTCTTGCGCAGTAATCTGCAGAGCATCCACACTGCCTGCCCGCTCTTGCACGAATAAATTTACAGTACAGCGTGGTAAGAGAGCGCTCCCTGCGCAAGAGCTACGCTCTGTTTTGACTGGTGTAAGCCCTCTTGCGCATGAGAGCAGTGTGGATGCTCAGCAGGGATTTCTTGTGCAAGAAAGTCCTATGGCTAAAATGGCCACCAGAGCTTTCTTGCGCAAGAGAGCGCCTACACTGCCATGGGCGCTCTTGCACAAAAGCACAGCTCGCACATGGCAGTGTGGACGTTTTCTTGTGCAAGAAGCCACAAGCGTACACGTTGCCTAACAGTCCCACAGCTGGTAACTCACAGAGGCCCTTGTTGCCCTAGGAAGGGGTGTGGCCAAAGTACAGGCCTCGCTGTGAGCAGGATTTAAACCTACACAGGGAAACCCTATTGGATTTCAAGTCCAACGCCTTAACCACTCAGCCATCACAGCTGCATATATTGGGGGACCAGGGAAATGGTAAATAATCCCAGTGCGCAGGCCTAACGATATCTGCCATAGAATTCACACAGCAAACTATTTTAACAGCTGTGCAGAGGAGTTCTGGCTGTTCTGGTGTTAGGCTGCCTTGGAGGTGAGTTCTGCTTCAAGGTCTTCTCTCCTCCTTCTTGGTCTTCCTTTCCCTTTTCCTTCCTCTTCTCTTCTCCCCTTTTCCTTCTTCTTGCTGGTCTCCTGGGATCACAGTTTATATAGAGAAACTCAATACCGCTTAGTTCTTCCTTAACCAATTATTTTAGTATAATTTCACTAACCAAACATAACATACTGTAACAGAATGACCTAACCAATCATACCCCACTGCCTTAGTTGATTTACACCCAGCAAAATCAATTATACAACAGACAGAAACAGATCCAAACCGGACTATCACACAGACAAACAATAGGAAAGTGAGGACAAGAATCATAGAACACCAATTGCACAACCACAACTATTGGTAAGCAGTCTTTTGCCAGACAACATGCTGGTAATTAAGTTTTCTCTACTCACCGTGAGATCTGTTTCCTGCCTGGTGACAGTGGGTGCCACTAGGATAAGACACTGCCCCCCCTTGTGTAACATTATTTAAATGTCATATAGCTGGAATGTGAGTATGTGACTCAAGGCTTTACAGCTAATTGCTGCTGCTCTTCCATCTGGCTGCAGAAGAAGGCTTCAGTTTAGACCTACTGAACACCTACAGGCCTTCCAATAGGGTTACAGAAAAACCACAGTGCTACATAGGACCTTTCCAGAGCAAAGATAGCAAGATCCACAATCACAGACAAATGGAGGTAAACACAACTGCACAGGGACTTGAACCCTTAATCTCTTGATAGAGAGTCAGATCCCTCATCCTTTAGGCCACACGCTCTTGTAGGAGCACAAAAAGGAGCTATGTAGACTTGGGCTCTCCCTGCTTCCCTTGCCTCCAGCCTGGGCTTGGCCTCTTTCCTCTCTGTCTCATGGGGTCAGGGGGAAGCAGGGGGCCATTCCAGAGTCTGATTGGGGGCGGCGACCTGTCCATGCCGTGATGGGGGAGGGGAGAGTGTCACAAGGCTTCTACTAGAGCTGGTACTTAACTAAAAACAAAAATAAACAAGCAGCTGGAATGGGGCAATTAGAGGGAGCCGGGAGAGCAGAGGCAGCCTGAGAGCTGAGAGTCACAGGTACCCAGCAAAAACATCAGCTGTTTGTCCCATGCTGCAAGGGGCAGCGCTCAGGGCTTTGAACTTTGCAGCCTGAGTTCAACTGTCAGTGGGATTTTCCTAGAATGGTTGTTGCAAAACCCTCCTGCTTTAGGTTTCTTGTCCTCAGGCTGGTGAGAAGAGATTTTTGTGCCTTCTGCTGGGTCCCAGCAGCTACCAGGCTCTGCCTATTGCCCCCGGGCCTCTGATAACCCATCCATTGGGTGTGGAGCTATTGCCTTGGGATCTGTCTGGGAGAGCGAGCAGCACAAGTGAGAGGCTAGAACAAGATTCACTCAACCGGTTTGTTTTTTTGGATCTGCCCCTTCTGCACCCCTAGAGACATTGAAACAAAAAAAGACCCATGAGAAGAACCCAGCTAGTTTTCTTTTGCTGTGATATAAATGGATCTAGCTCAGGGGTCTTTCTGCTTGTGATGCACTCCTGTGCTCCTGGGTTCTTCTGCCCTGACATTTGTAGATGGGCCAGTACAAATGAGCGTTACTCAGGCAGCCTTTTGTAGCTCAGCTGGTAGAGTTGCAGACTGTAGTGCTTGCTTCGCAAGTGATCCTTAGATTGCCCTGAAACTGACAAAAAGATTGTGGATACCAGCTGCCAATCACATTTCTTGGGCTGCACAGGCCTTGAGACCCCTCCAAAGCCATTTTAGCTTTCTTGTGCAAGAAATCCCTGCCAAGTGTTCACACTGCCCTCTTGCGCAAGAGCTCCTGCACAAGAGGGCTTACACCTGTTAAAAATAAGCATAGTTCTTACTCAAGAAGCCCTCCCTTACCACGCCGTACTGTAAATCTTCTTGTGCAAGAGCAGGCAGGCAGTATGGACGCTTTACAGAAGAACGGCCATTCTTGTACAATAATCTGTCGGTGTAGACATAGCCCAGGTGTCCCTGCAGATGGGACAGGAGGGTCTATTCTGTGCCAGGGGTTGGGTAACTTGTTGCCCTAACAACAGGAGTTGGCAAAAGTGAATTACTGCTGTGAACAGGATTTGAACCTGCAGATGGAAACCCCATTGGATTTCTAGTTCAATGCCTTAACCACTTGGCCATCACAGCTGTGAGCTCAGCAATGCCTCCTGGGCCAGGGAAACTGGTAAATAATCCCAGTGCCCAGGCCTGACGGCACCTGCCCCACAGAATTCACACAGCAAACCTGGCTCCCCGAGCACGGGGGAGTTTGGAGGCTTGTTGCTGGGCTGTGGGGTGAGGCACCAAACCAGGCCCCTCCTGCAGGGCCAGTGAGTGATCCAGAATCTGGGCCTCCTGCACCTGGGGAACAGCAAACAAAAGGTCGGGGGGGGGGACCCAGTCTCTCATTCCGGGGGGGGGGGGGGCTGTTAGTCTGTAGCTGTGACAGGTAAAAAAAACCAATGAATGGCCCTAGAATGAGAGAATCCTGCCTTGTGTCCATGTTTGCTGTCTCAGAGAGCGGCCCCATGGCTAAGCTGGCCCAGGCACCTGCCAGGTCTGGGGGAGGTGAGGGAGGCAGCCCCCAGTGGTGCCTGGCCAATGTGTCTGCTCTTCCCACCATCCCACCTTATGTAGCTGGAGTCGACTTCCTTCATTTGAGCTTGGCCATGTCCCCACAGCAAGACTAAAGGCAGCAAAGAGCAAACTTCTGGCCACTAGTCAGGTGCTCTCTGGTCTTACTTGGACTCACTAAATTGAACTCCAGAAGGTTGACGGCAGCCCGTCCTCCCCAGCTGAGTGTGGTTCTTGTTCTTCTGCACAGCCCAGCCCACGGAGACCAAGGACCTGCCAATGGGTATTCAGATCACACCCTTGTTGAATGGATGGAAACAGAAACCAGACACAGCGGATTTGAGGATCTTCTAGCTGAGAGATCAGTTTGCCTGGTTTATGTGTATTGGTGCCAGAAAACATTAAGGGTTTGTATTCATTTAAAGAGTCCACATACAATGGAAATCCAGGATGCAATAGAACTGGAGAGATAAATGTTTCTATTGAAGGAAAATTTCCTAAGGGGGCACTTGGATTTGAACCAAGGACCACTTGATCTGCAGTCAAACACTCTGCCACTGAGCTACACCCCCACACAAAACAGCTACCTGCAGCCCGTGTTGGGCACTGGACAGGGAACAAGAGGCTTTTGTGTGACACACATCTCAGGTGGGATGGACCCTCACTGACCCCAGGTTGTGATGGACCCTAACGAGGAATTTGTCCTGAACACATCAGAGCTGGGGCAGGACACAGGTTCTGTCCATACAGAAAAGTTATTTTGGAATAATGGCCGTTTAGAATAACAATGCCAAAGTCTGTGCAGCAATTCCGTTAATGTGAAGTAATCTGCAAACCTCACTCTACAAAGAATAACGCCTGTTCCCAATTAGCTATTTCAGAATAATGCGTGTGGAGATGCGCCACTTCCGCTATTTCAAAATGGCCCCTCCCTAGGCCCATTCTAAGTTATTTCTCCCAGGGCTTTAAATCGAGGTAGCTCATCTACATTAGGGGAGCCTGCCTCGGACTATTCTGAGGTTTCCCTGCAGTGTAGACGTGCTAGTTCAAAATAAGCTATTTTGGAATCACTATTCAAGACCAGCTTATTCCAAAATCAATGTGCCGTGTAGACATAGCCAGAGAGTCCTGAGAGATGAAGCTGTTGGTGGGAAGCCAGGAGAGCAGAGGCCAGTCTGAGACCTGAGTGTCCCAGGTCCCCACCAGAAACTGTAGCTGTAGGTCCCGTGGTGTAAGGGGCAGCACTCAGGACTTTGAATCGTGCAATCTGAGTTCAAATGTCAGTGGGACCTGCTGGGGAGGGGCTGGTTGCTGTGAGCTCCTTGTGCTCTGTGGGTTTTACATTCCTTGTCCTGAGGTTCCCCAGGGGCAGTTTTACTCCTGTGCTGGCTGTCTGAGGCCCAATGGAGCTTGGTCCCCAGACTGATCAGACTTGTGCTCAGGTGCCTGATGCTCTCCCAGCTGTAGGGCAGGTCACCTGCTCAGCCCATGCTGGAGGCAGCCAGACAGTGTGAGCTGAACAGAGGATTTGGGTGGGGAGGGGGTTGTATATTTGGGGAAGGGTCCTGAGTCCTGGCTCCTGGGCACGCGCCTTGGCACAAAGACCAATGGCCCCTGCACAAAGTGCATTGTGGGAATAAGAGTTGGGGCAGCAGGGAAGGGGCCGGCCTCTCAGTACCAGGGCACAGGCAGGAGAAGATGGGAGTGAATCCTGCTACCTCTCATGTGCAAAGGGAGCACTAGCCCCTCTCCCACCACTCCACCAGGCCCAGCAGCTCCGTGCCCCACTAGGTGGGTTTTTTCGGAGATCAGGGAGGAAGAGGGAGGGGGTCTCTGGATGCTCAGAGCCCCCGACTCTGCCTGTGAGAAGAAGTAATGAGAACAGCACAGACACTGAGGAATGTGGCTATTGATCCCACTGCCTTTCACGTGCTAAGTGAGGGCTCTGCCACCGGAGCTAATTCCCCCGACTGTGAGCAGTTTTCCTGCCCCACCCACCATGGGTTGGCTACAAGGGGCCAAATATTGGAAAAATCTCTTCCTCAAAAAGGATCAGCAGATTTGCATCTCTTCTCCGGGAAGGGATGCTGGGGGGAGCACATTCTAGATGTAGTCTAGACTCAGGGGCGATGGGACAGAGTTTCATGTAATAATGTCAGGGGTGCAGAAAGGAAGAAGAATTTTTTTTCTCCAACTCAAGATCCTGGGTGAGAGAATGAAACTGGTAAGTAACCAAATTAAAAATAAATTAAAAAGAAGCATTTTTGCACCCAGTGGAACTCCTTGCCACAGGATGTTGTGAAGGTGAAAGGCCAAAGTAGCTCAGTGGGGAGAGCGTTAGGGTACGTCTAGACTACCGCGTTTTGTCGACGGAAGTTTTGTCGACAGATACTGTCGACAAAACTTCCGTCGACAAAGAGCGTCCAGACACATTGAGTTCTGTCGACAAAGCAAGCTGCTTTGTCGACAGAACTCCATAGTCTGGACGCAACGTTACAGGCAATAACACCTTCTGTCGACAGAAGGTGTTTTGCCTCGTAAAATGAGGTTTACCAGCGTCGACAAAACTGCTGAGTTCTGTTGACGTTATGTCGACAGAACTCAGCAGTAGTGTAGATGCTGGTATAGTTTTGTCGACAAAAGTCCACTTTTGTCGACAAAACTAGGTAGTCTAGACACACCCTTAGACTGAAGATCTAAAGGTCCCTGGTTCAATCCCAGGCTTTGGCATGTGCTGATAGGGGCTAATTACTTCAAGTTGATGGGTTTGTTTAAAGCTGTCATCACAAGCTGCCCTGCAGGAGGAAAGTTGAGTTGCAGTGTCACTTGGGGGAAATCTGGTAAGGCCACAAGAAATACTCCCAGTTGGCCTGGCTGGAACATGGCACCACATGAGCATGTTGCTGGCACTAATGTGGTCCCCTGGGCCTGAGGAGTGTAAGAGTTGGGGGGCCCCTCTGAGTGTGGGGTGGGGCTGTCTGTTGGAGGGACACACACTGGCCTGGCCCCTCCCTTGCTTTGTAGGACAGGGCCTCCTGCTGTTCCTTGGCTACTCAGTTGTTGGGCTTATCCAAGCAGCAGGAGCTGTGTGTTTACCTGGGGAGCCACAATAAGATCAGAGCTCCCCCCATTTCTGCTTGGCTTTGAACTAGGAGCCTTTTGCATTGTGCATATTAAGCAAACAGCAAACCCCATAACCACCACACCACAGAAACATAAACATACTTGTCAGTTCTTGTCAGTTTTTTTCTGTACATAAACTTGGACAAATATTCTGTTACTAATTCTTTGGCCAAGGCCTTGGGGAAAGTTGCAGAGCTAGCGCAGGAAACAAGACCCGCGCCTCCCTCCTCCCCACCCCACACCCACACCCACACCCACACCCACACCCACACCCACACCCACACACTACTTCTCTAGACCTTTGCTCCCAACACAGGGCCGGGGGGGGGGGGGGGTGACCCACATCACATCCCCAACATTTCTGCCCTTAATAGATGGACCTTTGTGGGCAGCCCCAGACGCTCCATCCTCTGAACAACTATCACACACTGGAGCAGGGCAGCCCCCAGGGGTAGGGCTGAGCCATGGGGTGCTGGGCAGGGGGCAGAGGCTGCAGGAGCTGAGAGTTTCCCTAGAGCTCAGGGACCCATAATGAGGCACCATGTGCCATGTCTCTCTCGGAAGGCGCAGAAAGGGATTGACTGGGGATGGGGAGAGTGGCTCAGGGGTTGTGCAGCTTGTTGCCCTGGTTAGGGGAGTGGCCAAAACACAGGCCTCGCTGTGAGCAGGATTTGAACCTGCGCAGGGAAACCCTATTGGATTTCGAGTCCAACGCCTTAACCACTCAGCCATCACAGCTCTGAGTGTAGCAGTGCCCCGGGGCCAGGGAAACTGGTAACTAATCCCAGTGCCCAGGCCTGACATCACCTGCCCCACAGAATTCACATGGGAAACCTGGCTCCCCGAGCACAGGGGGAGCTTGGGGACTCCTCGCTGGGCCGTGGGGTGAAGCATCAAACCAGCCCCCTCCTGTGGGCCTGTGAGTGTTCCTGTCCCTGCTGTACAGACAGGGCCATAGAGCCAGGGAGAGATTCACTGAATGGGCCAAGGTCACTCAGCGAGTTTGAGCCCAGCTCTGCCCCCAGCTCCCTGCCCCACCCACCGACGTGCTGACTCCCTTGCTGCCAGGGGGCTGTTTGCATTGGCCTCTTTTGCTGTCTGTTCTGCTGTGAGACATTGGGACAGTTGGCCAGGGCGTCCCGCAGTTGCCATCTCCCTCTGTGCAGGTGCTGTCCAGAGCCCCGACTAGCAAACGCTGACACTGCTGTTAGGTCCAGACCAGAGGGGAGTGTTTAAGGGTTATTTCGGAAGAAGGGTTTTCTCCCCAAATAACTGCATCTAAACGGTGTTTTTTATTTCAAAATAAAGTATTTTGAAACAGCGCTCGGACGCGATTATGCAAATGTAGCGCAGGATATTTAAATCCCGGTTTCATTTACAATTTTGAATGTCTCCATTTGCATCCCTCTCCTGAAGGAGACTGCAAGTGTCGACATGTCCTGGGTGTTGCAACCTCCCAGCACTCACCTGATGTTCCCTCCCCGCTGCCTGAAGACGTTTGGGAGTCCTCCTGCGTCTCCTGGTGCTGCAGGTCATCAGCGTTGTCATCCTGAAGCTGCAGCCGCTGCTGCCCAGGTGTCTCCATCCCAGACTCCACAACTATCCCTGGAGACAGGGGCTCCCCACACCCCAGGATTCGGTCCAGTTCCTCACAGTATGCACAGTGCTGTGGTGCTTCCCCAGAGCGGGATCTGCCCTCACGGGCTCTCACATACCCCTCCCGCAATTCGTTGACCTTGGGTCTGACTTGGTCTAGGATGCAGGAGGGGGGAGGTGGCCTTTCTCTGCAAGGCCATCAGCCATTGGGCCATATGTTAGATAATTTCATGGAGGTTAGGTCCATAAAAGGCTAGTAGCCAGGGGATAAAATGGTGTCCCAGGCCTCTGTTTGTCAGAGGCTGGAGAGGGATGGCAGGAGACAAATCGCTTGATTATTGTCTTCGGTCCACCCCCTCCAGGGCACCTGGTGCTGGCCACTGTCGGCAGACAGGACACTGGGCTAGACGGACCTTTGGTCTGACCCAGTACGGCCGTTCTGATGTTCATATGTTCACAAATGTCCACATTCCTCCTCCTGGACTGCCGGGCCTGCAGAGACTCCCCCTCGGATCACAGCTCCAAGAGGGTCTTTATCTCTGGCCCAGACACTGACAGTGCCCAGCGTTTCCGCCCCTTGCTTGGTCCTGTGACCAGGGCTGGATTAAGGCCTGGGCTAGCCGGGCAGCCGCCCTTTATAGCTGCCATCAGGCACCGCGTGCCCGGCTCCCGGATTGCGGGCTGCAGTAGCTCCCAGCAGCCACCCTGCAGCGGCTGCCCGGGGGGAGGGGACATGCTAACCCCTGCAGCACCGGTCAGCAGCGCCTTTCTCCCCATGGCTGCGGGGCTCTGCATGGCCACTGGTGGTAGCCGGGCTGGGCCAGGCACGTGCATCCTGCCACTGCCAGCTCCGCGCATGCGCCCTCCCCCAACCCGGGGCGCAATTGAACTGTCAGCCCGGGGCACCGGAATGGCTCGGTCCAGCCCTGCCTGTGAAGTGTCCCTGGAGGAGTCTCTGGGGGTTGTGCCTGTGACATAGGTCTCCGGAAGGCAGAAGTGCTTCATCTTAGGCGAAGGACCCAGAAACAACACTTTACAGCAACAAACACAAGGGCGGCTCTTGGTCCTCATCCCTGAGCCACACAGAGTATCCAGAAGTCACTTCCCCACCTCTCCCTTGGCTGCTCTAGAGCTTAGCCCAAAGTCTGATAAACTCTACTCTCCCACCCAACAACCCCTGGGACTCCTCTTCCACCCGGCTCCTCACACCACGGAGAGTGCAGGGCAGCCACTACCCCAGCGTCACCACTTCTGGTCTTTGCCTAGTGGCCAAGAAGTTCTGCTTTACCCAAACCACACAGGCACCCTCTCACCTCTGGCTAGCCTCATGGCAGACGTGGGTTTCCCTAATTTATTTTCCCAGCAGCTTTACAGGCAGGCATTGGTGATATAGTGGTGAGCATAGCTGCCTTCCAAGCAGTTGACCTGGGTTCGATTCCCAGCCAATGCAGTGTAAAGAGAGAGCATCAAAGCTCCTTGCTGAGCCTTTTTACTTGAACCCTGAAAAAACAGGCACAAACAGGTCCTGCAGCTGTGGGCTGCCTCTCACAGCTCTTCATCCTCTCCGAGAGCATGCACAGTAATGCGGTTCCTCCCTCACATACCTCTGCTGCGACTCCTTGACCTTGGCTCTGACTTGGTCTAGGATGTGGGGATAGGAGGGAGGTGGCCTTTCTTTGCTAGACCATTGGCCATTTGGCCAAAAATGTCGGCATTCCTCCGCATGGACTGCAGAGACTCCTCCTGGGACTACAGCTCCAAGAGGGACTTTATCTGTGGCCCAGACAATGACAGTGCCTGGCGTTTGCTGCCCTTTGCTTGATTTGATTCCCAGCCAATGCAAGGTGGGAAGGGAACAGGCAACCTCCTGGGAGAGAACTTATTTAACCCTGAGCAACAGGCACAAGTGGGTCCCACAGCCAAGGGCTCCCTCTCACCGCTTTTCGTGAGGAGCAGCTCAAACAAAACTAATTTGGCTGTTGTGGGGTCTGCATGGGGCTTGTACCTGTGACCTGGGCATTATTAGCATCAAGCGCTAAACAGCTGAGCCAGCAGGCCCAGGAGTAGCCCCACAATAGAGGGAAGAGAAGAGTTTTCCCTGCTATTGGGGAAAGCAGGCCAGGCCAAGGCCCTTTTAGCCACTGGGTCTGTGCAGGCTGGAGCCTCCTCCTACCAGCTCTCTGGCCTGTTTCCTGAAACGCCTCAGCCTCTTGCCTGTTTCTGCTTCCCTGTCCATAGCAGGCAGCTAAAGGGAGGTAAAACAGTCACCACAGCAAACAACTCTGTGGCCAGCATGGGGCTTGAACACATGACTTTACCATTATCAACATTATCAGCTAGCTGAGCAGAATGCAATTCACAAATGGCCCTTTCAGAAAGGTACCGCTGGCAGCTGAAACCTGTCTCTACAGCTGCCAATGGCTCTTCTCTGACAGGGCCACTAGCGACTCACTGTGATGTGGGCTGGCTCATCCAGCTGGTTTGAGGTTTGGTCAAGGTGGCTGGCGGCCGGCATGGTGCACTGAGATCCAGGGCAAAGAGGCAGCCGGAATCTCTTGCTGCCAGCACCTTGCCTCCCAGCTTCTTTCCTGTCAGCAGCAGCCGCAGCCCCTTTCGGCCACTGGGTCAGCCCAGGAAGGGAGGTAGGAATGGGGCCAAGTAGGGAGTCAGGCTGAGGGGGGCAGGCAAAGCTCATCTTGCCTTGCAGGACCACTGGCAACAGCTTCTCTCTTGTGCGCTGCTGAGGAGAAAAACACCCTGAGCAGAACCATAAAGACCAATTTAAAAGAGAATTGAGACGGGGGCACAAAGGGGGCAAGAGTCAGAGCCTGGCAGCTTCTGGGACACAGGAGAGGCCTCCCCTGGCCACCCATGGAACTGCTGGTTCAGGAAAAGGCTGATTGGGGAGGAGTGTTGGGAAGAAGGAAACCACAAGCCTGGAGCAGGTGCAGAGGCTGCTGTGACTGGCACTGGCAAGGCAGGGCTCTGACTGCAATTGCTGGGACAGGAGAGCCAGCGCCACATGCCCTTGTGATTCCTTGGGGGTGTCAGCACCTAGAGAGCCTGAGGGTGCAACCTCTGCAGCTCCTGCAGCCATGGAGAGTCAGGGTATGTGGGCATCAGGTGCTCCTCCCCAATCAGCCTTTTCCTGAAGCAGCAGTTCCATGGGTGGCCAGGGGAGGCCAGGGGAGGCCTCTTCTGTGTCCCAGAAATACATAGGAAAATGTGAGTGAAGGCTGTAATAAGGCATCACTGGGAGTTGAACCCAGGATCTCCTGTTTACAAGGCAGGTGCTTTAGCCAGCTAAGGCATGGTGCTCTATGGGACCAGACAACACCTTTGACTCCCAAAGTGCAGCAATTTCCATCCAGCCCTGGCAGTGTCTGCGGGCTGAGCTGCACAAAGGAAGATACAAGATCCCTGGGGGAGGGGGGGCCTTTGCCAGATGAACATACCTGAGGAAAGATGCTGGAAGCGCAACAGACACAGAAAAGGAGACGTGGGACAGTTTGAGTCACACACACAGCGGGGGGTGCAGTTCAGCCAGGGACCTTATCCACTCACAGAGCTTCACAGCTTCTCCACCCCCCAAACCCACCAGGCAAACTGCCCCATGGGCCTCGCCCGCACCATGCTCAGGCCCTGGGGATTTTCTGTCAATTTGCCAGACCAAGTAATTAGCCCCCCCCCCCCGCTCTTGAGTCTGTGCCTCTCATTGGCCTTCTCATCCTCAGGCTCCACTTTGTCTCCAGACAGACCCTGCTTTGCTACAGCCACCTCCCTCTGTCTGTCACTGCTGGGCCTTCTAGAGCAAAATGTACCCCTTCATTTTGACTACCTGGGCTTTTAGCACTCAGAGCCACACCTGAATAGCTTCTGTAGAGGCCAAGAGCATCCTTACCAAATCTCTCAAAAAGGCAGAGAAAGCTAAGTTGCTTATCAGTGAAAGGAAACTGTCACCCCAGGTGGGACTTGAACCCACAATCCCTGGCTTAGGAGGCCAATACCTTGTCCATTAGGCCACTGGGGCACATAGAAAACACCCCCAGAGACAGAAATTCACCCTCCTAAATGGCCCCTTTTCAACTTTTCACTCCTGATAAAACCCCTTTAAAGAAGCCAGATACACAGCAAGGGCTGATCACATCCCTATGAAAATCAGCTTTCCATGGGTATCAGTAGCTGGCTCCGAGTCATTGGCCTTCACGTCCTGTCTCCCTCCCGAAACCAGGGAAGTGTCTCCCACCGCTGCAGCCTCCTGAGGCTCTATGGCCGTGTCTGTACAGCAGGGCCAGCAACACTCACAGCCCCACAGGAGGGTCCCTGGCCTAGCAATGTGGCCCCCTGAGCAGCCTCTGATGTTCCCTGTTTGTGCCCCAGAACCAGCCCTGAGTGAGAGGCACAGAGGGAGAGCAGCTTACACAGGCCAAGGGCAGGACATGAGCCTGCAAGGCAGCAGTGACATCACAAGGAACTTTTGCAGCACCTCAGCTCATTGGTTGGGAGGCAGTGACCTCACAGAGCAACCATGGCAACAGCCAGGTGGGACAGGCTGCAGGGCTGGGGCATCTCAGAGACCCCCATGGCCTGGCTGCCTGGAATCTCCTTTGTGAGGTTTCCCCTTGAGAGCAGAAGGGATTGAGGGTCCCAGCTGGGAGTGTCTCTGTGGAGATTTCCCCTTTCCCCAGGCTGCAGTGGGAGAGGCTGGAACTGAACCTCTGGGAGAGGCAAAAGCAAAGGTTGCTAATACCCAATGAGGATGGGATTTGAACCCCTGCATGCAGCGCACACTGGATTAGCAGTCTATTGCCTTAACCACTCGGCCACCTCATCTGAGCTTTTGGGGATAGTTTCAAATCACCTGAAGTCAGCACTTCAGGGAATCTTTCTGCCACTTGCTGACTGGCCAGGGACACCCAGGACGGGAAGGTTTTGGCTTTTCACAATGTTCCCTGGGCTGTTGTACAAAGCTCAGTGCTCGTAACAAACCCAAACACCCCCTGGCTACATCTACCCTGCAGACTTCTTGCTCAAGAACTTATTTGTGCAAGAGTTCTTGTGCAAAAGGTCTTGCACAACAGTGTCTCTGCACTGCCATGTGCTTTTGCACAAGAGAAGTGCTTTTCTGCAAGAGTGCCCATGGCAGTGTGCACGTTCTCCTGCGCAGGAAAGCTCTGATGGCCATTTTAGCCATAGGGTTTTCTTGAGCAAGAAACTGCTGTTGCCCATCCACACTGCCTCCTTGTGGACGAGTTCTTGCACAAGAGGGCTTATTCCTCGTGGGGAGAGGAATAACTTCTGTGCAAGAAGCCCTGTTGTCTGATGCTGAACTATAAATTTACTTACACAAGAACGTGCCTGCAATGTAGACGCTCTGCAAGTTTTTACACAAGAGCACTTGCTCTTGTTCTAAAAGATTGCAGTGTAGACACAGCCTGAGAGAGACAAGGAATGGAAGTGGCCAGTGCCTCCCCCCGGCAGGCTGGCCCTCAACAGGACGGGCACGTCTACACGGCACCCTCACCTCGAAGTGAGCTGTGCAGTGTGAGCGGCTGCCCGGGACCCCAGGGGAAGGTCTGTGGGGAGTTTCCAAGGCAACAACAACTACAAAGTTTCATAATCTACACTCATGTGACTGTGATTTAGTGATGAGAAATGCAGGGCCCAGGTGCAGGGAGCCGGGTCACATTCTGCTGCCTGAGCCTCAGTCCTGGCTGCAGCCTGGCGACAGAGAGAAGAGGCCAGTGCAAACAGCCCCCTGGCAGCGAGGGAGTCAGTACGTGGGTGGGTGAAGCAGGGAGCTGGGGGCAGAGTTCAGCTCTAACTCACTAGGGGTGCATCCCATAGCTCAAAATAATCAATGCGCCTATTTTGAAATAGCTTATTTTGCAATTTGGTGCTGGCTACACAGCACTTATTTCGAAATAAATCGCTATTCCCAAACCCCTCCCTCCTCCTGCCATGCAAGTGGCCAAACCAAGTGGGCCAAACCAAGTGTCTCTGAAGGGATGAGAAATGCAGGGCCCAGGTGCAGGGAGCCGGGTCACATTCTCCTGCCTGAGTCTCAGTCCTAGCTGCAGCCTGGCGACAGAGAGAAGAGGCCAATGCAAACAGCCCTATGGCAAGGAGAAGTCAGTAGGTGGGTGGGTGAAGCAGGGAGCTGGGGGCAGAGTTCAGCTCTAACTCACTAGGGGTGCGCCCCATAGTTCAAAATAATCAATGCGCCTATTTTGAAATAGCTTATTTTTTAATTTGGGGCTGGCTACACAGCACTTATTCCAAATAAATCGCTATTGCGAAACATCCCTCCCTCCTCCTGCCATGAAGGGATGTCGGAATAGCGAGCCTGTTATAGCTTGAAACAAGGGGCTTGCTCTTAAGACGCGTCTGTGTGATATGAGCACCACGTCCCCTAAACCTCCGAGCTAGCCGGCCCACGGGTGTCAGTCTCACAAGTGGCCCTTTCAGAAAGGAGCTTTGGGCAGCCGCAGGGATGTTGTGGGCTCTGGAACAAGGTGGGTGAGGCAGTAGGGCCTTTTGCAAGCAGGGGAATTAGCTCAAGTGGTAGAGTGCTCGCTTAGCATGAGAGAGGCAGTGGGATCAATGCCCCCATTCTCAAACCACAGCTCAGTTTTTATCCTTTAATTTCAGTGGCCCCCTCCCTCTTCTTACCTCCTCTCCCAAAAGAGACAGACCCCCAGCAATTGCCATGCTGCAAAGCAGAGAGTGGAGCTATCAACCCCGTCAGTCTGTCAGGCTCTGTGGTGCAATGGAAAGCACATTGGACTTCTAAGCTGTAATGGTTAATGTGAGCCCAGCTAGACATTCAAAGGTTGTGGGTTCAAGTCCCACCAGAGTCACTTTAGCTGCTTCCTCATTTCCAGGATGCAGCTATTACAGACCAGGCAAACCTTAGGCTGACACTGGGGTGGTCTGGCATCCAGGCAATTCCCAGCAGACCCCAGTGAGGGTGGAGGGAAGGGCTGGTTCTTGGTGTTGGGGATGGGGGTTGTTCTGAAAGCCTGCAGGTGCCTTTAGACTATTTTGTCCCTCCCTGTCTCCTACTAGTGCTGAGCAACACTCAGGCTGTGTCTGCCCTGCACTGCTCTTCTGGAAAAACCTACGCACATTTCGAAAACAAATTTGTGTAGCTTTTTCTTCTGCTTTTTTTGGAAGAGGCTTTTCCGACATTTGGCCTGTGGACACTGGGCAAGTCACACAAGGGAGGCAGCAGGCAGAGCCAGCCCAATGCACCAGCCTCCCAGGGCAGGGGAGGCCAAGCCACAAGCCTCCAACAGCTGCCTGGCCTGATTCATCTCCCTTCCCCAGGCTGGCACCAAGGGGCATTCTCAGCTGATGTCACCCCCTCTGTCACATGGGAGTTGGGCTCATCCCAGGCACAGGCTGGTCAGCAGCAGCTGCACTTACCTGGGCACTCAGGGGAGCAGCAATGAGAGACAACCTTGTGTTTCTGCCTGGCTTCAAAGCAGGGATCTTTTGCACATTAGACAAATGGTACAACCACTACACCAGAGAAGCAGATCTTGCTGCTAGAACTTGTCTGACTGTTCTGTTCCTGGCTCTTTCTAACACGCTGCTCTGCAGGGGAGGGGATGCACCTTGTGAACACTCCACCTCTTGTTCTCAGGGAAGCAACTCACCCAAGCTGCCAGCTCCTCATTTCCTCACCAGCCCCTTGAGATTTGGAGCTCAAAGCCCACCTGCCTTCCCCAGTGGGAGCAAAAAATGCTCATGGAAGGGCTCACACATTGTCCCCAATGCACTGGCCTGAGAGACTGAATTCTTGCTGCCTCTGGGTGCACCCAAATACCCCTTCTGCTCCCCAGCTCACACCCCTCATGCCACACTTGGTGCCATGAGAACAAAGCTTCCAAAGCGGTTTGATTTTCCTCCATCTCCCCTTGCTGCGGCGCTAAGAGAAATCTTGAACCCGACCCCTTCTCCTGTCCCTGGAGGGATGGAAATGGGGCCGTTCCTTGTGGGGAAAGAAGTGGGTGTGTCAGGAGGGGGATTTGAGCTTAAACCTCCTCACAGACCAGAACCCCCCATTTGGGGCAAGAAAGAGCCTTGTGTCGGGCAATGGAGAACACTTGGCTCCTGCTATGCTGTGATGGGGTGTCAGAAGCTTTGTTAACTGCATCCTTGTTAGCTCAGTTGGTTGAGCAGGAGACTTTTAACTTCCAGGTTGTGGGTTCAAGCTGCATGCTAGGTGATGCTCTTCTTTAACTCTCAGTCTACAAGAAAATAGATCTCAACTTTCGGCAGGGTTTTAGAAAGAAAAAGTCTAGTCCTGGAGTCCAGCTTTAGTAGAACCAGAGAGAGAACCAACTGCAATTTCCATCTTCTGAGGAGAAGGGAAGAGGATTTTCTTCTCCTTGGTTCTAGCCACATCAGCCCTGGGAGGAGAAAAAATAGCCCTCCGCCCACTGATTGTCCCCTGTCAGCTTCTGTAGCTTCACCTCCTGCCACAGCAGCTCCAGCTTTGAGCTACAAATATCAAGGTGTGGGGGCCTGAAAGTTTTATTCTTTTTATATTTGCATTTTAGGTTTAGTAATGTAGCCATTTAGGTATATATCGCCTCTATTTCCTTGTTTAAAAGTGTAGTGATGAAAATAGTAGAGTTTTGCTATTGTGTCTGTGTTAATGAGACTAGAGGAATAGCAGGTTATTTCGATATTTCGTGCTGTGTAGACACCAAAGCATTTTCAAAATAAGCTCAAAACGACAACTTCTGTAGCTCAAATTGCGTATCATATTGCAACCCTCTGTCTACGCTGCACCCTAAACTTGAAAACAGATGCTACATCAGAGCTCTGTCTACACTACAGAGACAACGCTTTAGTCCAGAAAACACAGCTTCTCTTCCGACGTGCTTTTTGGGCATCCTTTTGTAGCTCATTTTATGAGGAAGAAGGGATGTTCCAAAAAAGGGGTTTTTTTCCCCAACATTTGGCTCAGTGTAGACAGATCAAATGTTGGAAAAGCCTCTTCTGAAAAAAGAAGCAGAAAAAACCACGCAAATTGGGGTTCACAATTTGCGTAACTTTTTCCAGAAGAACAGTGCAGTGTAGATATAGCCTGAGTGTTGCACAATACTGGTACGAGACAGGAACAAAATGGTCCAATGGCACCTGCAGCATTTCAAAACAATCCCCACCTTCATCCCCATGTACCAGCCCCTGCCATCAATGGGGACTGCAGGGAACTGTCTGGACTCAAGCACACCCCCGTGTCAGCCTAAGGATTGCCTGTTCTCTAAAAGCTACCCTGGAAATCAGTGAGCAGCTAAAGTGACTGTAGTGGGATTTGAACCCACAACCTTTGAACAACTGGCCTGTGGGCATCCCAACTTAGATAACCAACACACTTGCTATTGCACCACAGAGCATGATGGGCTGCTAGATTTGCTCTCTCTCCTCTCTTTGCAGCATGGCAATTGCTGCAGGAAAAGAAAGGGGAGCCAGGTCTGTCTTTTTCAGAGGAGCAGGTAGGAAGAGGGAGGAGCCACTGAAAATGAGGGCTAAGGACTGATCTGTAGTTGGAGAATGTGGCCATTGATCCCACTGCCTCTCACATGCTAAGTGAGTGCTCTACCACTTCAGCTAATTCCCCTGCTGGTGAGCAGCTTCCCTGCCTCACCCCCCTCGTTCCAGAGCCCACAACATCCCTGCAGTTCCCCAAGCAAACGACCACTTGTGAGACTGACACCCGTGGGCCCCTTGTGTCAAACCATAACGGGCTCGCTAAGCCATGGTACCCTCCTCACCAGTGGGCTGTAAAACTGTTCTACTCTATGGTCCCAAACAAGACCTGTGACTCCCAAAGAGCGACCATTCCCCATTTCCCTCCTGCTTTCCCACCCTGGCAGTGTCTGGCTCCCTGGGCACAGAAGGCTACAGCTCAGTGGGCAGAGGCTCTGACATGCACATCTCCCCCAGCTGCTGGGGCTGTAGAGTTGGCCTTGAGGTTGGGCAGGGTTGAGGGAAGGAACAAGTGCAGCAAACATTGATCATCTGGATTGTCAACCCCCTTGGTCTCAGGGTTTAGGTTGGAGTCCCCGGGGGGGGCCTGGCCTCCTTTGATTTGGTCCCTTCCTGAGGGCACAGAATTAACAAGAGGGAATTCCTTAACCCCACAGCAATCGGAGTTGGCCAAGGTGTTAGTAACAGAATTTTTCACCACATTTACGTACAGGAAATAAACCTCTCAGCGCTGTGATGGCCGAGTGGTTGAGGCGTTGGAGTAGAAATTCACTGGGGTTTCCCTGTGCAGGTTCAAATCCTGCTCACAGCGAGGGTATGTGTTTTGGTCACACCCCTTCCTAGGGCAACAAGCTACCCAAGTCCTGAGACACCCTCCCCTTCTGCCCCTGTCAGAGAGATGCCTGGGATGGTGCCGTGTGCTGGGTTCCTGAGGTCTCAGGTAAACTCTCAGCTCCTGCCACCACTGCATGGCTCAGCCCTACCCCTGGGGACTGCTCTGCTCTGGAGTGTGAGAGGTCGGGGAGTCTGGGCCTGTCCCCAAAGGTCCATCCCTGCAGGGGGGCAACGCTGGGGATGGGATGTGACGTGGGTCACCCCTCCTGCATCACAAAGCCCCTGCCACCTTCCCAATGTTGGGAGCAAAGGTCTAGAGAAGTAGCGGGATGGAGGGCGGGTGTCTTATTCCCTGCTCTTGCTCGGCCTTTTCCCCCAAGCATTGGCCAAGAGTTAGTAGCAGAACATTTGTCCAAGTTTAAGTCCAGCAGAACTTAAGTCCTTCACAGGTGTTTCTGTGGTGTAGTGGTTAGCACATTTGTCTAACACACAAAAGGTCCCTGGTTTGAAGCACTGGCTCTCCGCTTATTGCACCTCCCCGTGGTGCCCAGGTAAGCGGAGCTCCTTCTGCCAGACCTGTGCCTGGGATGAGCCCAACTCCCACGTGACAGAGGGGGGTGACATCAGCTGAGAATGCCCCTGGGTGCCAGCCTGGGGAAGCAGATGAGTCAGACCAGGCAGCGGTTGGAGGCTTTGCAGGACTCAGGCCACAGATCTGGTAGGAGGAGTCTCCAGCCTGCACAGACCCAGTGGCTAAAAGGGTCTTGTCCTGGCCTTCCTCCCCTGGCCTGTTGGCAGCAGCTCAGTAGCAAGTGTCTTAGGGTAGACGTCTAGACTACCACGTTTTGTCGACGGAAGTTTTGTCGACAGATACTGTCGACAAAACTTCCGTCGACAAAGAGCGTCCAGACACATTGAGTTCTGTCGACAAAGCAAGCTGCTTTGTCGACAGAACTCCATAGTCTGGACGCAGTGTTACAGGCAATAACACCTTCTGTCGACAGAGTTCTGTCGACAGAAGGTGTTTTGCCTCGTAAAATGAGGTTTACCAGCGTCGACAAAACTGCTGAGTTCTGTCGACGTTATGTCGACAGAACTCAGCGGTAGTGTAGGCGCTGGTATAGTTTTGTCGACAAAAGTCCACTTTTGTCGACAAAACTAGGTAGTCTAGACACACCCTTAGATTAAACAGCTGAAAATCCCTGGTTCTATCCAGGCTGTGGCATGTCTGGAAGAGCAGCAGGGCCTCTCTCTACCTCTTGATGTGTTAGTGTCTGTGACGTCCCCTCGTCCATTTCTGCCCAGCCTTGGACACTCATGTTCCTCTGATTAGCCCCCAACCCTTCCTCAGAGTCACCGCTGCCTTGGCTAAAGGCCCCTGTGGCTGCTAGATGGATCTAGTCACATGTAGATTGACTGAACACACACACACCCTCTTGGTTGCTTGGAACCAGAACAGTCCATGTCACTGGCTCAGGGGTTTCTCTCCTCAGTGCAGTGCAGAGAAATCCCTTGTTTGATAACAGGCCTCAGGGAGCCCAGAGCAGAGGGAGCTGGGATTCTAGTCCCCTTGATCCCCTCAATCCTCAGCCTGAATCCTGACTTCTGTATTCTGAGCCCTACCTCACCCATATGCCCCCCAAATCCCTTCCCTGAGCCTCCCACTATCCTCTGTAATTTCTAACAGGTACTGTCCTATCACAACCCCTCCTGCCACTTCCTGCCTTGAGCCTCCCTATACCCAAGGGGTGGTGCCCAATAGAACTGTCCCTGTAAGAAATGTGTCACTTTCACCCCTGGGAGCAGCTCAGCCAGGCAAAGGGGCTGCCTGGGGCAGGACATTAGCCCTGGAGGGCAGGGGTGGGTGTGGCAGAGACATCACAAGTACCTCCTGCAGCCCCTCATATTATTGGCTAATGGAGGTTGGGAGGTGATGACCTCACAGAGAGTCCATGACAATGACCAGGTGGGACAGGCTGCAGGGCAGGGGCTATCTCAGAGCCCCCCCTCCCCTCCCCCCATGGCTTTGCTGCAGGGAGTCTCCTTGAGATCTGTCCTTGAGGCCAGAGAGAGAATGAGGGTCACAAGCACGACTGTGAGGAGTAGCCTTGTTGGAGCCTTCTCGTTTCCCATGACTAACTGACCTAGAAGGCAGACATCCCTGTGAAGAAGGGAAGAGTCACCAAAAGATTTAGTGCTGACAGAGTGGAAGAATTAGCTTGAGTGGTAGAGCGCTCACTTCACATGTGAGAGGCAGTGGGATCAATATCTGCATTCTCCATTGATGGGGGGGTCCCTGTTTTTCTTTTCCTAGGCAGAGCCACCCAGAGGGCCAAGTGACTCCAGTGGCCCCTCCCTCTTCCTACTTGCTCCCCTCAAAAGCCAGTCACGGCTTAGTTCCAAATCTGTAAACCTCATTGCATGAAGAATAACGCCTCTTCCGAAATAGCTATTTCAAAACACCCGGAGTGTGGATGCTCCACTGCTGCTATTTTGAAATAGCTCCTGCCCAGGGACATTCAAAGTAATTACTCCCTGGTGCTTCCTGGGGCTCTAAATCAAGGTAGCGCATCCACCTTAGGGGAACCTTCCTTGGACTAATTTTGAGGCTTCCCCCTAGAGTGGATATGATGTTTCGAAACAAGCTATTTAATTTTTTTCAATATAGCGGTTTGAAATAAGCGTTCTTTGCAGATGTACCCAGAGGCTACGTCTGGACTGCAGGCTTCTTTCGGAAGAAGCTTTTTTCAGAAGGGAGCTTCAAAAAAAAACTTCTTCCAGAAGAGAGCGTCCACACTGCAAAAGTTCATTAAAAAAGTGATCTGCTTTTCCGAAAGAGAGAGTCCAGACTGAATGGACGCTCTCTCGCATGTAAGCTGGGATTGCTATGGATGGAATGGCCACCAGGGCACCTCTGCTTTTCCCCCTTTCCTCTTCTTCCAAAAGAACTTTCTTCTCCAACCACACATGCGTTTTCCCAAAAGAGCTCTTCTGCAAAAAGGCTTCTTCCTTGTAGAATGAGGATCACCAATGCCAGAGAAACCCTCTGTTCTTTCCATTTTCTTGCAGAAGAAGGGAAAACTGTGTAATGTGGACATACCCTGAGAGCTTAGAGAAGGGGAGGGAGGCAGGAGCAGGGGGAGAAGGCTCCATGACTGTGTCAGAGGGAGACTCTGCCCTGGCCAGTGGGGAATCGTTGCCTCTGTCAGGGACTCTAGCCCAGACGGCTCAGTTCATTGTCTGTCTGCAAAGAGACAGGCAACACCAGCAAAGTCCAGTCACAAGCTCTTTACTGAAGAGTGCGCACAGCAATAGAGAGTGGCCCGTCTCCAAAGAGAACAGAGCTGCAGACAGGAGGAGAGTGTTTGTTAAAAGCTGAGGTGTGCACAGTGAGGTCAGATGCAGGCGCTGGCTTCTCTGTATGCACCTTGGCACCTGTTACCCATCAGTACCTGCCACCTCTCACTCCCCTGCCAGCACCCAGACAGAAGGCCAGTGCACATGGAGCCAGCGACCGTAGCGAGGGAGGTGGCTGCAGCACAATTCCAGGCTTGGGGCACATTGAACAACTTTTTGAAATATTTTTAAAACAAAAAATATGAAAAACTTTAGGCTCCATCTGCACTGCAGGCTTCTTGCCCAAGAACTGTTTTGGGCAAGAGTTCTTGTGCAAGAGCACATCCACACATCCATGTGTTTTGGCACAACAGGGAGGGAGAGCTGAGTGGTTTGAGTATTAACTTGCTAAACCCAGGATTCTGAATTCAATCCTTGAGGGGGCCATTTAGAGATCTGGGGCAAATCTGTCAGGGAGGGTTCCTGTGCTTGCTATGAGGGTAGGGGGCTGGACTATCTGACCTCTCAAAGTCCCTTCCAGCTCTATGAGGTGGTTTATCTCCTCCTAAGGAGCATCTACAGCAGCATAGATGCTCTCTTGTGCAAGAAAGCTCTAATGGCTATTTTAGCCATAGGGGTTTCTGGCACAAGAAATCCCTCTTGCCTGTGCACACTGCCTTCTTGTGCAAGAGGGCTTATTCGTTATGGGGAGAGGACTAACTCTTGCACAAGAAGCCCTCTTTTCCAATGGTTTACTGTTTTTGTTGCACATGAATGCACATGCAGGGTAGACACTGTGCTAGTTTTTGCACAAGAACTGCCATTCTTGTGCAAGAAGCCTGCAGCATAGCCAGGCAGTGTGGAAAACCTCACAACAATAAGCCCCAACCCAGGAGGTCCTACTAAGATTTGAACTCAGATTGCAAGATTCAAAGTCCTGCCCCTTACACCATGGGACCAAGACAGGTGACTGTGTGTAGCCATATGGAATACTGAGCTTTCAGCCTGGCCTCTGGACTCCGGGCTTTCCTCTGGCTACGACTACATGGCACATTTATTTTGGAATAAGCTGGTCTGGAATAGTGATTCCAAAATAGCTTATTTCGAACTAGCACGTCTACACTGCAGGGAAACCTCAGAATAGTCCGAGGCAGGCTCCCCAGTGTAGACGAGCTATCTCGATTTAGAGCCCCAGGAAGAATAACTTAGAATGGCCCTGGGGAGGGGCTAGTTCAAATTAGCAGCAGTGGCGCAGCTACAGACACCTTATTTTGAAATAGCTAATTTGGATTACGTGTTATTCTTCGTAGAATGAGGTTTGCAGAAGTCGGAATAAACCGTCTGTTACTTCAGAATTATTTCAAAATAACGGAATTGCTGTGTAGACTCTTGCATTGTTACTGTGGAATAACGGCCATTGTTCCAAAAGAACTTTTGTGTTTGTGGATATAACCTGCACAGCCCAAGAAATGTGATTGGCAGCTCCTCCCCACAATCTTTCTGTCAATTGCAGCGGAGGGCTCTGAAGACACGGACCCAAGGAAACCACCTTGGTTACCTTCTGCGAAGGCCAGGCCGGAGGGAAAACAATCACTCCTTCGAGCCGGAGTTGAACCCGCAACCTAAGGATCACTTGTCAAACACACACTACAGTCCTCTGCTCTGCCAGGTGAGCTATCAAAGGGTGCCTGATTGCTGCTGGCTTGTCTAGGTTCTCATTTCTACAAGTCTCGGGGCACGTGCTCCCCCAAGTAGGTGGCATTGCTGATGAGGGGCAGAGAAGCACAGGGGCTGTCACAGGTACTTCACATGCAGACGGACCCCTTGAGTGAAACCTGAGCTAGATCCATCCATGTCACAGCAAAAGGAAGAAAGTTGGGTTCTTCTCATGTGTCTTCTTTGTTCCAGAGTCTCTAGGGCTGCGGTCGGGGCAGGTCCACAAAAAAACAAACCACTTCTCACGTGTCTCCTCACGTGTCTTCAGCAGGGGAGGCGGGAGCAGAAAGTGGGAAGGGCGGGCAGGGGAAGGGTGTGTGTGGGTGGTGGGGGAGGCACAGAGGGGAAATACAGAAGGCCCTTGTGGGGGCACCCAGGGGAGAGTCTCACAGGTGTCCTTGTCTGGAACTCTCCCTCAGGGCCTCTCAGATGCACAAGCCCCCGGAAGGGCCTGCTGGATGGCAGCCGTGTGCTGCTGCTGAAGGGCCTTTTGCGGAAAAGGGATGCAGATTAGACACAGCGCAATTGCAAATGAAGCGGAGATTTAAATCTCCCCCACTTCCTTTGCATGAACATGGCTGCTACTTTTTTCCGGCTTGGGGCTTTGCCGGCAAAAAGCGCCAGTCTAGACGGGATCTTTTGGAAAATAAAACCTTGTCCAAAAGATCCCTTATTCCTAGCAATGTGGCCCCCTGAGCAGCCTCTGATGTTCCCTGCGTGAGCCCCAGAACCAGCCCTGAGTGACGGGGGCAGAGGGGGAGCAGCTTACACATGCCAAGGGGCTGCCAGGGGCAGGACATGAGCCTGCAAGGCAGCAGTGACATCACAAGGGCCTTGTGCAGCACCTCAGCTCATTGGTTAGGAATCAGTGACCTCACAGAGGGACCATGGCAACAGCCAGGTGGGACAGGCTGCAGGGCTGGGGCATCTCAAAGACCCTCCCCATGGCCTGGCTGGAATCTCCTTTGTGAGGTTTCCCCCTGAGGAGATTTCCCCTGGCTGTAGTGGGAGGGGGGTGGGGCTGCCACTAAACCTCTGGGAGAGGCAGGAGAGAAGACTGCTAACACCTGATGAGAATGGGATTTGAACCCCTGCGTGCAGAGCACAATGGATTAACAGTCCATCGCCTTAACCACTCAGCCACCACATCTGAGCTGTTACAATTTGCTTCAAATCACCTGAAGTCAGCACTTCAGGGAACCTTTCTGCCACTTGCTGACTGGCCAAGGACACCAAGGGCGGGAAGGTTTTGGCTTTTCACAATGTTCCCTGGGCTGTTGTACAAAGCTCAGTGCTGGTAACAAACCCAAACAGCCCCTGGCTACATCTACCCTGCAGGCTTCTTGCGCAAAATCTGTTTTGTGCAAAATGTCTTGCCCAACAGTGTGTCCACACTGCCATGGGCTGTTGCACAAGAGAAGTGCTTTTCTGCAAGAGTGCCCATGGCAGTGTGGACGCTCTCCTGCTCAGGAAAGCTCTGATGGGCATTTTAGATACATGGCTTTCTTGAGCAAGAAACCGCTGTTGCCCATCCACACTGCCACCTTGTTGACGAGTTCTTGCACAAGAGGGCTTATTCCTCGTGGGGAGAGCAATAACTTCTGTGCAAGAAGCCCTGTTGTCTGATGCTGCACTATAAATTTACTTACACAAGAACGTGCCTGCAGTGTAGACGCTCTACAAGTTTTTACACAAGAGCAGTTGCTCTTGTGCAAAAAGCCTGCAGTGTAGACGTAGCCCTGCAGTGTAGACACAGCCTGAGAGAGACAAGGAAAGGAAGTGGCCAGAGCCTCCCCCCAGCAAGCTGGCCCTCAACAGGACGGGCACGTCTACACAGCACCCTCACCTCGAAGTGAGCTGTGCAGTGTGAGCGGCTGCCCGGGACCCCAGGGGAAGGTCTGTGGGGAGTTTCCAAGGCAACAACAACTACAAAGTTTCATAATCTACACTCATGTGACTGTGATTTATTCCTCCACTAACAAGTGTCTCTGAAGGGATGAGAAATGCAGGGCCCAGGTGCAGGGAGCCGGGTCACATTCTCCTGCCTGAGTCTCAGTCCTAGCTGCAGCCTGGCGACAGAGAGAAGAGGCCAATGCAAACAGCCCTATGGCAAGGAGAAGTCAGTAGGTGGGTGGGTGAAGCAGGGAGCTGGGGGCAGAGTTCAGCTCTAACTCACTAGGGGTGCGCCCCATAGTTCAAAATAATCAATGCGCCTATTTTGAAATAGCTTATTTTTTAATTTGGGGCTGGCTACACAGCACTTATTCCAAATAAATCGCTATTGCGAAACATCCCTCCCTCCTCCTGCCATGAAGGGATGTCGGAATAGCGAGCCTGTTATAGCTTGAAACAAGGGGCTTGCTCTTAAGACGCGTCTGTGTGATATGAGCACCACGTCCCCTAAACCTCCGAGCTAGCCGGCCCACGGGTGTCAGTCTCACAAGTGGCCCTTTCAGAAAGGAGCTTTGGGCAGCCGCAGGGATGTTGTGGGCTCTGGAACAAGGTGGGTGAGGCAGCAGCTGTTTTTGCAGGCAGGGGAATTAGCTCAAGTGGTAGAGCGGTTGCTTAGCATGCGAGAGGCAGTGGGATCAATGTCTCCATCTGCAGCTCAGCTCTTATCCTTTAATTTCAGTGGCTGCCTCCCTCTTCCTACCTCCTCTCCCAAAAGCGACAGACCCCCAGCAATTGCCATGCTGCAGAGCAGGGAGTGGAGATATCAAACTCAGTAGTCCATCAGGCTCTGTCATCTAATGGAAAGCACGTTGGACTTCTAAGCTGTAGTGGTTAATGTGAGTCCAGCTAGACATTCAAAGGTTGTGGGTTCAAGTCCCACCAGAGTCACTTTAGCTGCTTCCTCATTTCCAGGATGCAGCTTTTACAGACCAGTCAATCCTTAGGCTGACACTGGGGTGGGCAGGCATCCAGGCAATTCCCAGCAGACCCCAGTGAGGGTGGAGGGAAGGGCTGGTCCTTGGGGTTGGGGCTGGCAGTTGTTCTGAAAGGCTGCAGGTGCTTTTAGACTGTTTTGTCCTTCCCTGTCTCCTACCAGTGATGAGCAACACTCAGGCTGTGTCTACACTGTACTGCTCTTCTGGAAAAACCTACGCAAATTTCAAAACCCAATGGCTGTGTCTACATTGGCACTCTTTTCCGGAAAAGGGATGCTAATGAGACAGTTCGGAATTGCAAATACCATGGGGATTTAAATTTTCCCTGCGGCATTTGCATGAATATGGCTGCCGCTTTTTTCCAGCTTGGGGCTTTGCCCGAAAAAAGCGCCAGTGTAGACAGGGATCTTTCAGAAAATAAACCTTTTCCGGAAGATCCCTTATTCCTTATTCCTCTTAACATCAGGACCTTATTGCTGCTCCCCTGGGTGCCCAGGTATGTGCAGGTGCTGCTGACCAGCCTGTACCTAGGATGAGCCCAACTCCCATGTGACAAAGGGGGTGTGACATCAGCTGATAATGCCCCTGGGTGCCAGCCTGGGGAAGCCATGACTTGGAGCCAGCTACAGATACCCATGGAAAGCTGATTTTCAGAGGGTTATGATCAGCCCTTCCTGTGTATCTGGCTTCTTCAAAGGGACTTCATTAGGAGCTAAAAGACAAGGAAGGGACATTTAGAAGGGTGAATTTCTTTCCCTGGCACTATTTTCTGTGTTCCCCGCTGGCCTAATGGACAAGGTACTGGCCTTATAAGCCAGGGATTGTGGGTTCAAGTCCCACCTAGGGTGACAGTTTCCTCTCATTAACAAATTATTTGCCGCCTTTGGCTCTCTGAGACAGTTGGCAAGAATGATCCATGGTGGCTGTCTCTCTCTCTATAAAAACTGTTCAGACCCCTCCCTAGCAAATAGAGGTGTATTTCCTAAAAGCCCATATATTCACAGGCAGAACAAAGGGGCATTTTTTGCACTTGAAGGCCCATGAGTGACAGCGAGAGAGAGGTGCCTGTAGCAGAGCAGGGTCTGTCTGGAGACAAAGTGGTGCCTGAGGATGAGAAGGCCAATGAGAGGCAGAGACTCCAGAGCAGTGGGGGTGGCTAGTGATCTGGTCTGGCTAACTGACAGAAAATCCCCAGGCCCTGAGCATGGTGCGGGCGAGGCCCATGGGGCAGTTTGCCTGGTGGGGTTTGGGGGGTGGAGAAGCTGGGAAGCTCTGTGAGTGGATAAGGTCCCTGGCTGAGCTGTGCCACCTGCCGTGTGTGCAACTCAAACTGTCCCTCGTCCCCTTTTGTGTGTCTGTTGCGCTTCCAGCTTCTTTCCTCAGGCACGTCCATCCGGCAAAGACCCCCCCAGGGATCTTGTATCTTCCTTTGTGCAGCTCAGCCGCAGACACAGCAGAAGGGTTTTCCTGCAGCCACCGGCCCCAGCCCCTCTCTCCAGGGAACTGCAGCCCCTCGGGCCAGGCAGCTGCTCCCAGCATTCAGAAGGCACCAGGCCAAGAAGAAACCGTCTGACACGGTGCTGCCAGGGAGGGGCCTCACTGCTAGTCACTGTTCCTGTTCCAGGAGCGGAACGAGTTTTTCCCTCGGCACCAATATTGAGGGCATGTGCACCTGTTTGTGTGTGAGCCCCCATGGCGCCCATTGGCTCCTGCTGGGGGGTGGAGGGTCCCCTGTCCCATAGCTCCTCCTGGAGACGGGTGGAGGGACCCCGTCCAGTATTTCCTGCTGTGGAGAAGTAGAGGTAGCCTATTCCCTATAGCTCCTGCTGGGGGGGACCCTGGCCCCTTATCTCCTGATACGGTTTCAGTTTTTCCCTGGCGGATGCTCCAGACATGAGGGATGCCAGCGCACTGGCTCAGCCCGGGCCGGCAGTGATGGTTTTTACACATGCAGGGAAATTCCCCGGCTTCTCCCCCTCACAGAGCTGCCTCCTCTCTGGGAGGCGGATGAACTTCAGGTGCGGGACAGCTCCCTGCCAGCAGGGACAGCAGCCAAGGCACCAAATATCGCTGGGTCTGCAGCCAGTGTTGGGAACTGGGCAGGGAACAGGAGGCTTTTGTGTCACACACGTCTCAGGTAGGACGGACCCTCACTGGCCCCAGACTGTGACTGGTCCTAGCCAGGAATGTGCCCGGGGCTGGTTTGTGACACTCTAAGGCCCTGTCTACACTGGGCGTAAGAGCAACGCTGCCGCGGTCAATGTTCCGGGCTCTAGGGAAGACCAGCTGATTGGAACTGAGCTGTGCAGAGTCTTGTAAAGGGAACAGCAACGTCTCTGGATATTTGCTGAGTTTTATATGAGGGTTTATCAGAAGGGACGTTGTGGGCTCTGGAACAAGGTAGGTGGGACAAGGAACCTGCTCAAAGGCAGGGGAATTAGCTCAAGTGGTAGAGCGTTCGCTTTGCATGTGATGCCCACATTCTCCAGTAGAAGAAGTTGTCTTTTTCCTTTGTTTTATAGGCAGAGACAACAAGGGGGCTAAATGCTTCTAGCGGCCTCTTTGCAAAAGGCAGTGGACTGGTTTCTGCAGTGCAGGGGGTGTCACTTTTGCCCGGCATAGAAAAATTTCCTTGCTAAAAGCCAGACATGCAAAGTCCTGCCTGTAACACCCAGAGGAGGGGATTCACCTGCCTGGGGAGGACAGGAACAGACCAGCACTTGGCTGCCAGCTGTTTGCACATCTGGACACGGAAGCATCCTGAGCCTTGGTTCTACCAGGCAGTTTCTTTTCAGCTCACAGCAAACTGCCTCCCAGCTGTGGGTGAGGCTGATTGTGTGTGAAACCAGCTGCGCTTTAGATGATTTTGTTAATTGTTTAAAAAGCCTCAGGCACCTCTTCTGCCTGGGGAGGTGACTGTAATAGATGCCTAGAGACATCACCCTGGGGTTTTACCCCTTTAACCTCACCCAGAGACTCCTGAAAAGTCTGCTCCTGTGTCCATCTCCGCCTCAGACCAAGTATTCGCATGTTTCATATCTAAGGAAACTCCTCCGTCCTTTTTCCTTCCAATGCTTCCCGAGCAAGCTCTACCCTTCTGTGCCAATATTCCAATAAAGTGTATTATCCCACCAAGTCCCTGTGATACCAACTTCTTCCTCCTTATCACCCATGGTCCCGTGTGTCTATACCAGCATCTAAGGCACAGATTAGATTTTGCTTCCCAGTGGTCCCTTGTCCCTCCTTTATCTCTGCGGTTACAGCCCCTGCTCTCTCCCATTTCTGGCCCATCTCCCAGGTGTCCATGTTGTTCACTTACCTGTGGGCTTTGGGCACCTGCCCCCATCAAACCTAGTTTAAAGCCTCCCCACTAGGTGAGCCAGTCTGCACCCAAATACTCTTCCCTTCCTCCACAGGTGAACCCCGTCCGTGCTGAGCAGCCCTTCCTGCAACAGCATCCCATGGGCAAGGAAGCCAAAGCCCCCTGCCCACAGAGCTGTAGCTTTCTGGGCCCAGGGGGCACGACACTGCCTGGGCTCGATGGCTGGAGGGAAGTGGGGAACGGCTGCACTTTGGGAGTCAAAAGTGTTGCCTGGAAACATAAGGAGCCATTTTAAAAAGTTGTTTGGGGGCAGGCACCATGGCTTAGCTGGCTAAAGCACCTGCCTTATGAACAGAAGTTCCTGGGTTCAAGTCCCAGTGGTGCTTTGCTGTAACCTTGCTCACATTTACTTATGCCCTTCTGGGACACAGGAGAGGCCGCCCCTGCCACCCATGGAACTGCTGGTTCAGGAAAAGGCTGATTGGGGAGGAGCATTGGGAAGAAGGAAACCACAAGCCTGGAGCGGGTGCAGAGGCTGCTGTGACTGGCACTGGCAAGGCAGGGCTCTGACTGCAATTGCTGGGACAGGAGAGCAAACACTACACTCCCTTGAGGGGGTCAGGGCCTAGAGAGCCTGAGAGTTGGGCAGAAGGAAGCTGCAAGCCCTGCAGGTGAGAAGCGCAGTAGAACAGTTTAGAGGTGGGTCTGAGGAGGGCACCGTGGCTTAACTGGTTAAAGCACTTGCCTAATAAAAGGCAGCTCCTGGGTTCAGTAACTGCTGGTGCCTTGTTGCAGCCTTTGCTCCCATTTACTTATGCTCCTTCTGGGACACAGAAGAGGCCTGTCCTGACCACCAATGGCACCTGCTCCAGGCTTGTGGTTTCCTCTTTCCCAAGGCCCCTCCCCAATCAGCCTTTTCCTGAACCAGCAGTTCCATGGGTGGCCAGGGGAGGCCTCTTCTGTGTCCCAGAAGGACCTGGGAAAATGTGAACAAAGGCTGCAATAAGGCACCACTGGGAGTTGAACCCAGGATCTCCTGTTTACGAAGCAGGGGCTTTAGCCAGCTAAGCCATGGCACTCTCCTCGCCTCAGGCTGGGACTGTGGAGTTGCCTTTGAGGTTCTGCAGGGTTGTGGGAGGGAGAAATGGAGCAAACTTTGATTATCTGGCTTGTAAACCCCTTGGTCTCAGGGTTTAGGTTGGAGTCTCCCGCTCCCAGGAAGTGTCTGGCACTTTGCTTTGTCTTTGCCTGTGGACTTGTCTGTCTGCAGCCTGGAAACCTCCTGGCTCCTCAGACCACTGGTCTGGATGGAGCGTTACAGACGTCGGAATAATGGAATTGCTGTGTAGACGCTCCCATTGTTATTGCAGTGTAATGGCCGTTATGCCCAAGTAACACTGCTGTGTAGATGCAGCCTAAGAGAAATGCTGAGGAAGGGCTCCTACAACGTTAGGGGAGATGGGGAAATGAGGTCACCTCTCTAAATACAAAACAGAGGATGTGCCAGGAGTGGGATTGGAACCCACACCTCCATTTGGAAACCAGAACACCCAACAAACAGAAAGACAGGCCCTGGAGTCTGCCATCTTAGACCACTCTGCAATCCTGACACCAATGCAAAGGCCTCAAATGCAGTTTTCTTAAATGTGTGAGTTGCTCGGGGAGGCGGCGGGAGCACCTCTCTTTCCCCACCTAACAGCCACTCTACAGCCCAGCTGGGTTTATCCACAGTCGCCCTTGTGAGGTGTTTTGCAGGGAGCTGACAAGAAGCGGAAGAGGGGAAACCACTGGCCGGCAGAACTGAGGCCTGGGATTCTCCTGTGCCAGGGAGTCTGTGTCAGTGCCCTTGGGGATCCTGAGCTGGGCGGCTCCTGGGCTTGTTGGCTCCATACCAGGGGTGTCTCTTCTGCAGGGCTGTGCTTGTTCCTGGGGCTAATGCTTATCCCTGGGACACACTTTGTGCAGGGACCATTGGTCTTTGTGCCACAGTACGTGTCTGCGACGTGGGAGTGAGGAACTTTCCTCAGATAGACACGTATCTGCCCCCCGCAGTGTTCTGCTTGAGACCCCAGAGCCCTGGCTTTGACTGGTGCCTGGCATGTGGGGAATTAGATCTAGGGGGAGATTTCTAGAGTCCCACAACAGCTGCTGCTCACATGCAGATGTGCACATCTGTCTGGGGTCACTGGGCACCCGGCCTGCCTTCTGTCCCTGCCAACCTGGGCAAAGCGGCATCACTGGCTCAGGGGTGCCTCTCCTCAGTGCACTGCAGAGAAAGCCCTCGTGTGTTAAAGGGCTTCAGGGAGCCCAGAGCAGAGGGAGCTAGGATTCTGGACCCATTGATCCCCTCAACACACACACACACACAATCCCAGCCCCAAACCCCCCACATCCCTAATCCTGTGCCCTGACTTCTCTACCCATCCACATCCTCACCCCTGTCCTGAGCCCCACCCCCAACACACAATCCCCAGATCCCTGCCTTGAGCTTCCCACTCTCCACTCCAAAATGTAATTTCTTACAGGTACTGTCCTATCACAACCCCTCCCCCAACTTCCTGCCTTGAGCCTCCCCCACCCCAAGGGGTGGTGCCCAATAGAACAGTCCCTGTAAGAAATGTGTCACTTTCACCCCTGGGAGCAGCTCAGCCAGGCAAAGGGGCTGCCTGGGGCAGGACATTAGCCCCGGAGGGCACGGGTGGGTGTGGCAGTGACATCACAACGGCCTTTTGCAGCCCCTCAGCTTATTGGCTAAAGGAGGTTGGGAGGTGATGACCTCACAGAGAGTCCATGACAATGGCCAGGTGGGACAGGCTGCAGGGCAGGGGCCATCTCAGAGGCCCCCCCCCCCCCCATGGCTTTGCTGCAGGGAGTCTCCTTCTGGAGATCTGCCCTTCAGGCCTTTTCGGAGCCTTCTCCTTTCCCACGACTCACTGACCTAGATGACAGACGTCGCTGTGGAGATGGGAAGTGCCTCCAAGAAGGCCTCTGTAAATGCAGCAGGGGAATTAGCTCAAGTGATAGAGCGCTTGTTTGGTATGCGAGAGCCAGTGGGATCAATACCCCCGTTATCCACTGATGGGAAAAATCCCTCTCACAAGGAACTTTTGCAGCACCTCAGCTCATTGTGGGTGGGCAGGAAGCTGGGGGCAGAGCTGGGCTCTAACTCACTAGGGTGCATCCCATAGCTCAGAATAAGCGATGCAATTGGGTAGCTTATTTCAAGTCAATTTTGAAATAGCTTATTTTGTAATTTGGCGCTGGCTACACAGGACTTAGTTCCAAATAAATCACAATTCTGATCCCTCACTCCTCACTCCTCGCGCCATGAGGTTTGCAGGGACGTCGGAATAGCGAGCCCGTTATGGTTTGAAATAAGGGTCTTGCTCTTAAGATGTGTCTGTGCGATATGAGCATCACGTCCTAAACCTCCGACCTTGCCGGCCCACAGGTGTCAGTCTCACAAGTGGCCCTTTCAGAAAGAAGCCTTAGGCAGCCGCAGGGACGTTATAGCGGCGAGGAGTCCTGTGGCACCTTATAGACTAACTGAAGTGTAGGAGCATAAGCTTTCGTGGGCAAAGACCCACTTCGTCAGATGCATGCAGTGGAAATATCCAGAGGCAGGTATAAATATGCAGGCCAGGATCAGGCTGGAGATGACGAGGTGGATCCAATCAAGGAGGATGCGGCCACTTCTAGTAGCTGATCTGGAGGTGTGAATTCCAAGAGAGGAGAAGCTGCTTTTGTAGTTAGCGAGCCATTCACAGTCTTTGTTTAATCCAGAGTTGATTGTGTCAAACTTGAAGATGAAGTGTAGCTCAGCAGTTTCTCTTTGAAGTCTGGTCCTGAAGTTTTTTTGCTGCAGGGACATTATGGGCTCTGGAACAAGGTAGGTGAGGTAGTAGAGCTTTTCATGGGCAGGGGAATTAGCTGAAGTGGTAGAGCGCTTGCTTAGCATGCGAGAGGCAGTGGGATCAATGCCCACGTTCTCCAACTGTAGCTTTGTTCTCATCTCTTATTTTCACTGTCAGGGGCTCAGTGGCCCCCTTCCTCTTCCTACCTGCTCTCCCAAAAGAGGCAGACCTGGCTCCCCTTTCTCTTCTCCCAGCAATTACCATGCTGCAAAGCAGAGAGTGGTGATACCTGGCTCTGTGGTGCAATGAAAAGCATGTTGGACTTGTAAGCTGCAGTGATTCAGATGAGCCCAGCTAACCATTCAAAGGTTGAGGGTTCAAGTCCCATGAGTGTCACTTTAGCTGCTTTCTCATTTCCAGGGCGCAGCTTTTACAGACCAGAGAATCCTTAGGGTGAAACCGGGGAAGGTTTGAGTCCAGACAGTTCCCAGCAGACCCCAGTGAGGGTGGAGGAAAGGGCTGGTTTTTGGGGTTGGGTTTGGAGGTTGTTCTGAAAGGCTGCAGGTGCCGTTAGATCATTTTGTCCCTCCCTGTCTCCTACTAGTGCTGAGCAACACTCAGGCTATGTCTACACTGCACTGCTCTTCTGCAAAAAGCTACGCAAATTTCAAAACTTTCTAGCACCCTGCTCTGCACCTTGTGAACACTCCACCTCTTGTTCTCATGGAAGCGACTTACCCGAGCTGCCAGCTCCTCATTTCCTCACCAGCCCCTTGAGATTTGTAGCTCAAAGCTGGAGCTGCTGTGGAAGGAGGTGAAGCTACAGAAGCTGACCGGGGACAATCAGCAGGCGGAGGGTTATTTTTTCTCCTCCCTGGCTGATGTGGCTAGAACGGAGGAGAAGAAAATCCTCTTCCCTTCTCCTCAGAAGATGGAAATTGCAGTTGGTTCTCTCTCTGGTTCTACTAAAGCTGGACCCCAGGACTAGACTTTTTCGTTCTAAAACCCTGATGAAAGCTGAAGGTGAATTGTTTGCAAACTGAGAATGTGAGTTAAAGAAGGGCTTCACCCAGCAAGGGGCTTGAACCCTTCCCACAGACACAGCAGGCCAGGGGGTTGTGCATCTGCAATGGCCCCTTCCTACTTGGCTTCCCACAAAGCTGGGGTGAAAAATTGCTAGACCCCAGCCCTCCCGGGCTAAGCCATGGCAGAGGTAGCTGAATTCACTCCCATCTTCTCCTGCCTGCGCCCTGGTGCTGAGGAGCCGGCCCCTTTCCTGTTGCCCCAACTCTTATTCCCACAACGCACTTTGTGCAGGGGCCGTTGGTCTTTGTGCCAAGGTGCATTGCTGGGAGCCAGGACTCAGGACCCTTCCCCCAATCTGACCCGCTCACACTGTCTGGCTGCCTCCAGCACAGGCTGAGCTCAGGGGCCAGGTGGGTGAGCTGCCCTGCAGCTGTGATGGCATCAGGCCCTTCCCGCCTGCCTGCTCAGTCTGGAGACGGAGCTCCAGTGGCCTCAGACACCCAGCAAGAGGAACAAAACTCTCTTTGTTGAACCTCAGTGCATGGAAGCTGAAGCACCAGGACCTTGTAACAACCAGCTGAGCCCCAGCAGGTCCCACTGAGATTTGAACTCAGCTTGCAGGATTCAGAGTGCTGAGTGCTGCCCCTTACACCATAGGACCTGTGGTGTGAAAGTGCAGTGGGCACCTCTGACTCTCAGCTCTCAGGCTGGCCTCTGCTCTCCTGGCTCCCGCCAGCTGCTTCATCTCCCAGGACTCTCTGTCCTGCCCCAGCTCTGCTGCTTTCAGGGCAAATCCCTTATTAGGACCAGTCACACTCTGGGGTCAGTGAGGGCCCCTCCCACCTGAGCTGTGAGTCACACAAAAGCCTCGTTTCCTGCTCCGTTCCCAACACTGGATGCAAACACATGGTTGCTCTGGGGGTGTAACAAGTGCCCCCTTAGAAAGCTCATCAATCGAAATGAAACTTTTACATCTCCAGCTGTGTCACACTTTGGATTTCTATTGAACAGGGATTCTTCAAATGACCACAAACCCCTCACGTGCTCTAGTGCCAACGCACATAAACCAGACAAACCCGCCCCTCAGCTGGAACCATTTCAAACTGGCTCTGTGTGTGTGTCTGGTTTCTGTTTCCATCCATTCAACAAGGGTGTGATCTGATCTGGATGCCCATTGGCTCGTCCTTACTCTCCTTTGGCCGTGTCCTGCAGAAGAACAAGGACCTGGGGATGAATAGCCACAATCCATCTTACAGCGTTTGATTTAGCAAGTCCAAGTAAGACTCACTAAATCAAACCCAGAGGCCACCCCCACCAGCTTCCAGCACTTCTGCTCTTTGCCCCCTTCGGCTTCCTGCTGTGGGGACATGGCCAACTCCAGCTATGTAGGGAGGGATGGCAGGGAGAGCAGACACATTGGCCAGGCACCACTGGGGGCTGCCTCCCTCACCTCCCCCACACCCAGCAGCTGCTTGGCCAGCTTAGTCATGGGGCTGTTCTCTGGGACTTCTCTCCGAGCTCCTCCACCTGTTGCCATTGCCCATCCCAAGGGAGGGGGGACGAGAGTCACTCTCCACGGTTGCAGGAGCTGCAGAGGTTGCACTTGCAGGGTCTCTGGGCACTGACACCCCCAGGGAATCACAAGGGCACTTGGCGCTGGCTCGCCTGTCCCAGCAATTGGAATCAGAGCCCTGCCTTGCCAGTGCCAGGCACAGCAGCCTCTGCACCTGCTCCAGGCTTGTGGTTTCCTTCTTTCCAATGTTCCTCCCCAATCAGCCTTTTCCTGAACCAGCAGTTCCATGGGTGGCCAGGGGAGGCCTCTTCTGTGTCCCAGAAGGAAATAGAAAAATGTGATCAAAATCTACAAGATGGTACCAGTGGGAGTTGAACCCAAGATTTCTTACTTGCAGCACAGGTGTTGTAGCCAGCTAAGCCAGGAGGACCTAGGGAAATGTGAGCTGCCACCGCACATGAAGCCCTCACAACTGCCGGAGCCACTCCCTGTGCTCAGCATCCAGCTGCTAACATGTGCAGGCTAGGATACTGTGTGCAGGCAGCCTGCACGTGCAGGATATGATGTAGTGCGCTGTGAGTGGAATGGCGTGGCCCCATTCCCTCCTCCCTTCCCGCACTGATCCAGTAGTTGAAAGGGGCTGTGGCTGCTGCTGACTGGGTAGGAGCTGGGAGGCAAGGTGCCGGCTGCCTCTTTGCCCTGGGTCTCAGTGCGCCATGTCAACCACCAGCCACCTTGACCAAACCTCAGACCAGCTGGACTAACCAGCCCACATCACAGCGAGTCGCTAGTGGACCTATCAGAGAAGAGCCATTGGCAGCTGCAGAGATGTTGCTGCAACTGTCTGAGGCGCCTTTCTTGAAAGGGCCACTTGTGACCCACATTTCCATAGGGCTGGCTAGCTCTGTTGGTTAGATCGTGGTGCTAATAACTCCAAAATTGTGGATTCAAGCCCCATGTTGGCCACAGGGGTGCTTGGTTTGGTAACTTCTTTCCCTTATGTCACACAGTCAGCTGTCCCTGTGGAGAAGGGTTGTTTGATTTATTGACTTGCTCTGATTCTTCCTCTTGCTATGGACAGGGAAGCAGAAACAGGGGAAAGGCTGAGAGCTTTGCAGGACTCAGGCCACAGAGCTGAGCTTATGCTCACAACTATTCTGGAGGCCACTGCAGGCCACCACCACTTGGGGGATGTTGGACTTGCCAAGGTCCAGCCAGAGGAGGGGCTGGGGTGCCAGAGGCAGGGTCTGGCTGGGAGACTCACCTGGCTGAGCCCTGGCCAACAGCCCAGCACATTTCCCAGGCAGCTCCTTCCCTGCACAGCCTGCAGATGTCAGGTGCCTGGGGGAATAAGAGCCTGAGTGGAGGGGGGGGGGGGGGAGGCTTCATGCAGGCAGCTCCCATTGGCATTGGAAACAAGCCAGAAAAGCATGACAAAAATGATGAAAGTTTGAATCAGCTGACATATAAAGAGAGATTGGGACTTTTCACCTTAGAAAAGTGGAGACAAGGGGAGATAAGATAGAGGTCTATACATCATGGCTGTTGCTGAGACTGTAAATAAGGAAAGGGATTGTTCTTGTTCCCATAATAGAAGAACTAAGGGTGCGCCATGATATTAGCAGGTTGAAAACAAACAAAAGGAAGAATTTCTTCACACAAGCGCAGTCAACCTGTGGAACTCCTTGCTAGAGGATGTTGTGATGACCAGGACTATAAGGGCATGTCTATACTTGGAAACTATTTTGAAATTGCTTAAATTGACTTAATAACTTCCAGTCTAAGAAAATAGAAACAGCATGGCCTCAGTATGGGGAAGCCTCACAATTAGTCCGAGGCAGGCTCTGTTAATGTTCCTTCCTGGGGGCATGGAATTAAAAACAGAGAAGCAAGGCTGGGAGCAGCTGAAGCCAAGAGCCCTGTTGTACTGTGGCAACAATCTCTGAGGTGGCATGAAATCCCCTCTCCAGGTTCTAACCCTGAAATACCATCAGCTTTATGACGTCATTCCTGGCCTCTTGGTTCAGCCTTTGAACTCTGACTGCAGATGTTTGCTTACCAGAGATGGAGAGATGCCAAAAGAGACTAAGCCATATTGGCAAAGGCTTCTGCCAAAGCCCAGGATTGAACCAGGGACCTTCAGATCTTCAGTCCAATGGTCTCCCAACTGAGCTACTTCAGTAATTGCTGTAAGCATTCTGATGCTGTCTCTTCTCTCAGGCATGTTTTTCTCCACAGCAGTATACAAGAGCGATGCTGCTGCCAGTGGCTCTGCAAGGCAAGATGAGCTTTGCCTGCCCCCCTCAGACTGACTTGCACTTGGCCCCACTCCTACCTCTCTTCCCGGGGTGTTCCAGTGGCTGAAAGGGACTGTAGCTGCCTATGGGGGGGGGGGGGGAGAAGATGGGCAGGGGGCTGTGTTCCCTGTGAGATTTTCCATCCATGGGTGGAGTGAGTTTCATAATGTGCACCACTAGTGAGGTCGTTTGCGCTTGTGCGGATGTGTGCTACTGTGGTACCCCCCAGTTACTCACAAACAGCTCAGCTAAATATAGTTTCATAATTTTATAGAAGAAAAAATACTGAACAAAGGGATAATTAACAAGGTACATGACTTCATGTATTTAGTATGAAATCAACTACAAAGAACATTAACACTGCAACACATTCCGTAGCCATTCGGTATCTTACACGGATCTGTTCCTTTGAGGCATAAAACAAAATTGTCCATTTTCTTGATTTAGCAAACAAGCTATGATGATTCATATCGCTACATGAAATGAAATAGTTGTTACACTTTATGATGGAACTGAAATATTCTGTTATTTAATGGGCTCAGTTTGGAGTGCTGTTTGTGTACGTCTACATTTGCTTCCTACTTCGGACTAGGGATGCAAATGTAGGCGACTGAAATTGCTAATGAGGCAGGGATTTTAATGTCCCATGCTTCATTAGCAAGATCTCGCCTGGCGCACTAGATCGAATCACACCTGATTCGAACCATGAAGTGCGCACCGGGAAGCGGTAGTTCGAACCAAAGCCCTTGGTTCAAACTAACGTTACGCCTAATTTTTGTATAAAAGGTGTTGTCCTGGACCATAAACCGAGTAGCCCTGTCCGGGGAGGGCACCATGGCTCAGCTGGCTAAAGCACCTGCTTTGTGAACAGGAGATCCTGGGGGCAACTCGCAGTGGTCCCTTGTTGTAACCTTTGCTCACATTTTCCTAGGTCCATCTGGGACAAAGAAGAGGCCTCCCCTGGCCATCCATGGAGCTGCTGGTTCAGGAAAAAGCTGATTGGGGAGGAGTCAACCGCAAGCCTGGAGTGGCAGCAGAGGCCACTGTGACTGGCAAGGCTGTGGGAGAGTTTGAACTCCCTGGATTTCCTACTGGAGCTCTGCTTAAAGCTGCAGGATCTGACTCCAGAGGCTGCTCTTAAATGCAACAGAGTTTGAGCTGCTTGCAGCTCTGCCTTTGGGAGAGGGAGTTTGTACTAGAAAGAGGCAGGCTGGGTGACTAAGAATAAGAGGCTGGGCATTCCCATCATTGAAGGGTTGTTAGATCATTGTGAGAACGTTGCCCGGTACGCCACTTAAAAGATGGGGTGGCAGGGAAGAGTAGGAATGAGACTGGCAGGGGGCTGAAGCAGCAGGGTGGTGTGACCAGGCCAGCTGTGCCGGGGGCAGGAATGTCTCCGCCTGGTTCTCACAACTATTCTGGAGGACACTTGGGGGACGTTCGACTCGCCAAGGTCTAGCCAAGGAAGCAGACAGCAGAACCGCCCTTTGAGGGGCCCGAAGGCATCTCCACACCAATGCGGGCCCAGCTGAGCCTGCCTGGGAAATGTTCCTGGCTATAGGGCTGCCCTGTGTAGGGCTTCATCAGCCCAGGTAGCAAAGGGAGGCGCACCACCCACGATGCTCAGGGGCAGGGCCACGTGTCTGGCCCTGAGAATTAGTGTAGCTGAGCATACACATCAGTTACTTATCTCCCTTGTGGTCTAGTGGCTGTGATTCAGCACTTCCAGTGCTCTGGCCTGGGTTCAATTGTGAGTGAGAAAAACCAACCTCATCTGTATTAATGAAATCTGCCAAGTCTTTGCCCTTTTCCATCACAGGGAGGGCCAGTGGGTTGAGGGAAGGGAGGGGCTGGGGTGCCAGAGGCAGGCTCTGACTGGCAGACACTGCCAAGCACATTTCTCAGGCAGCCCCTTCCCTGCGCAGGGGGTACAGGTCACAGGCCTGGGTGAATAAGAGCTTGTGGGGACTGGCCAGGGCTTCAAGCAGGCAGCTCCCATTGGCCACAAACAAGCCTGGAGCAGGGACCAGGCATGAAGCCTTTTCCTCTACAGCTGAGAGACACAAAGGGCCCAGCAGCCCCTTCTCTCAGCTGTGCGTGGGGGCAGGGCGAGCAGGGGATCTGCCTGAGGCTTCTTGCTACCATGTTGGGTGGCTTCATGGGCTGGATCCAGCCCCCTGGCCTGTATTGCCCAGGCCTGGCTTAGGGGGAACCTTGGCTCTGGCTGTGGGGGAGGGGCGCTGTGGAAAGGCCAGTCTGGCCTTCCTGGGCAGGGCATGACGACGTCCACTGTGTGCAGCCCGGCTGCCAAACATCCCAGACAGAGAATTCCAGGCCAGAGAGGTTTATGTCCAACATCCAAAGTAGCTCAGTGGGGAGAGCGTTAGACTGAAGATCTAAAGGTCCCTGGTTCCATGGCAGGTGACAGCATGTGGCAGGACCCTCCCTGGTGTTACTCCTGTGTTTGACCCTTTTTGGCCACAGCTTGGCATTGACAAATCAAGATCATCTCATTAGCCCCGCCCCCGACTTCTTCCTGTGAGTCGCTGCCTCCTTGACCACTGCCCACCCAGTGCTGGCCCTAGATATGGAACAGGGCTGTGGGCTGATGGGGATGTGTTTGGATAATCTCATGTGACCTTACCTGGGGCCAGCCAGCTAAGCAGGAGGGACAGGGCAACGTTTCTCCTTCCTCTGCCGGAGAGGGAGCCAGCTCATTCCCATGAGCCCACATACAGATGGGGCAGGGTCTGGAGAGGTGACGCAGCTGAATGGAAAAAGCAAGGAGAGAAGAGTTTCAGCTACCAGCTGAGAACCTCAAGCACAGAGCTGTGTGATGGTCCCATAGTGTAAGGGGAAGGGGTCAGGAGTTTGAATCTTACAAGCTGAGTTCAAATGTTGGTTTGTCCCTGCTGGGGACTTGTTGGTTTGTGTAAATCCTTGAGAATTGATCTTCTTACCCCTCTGACTCAATTCTACTTTGTGCTTCTTCACTGTCTCAATGTAAGGACTTCGGAGAAAACTCTTAAACGTCTGCTCCAGTGGTGCAATGGGTCAGTGCGCAGTATTTATGAAGCAGTGTGTATAGGAAACATGCTGAGGTTGTGAATTCAAACCACTGGAGCAGTGGTTTTCAGTCCCTACTGGGCTGCCCCTTTCCAGTGGTCACTGTAGGAGCTGGAATTCCAGCTCAGAGGAGGCTGTTAGTAAAAATTCCCCCTTCACATATTATGGTCTTGTCAGACTGAATGGTGGGTGGCCAGGGAAGGTCCTTCTTGCTTCCAGGGTCTTGTTGCCGGTCTTCTCCCAGCACCTCTTACCCATCAGCAGCTGCTGTCCCTTTCAGCCATTCGGTCAGCTCAGGGAGGGAGGCAGGAAATGGGGCAAAGTAGCCAGACAAGCTGAGGGAGGCGGGGAAATTCTGATCTTTGCATCTCCCCTATGTGAGGGTTTGTCTGCACGTCATTCCTCTTTCCAGAGAGCAATGCAAATTCAGCCGAGTGACATTGCAAATGAAGTGGAGATTTGCATAATCATGTCTGGCTGCTATTTCGAAATATGTTATTTTGAACTAACAGGCACTGTCTAGACACAGTTCTTCGAAAAGAAAACCCTTCTTTCAAAATCCCCCTTACTCCTTATGAAATGAGGTTTAAGGGTTAGTCCTGATGAAGGGTGATAGAGATGTAGCCGTGTTAGTCTGGGGTAGCTGAAGCAAAATGCAGGACAATGTAGCACTTTAAAGACTAACAAGATGGTTTTTCTCCCGCAATAAGCGAATCTCAACAGCGTTTTGTATTTCAAAATAAAGTATTTTCAAATAGCACCAGTCTGTGAATATGCAAATGAAGTGCAGGATATTTAAATCCCAGCTTCATTTCCAATGTTGAGTGTCTACATTTGCATCCCTTGCAGAGTCTCTGGGACCTAACACTCCCAGGGAATCACAAGGGCATGTGCTGCTGGCTCTCCTGTCCCAGCAATTGGAGTCAGAGCCCTGCCTTGCCAGTGCCAATAGCCTCTGCACCTGCTCCAGGCTTGTGATTTCTTTCTTCCCAACACTCCTCCCCAATCAGCCTTTTCCTGAACCAGCAGTTCCATAGGTGGCCTCTTCTGTGTCCCAGAAGCACACAGGAAAACATGCAAAGGCTACAACAAGGTACCACTAGGATTTGAACCCATGATCTCCTGCTTACAAGGCAGGCACTTTAGCCAGCTAAGCCATGGCACCCTGTTTGGCTACAAACCCACTATAAAGCTTTTCCAGGGTAGCTTTTGTATCTGTGAAAAACTCTGCTGTGTTTATGGAATGGGTCGACTCTTTTAGATCATTTCCAAAAATGTGGGCGTGTTCTTTTGGAAGGCCTGTATTCCTCATTGTATTAGGAATAAGGCTCTTCCCAAAGAGAAGGTTTTCCCCACATTTGCGCCCATGTAGATGGGCCAAATGTCAGAAAAGCCTCTTCTGAAAAAAGAAAAGTGTCTTAAAACTGTTCGAATTTCTGGTCCCAGACAACATCTTTGAATTCCAAGGTGCAGCCATTCCCCATTTCCCTCCAATGTTGGAGGGGTCTCAAGGCCTGTGCAGCAAAGAAATGTGATTGACAGCTCATACCCACAAACTTTTTGTCAATTGCAGAGCAACCTAAGGATTACTTGCCAAGCAAGCACTACAGGCCAAGGTCAGGCTGGAACCAGGGGAATCAGGAGGCAGGAAGAGCCCCAGTCTACACAGCTCCTCTGCGCAAAAGTCTCTTGTTCAAAAACGGACCCCAATTAATTATGCAAGGAAAATCCCTGGGCTGCAATGCTTAGTTACACACAATAAGAATAATCCACCAGCTCAGCTGTGATTTCTAAACCGCCAAACAAGGAAAATAATAAATTCTGATGGACTAGGTAGTCCCCATGGGCTTTGCCTGCATCATGCTCAGGGCCTGGGGATTTTCTGTCTGTTTGCCAGACGAAAAAACTAGCCCTCCCCTCCCCCCACTGCTCTGGAGTCTCTGCCTCTCATGGGCCTTCTCATCCTCAGGCTCCGCTTTGTCTCCAGACAGACCCTGCTCTGCCATAGCCACCTCCCTCTGTCACTTCTAGAGCAAAATGCATCCCTTCATTCTGACTTTGTACACCTGGGCTTTTAATACTCACACCTGCACCTAACACCAGCATTTTCTAGTGAGGGGTCTAATAACAGTTTCTCTAGAGCCGTGGTCACCAACAGGTCGATCGCGAGCTGCTGGTCTGCCGGCCGGGTGTACTGCGGGAGGGAGCATCGGCTCCCTGCACCTCACAGGAGGGGTGAGTCAGACCCGTGGGAGGCATGCAGGGGGTTTCCCGGCGTGGGGGGAGGTCAGCTCCCTAGGCAGGCGCGCGCACACGGGCCTTCCCTGCACGGAGTGGGGGGCCGGCCCCGGGGCAGGCATGCACGGGTTTCCCTGGGGGGGGGAGAATCTTGGGAGGAGGGAGATGCAGGGGACTCTCTGCCTCCACTGGCACCCCACTCCCCAGCCCCCACTCCCCAGACACAGAACGCTGTCCCCACTCCCCTGTCTCCAGCTACAGAACGCTGTCCCCACTCCCGTCCCCACTCTCCTGTCCTCAACTACAGAATGCTGTCCCCACTCCCCTGGCCCCAGCCCCAGAACTCGGTCCCCATTCCTGTCCCCAGTCCCCGAACTGTCCCCACTCTCCTGTCCCCAGCTACAGAACTCTGTCCCTATTCCCGTCCCCACGCCCCTGGCCCCAGTCCCAGAACTCGGTCCCCACTCCCCGAACTGTCCCCACTCTCCTGTCCCCAGCTACAGAACTCTATCCCCATTCCTGTCCCCACTCCCCGAACTCTGTCCCCACTGGCACCCTGTCCCCAGCTGCAGAAACCTGTCCTCTGCCCTCCCAGCACCCTGTTCCCTCTCCCCTGCCCCCAGCGGCAGAACTCTGTCCCCACAAAATGTATAATTATAAAAGCTTCATTTTAGATTTAAATAGCATGAATAAAAAACAGACCATTTATTTCATAGCTATAAACACCTGATTTTAATTGTATGTATCGCATAATTTAAAAATAAACTGTTTATCAGAGTGTGTAAGTAAGGGCTGGGGATAGCAAGTGATGGACAGGAGGAGAATAGAGAGGGCGGGGCTTCAAGGAAGGGGCGGGGCGGTAGATCTTCGCCTGTTCTGAGATTTAAAAAGTGATCTTGAGTGTAAAAGGGTGGGAGACCACTGTCGTAGAGAGAAAGACAGCCACAGTGGATAAACCTTACCAACTGACTCAGAGGGCAGAAGAAAGTAAGTTCATCACCAGTGAGAGGAAACTGTTGCCCCAGATGGGAATTAAACCCATAACCCCTAGCTGAAGAAATCAGTGCCTTGTCCATCGGGGTACAGGAGAACACGGAAAAGAGCCCCAGAGACATAAATTCACCCTTCTAAATGTCCCTTCTTCAACTTTTAGCAACTGATTAAGTTGGTTTGAAGAAGCCAGATACACAGGAAGGGCTGATCACACCCCTCTGAAAATCAGCTTTCCATGGGTATCTGTAGCTGGCTCCGAGTCATGGGCCTTGACATCTCGTCTCCCTCCCGAAACCAGGGAAGTGTCTCCCACCGCTGCAGCCTCCTGAGGCTCTATGGCCCTGTCTGTACAGCAGGGACAGCAACACTCACAGCCCCACAGGAGGGCCCCTGGCCTAGCAATGTGGCCCCCTGAGCAGCCTCTGATGTTCCCTGCGTGAGCCCCAGAACCAGCCCTGAGTGACGGGGGCAGAGGGGGAGCAGCTCACACATGCCAAGGGGCTGGCCAGGGGCAGGACATGAGCCTGCAAGGCAGCAGTGACATCACAAGGGCCTTGTGCAGCACCTCAGCTCATTGGTTGGGAGGCAGTGACCTCACAGAGGGACCATGGCAACAGCCAGGTGGGACAGGCTGCAGGGCTGGGGCATCTCAGAGACCCCCATGGCCTGGCTGCCTGGAATCTCCTTTGGGAGGTTTCCCCTTGAGGGCAGAAGGGATTGAGGGTCCCAGCTGGGAGTGTCTCTGTGGAGATTTCCCCTTTCCCCAGGCTGCAGTGGGAGGGGCTGGGGCAGGCAGGGGTACAGGAGGGGCTGGCACTGAACTGAAGAGAGATCTGGGAGAAGCAAGAGGAAGGGCTGCAAACACCAGATAAGGATAGGATTCAAACCCATGCATGTAGAGCACAATGGATTAGCAGTCCATCGCCTTAACCACTCGGCCACCTCATCTGAACTGTTGCCAATTACCCAAAGCCAGCACTGCCAGGAACCTTTGTGCCACTCGCAGCCTGGCCAGGGACACCCAGGGCTGGAAGGTTTTGGCTTTTCACAATGTTCCCTGGGCTGTTGTACAAAGCTCAGTGCTCGTAACAAACCCAAACACCCCCTGGCTAAATCTACCCTGCATACTTCTTACACAAGAACTGTTTTGTGAAAGTTCTTGCACAAAATGTCTTGTGCAAGAGCACGTCCACACTGCCATGTGCTTTTGCGCAAGAATGTCCGTGGCAGTGTTCACGCTCTCTTGTGCAAGAAATCTCTGCTGGCCATTTTAGCCATAGGGGTTTCTTGCACAAAAAAACCCTGTTGCCCATTCATACTACCTTCTTGTGCAAGAGCTCTTGCACAAGAGGGTTTATTCCTCATGGGGAGAGGAATAACTCTTGCCCAAGATGCCCTCTTGAGCTGTAAATTTAGTTGCTCAAGAACGCGCGTGCAGTGTAGATGCTTCTCAAGTTTTTCCGCAAGAACGGCCATTCTTGAGCAAGAAGCCTGCAGAGTAGATGTAGCCCCTGGGTGCCCAGAGATGGGCTGTCTAGTCAAAGTCTGGCTCGGCGCGGACTCGGCAATGGGAAGATGTCCACGGAGCAGGCAGATGGCAGCGGCACACGGCTCTGGTGGGCCCAGCATCCAGAGGAGCGTTTCCGATATGAGTGTTTACTGACAGTGTCCGTCTCTGGTCTGATTTCACAGTGTGGTGAGACACTGGCACCCACAGCAGCATGGATGGGGCGGCTGGCGGGCGGCGGGTAGGAGCAGTGGCAAGGGCAGTGGGTGAGCCTCATTTGTATAATAATGAGCCACCATTGTTGTGGAAGAGGCTCTTGCGCCAGATGGTGCAGGGGACAATCAGCAGGCGGAGGGTTATTTTTTCTCCTCCCTGGGCTGATGTGGCTAGAACTGAGGAGAAGAAAATCCTCTTCCCTTCTCCTCAGAAGATGGAAATTGCAGTTGGTTCTTTCTTTGGTTCTACTAAAGCTGGACCCCAGGACTAGACTTTTTCTTTCTAAAACCCTGGTGAAAACTGAGAGCCAATTGCTCACAGGCTGAGAATGTGGGTTAAAGAAGGGCACCGCCCAGCATGGGGCTTGAACCCATGACCCTAAGATCAAGAGTTTCACACTCTACCAACTGAGCTAGCCTGGGTGCATTCAAAAAGATTCCTAATATCCCATCTCAGGGTAACAGGAGCCAAGTGTTCTCCACTGCCTGACTCAAGGCTCTTTCTTGCCCCAATGTGGTGTTCTGGTCTGCGGAGAGGTTTGAACTCGAACCCCACTCCCGACACACCCACTTCTTTCCCCACAAGGAAGGGACCCATTTCCATCTCTCCAGGGGCAGGAGAAGGGCTCTGGCCCGTTTTCTGCAAAATGCTCAGCCTGTTTCATTTTCTGCAGGAACGAGTGGGATCCATGCGCCCTGTTCCCCAGTGAGAGGTATGTGTCCTCTTCCCCCTTTCCACAGACACAGCAGGCCAGGGGGCTATGAGCCTCCAGAGGCCCCTTCCTACTTGGCCTCCCACAAAGCTGGGGCGAAAAGCTGCTAGACCCCAGAGGTAGCAGGATTCACTCCCATCTTCTCCTGCCCGTGCCCTGGTACTGAGGGGCCAGCCCCTTTCCTGCTGCCCCAACTCTTATTCCCACAATGCACCTTGTGCAGGGGCCCTTGGTCTTTCTGCCAAGGTGCGTGGCTGGGAGCCAGGACTCAGGACACTTCCCCCAATCCTCCCTCTGACCTGCTCACACTGTCTGGCTGCCTCCAGCACAGGCTGAACAGGTGACCTGACCAACAGCTGGGAGAGCATCAGGCACCTGACAGCAGCTCTCATCAGTCTCTCATCAGTCTGGGGACCAAGCTCCATTGGGACTTAAACCCATAACCCCTAGCTGAAGAAATCAGTGCCTTGTCCATCGGGGTACAGGAGAACACGGAAAAGAGTCCCAGAGACATAAATTCACCCTTCTAAATGTCCCTTCTTCAACTTTTAGCAACTGATTAAGTTGGTTTGAAGAAGCCAGATACACAGGAAGGGCTGATCACACCCCTCTGAAAATCAGCTTTCCATGGGTATCAGCAGCTGGCTCCGAGTCATGGGCCTTGACGTCTCGTCTCCCTCCCGAAACCAGGGACGCGTCTCCCACCACTGCAGCCTCCTGAGGCTCTATGACCCTGTCTGTACAGCAGGGACAGCAACACTCACAGGGACATTTAGAAGGTGAATTTCTTGCACTGTGCTCTCTGTGTGCCCTAGTGGCCTAATGGACAAGGCCCTGATCTTCTAAGCCAGGGATTGTGGGTTCAAGTCCCACCTGAAATGACAGATTCCTCTCACTGACAAGGAGTTTATGTTCCTCTGCTCTCTGAAAAGATGCTCTGCTAGGCTGTCTTCCTCCCAGCAGAAGCTGTTCAGACCCCTCACTAGCAAATGCTGGTGTTAGGTGCAGGTCTGAGTGCTAAAAGCCCAGGTGTACAAAGTCAGAATAAAGGGATGCATCTTGCTCCAGAAGTGACAGCCAGAGGGAGGTAGCAGTAGAAGAGCAGGGTCTGTCTGGAGACAAAGCAGAACCTGAGGATGAGAAGGCTGGTGAGAAACTCCAGAGCAGTGGGAGGTTAGTTATTTGGTCTGGCAAAGTGACAGAAAATCCCCAGGCCCTGAGCATGGTGTAGGTGAGGCCCATGGGGCAGTTTGGCTGGAGGGGTTTGGGGGGTGGAGAAGCTGTGAAGCTCTGTGAGTGGATAAGGTCCCTGGCTGAGCTGTGCCACCTGCTGTGTGTGTGACTCAAACTGTCCCACATCCCCTTTTGTGTTTCCTCAGGCGCGTTCATCCAGCAAAGACCCACCAGGGATCTTGTATCTTCCTTTGTACCGCTCAGCCTCAGCCGCAGACACTGCCAGGGCTGGAAGGAAATTGCTGCACTTTGGGAGTCAAAGGTGTTGTCTGGGACCATAGAGTAGAGCAATTACACCTATCAGGCCAAGGAGGACCTGCCTTGTAAACAGACAAACCTGGGTTCAACTCCCAGTGGTGCCTTGTTGTAGCCTTTGCTCACATTTTCCTATGTGTTTCTGGGACACAGGAGAGGCCTCCTCTGGCCACCCATGGAACTGCTGGTTCAGGAAAAGGCTGATTGAGGAGGAGTGTTGGGAAGAAGGAAACCACAAGTGAGAAGCACCTGATGCCCACAGACCCTCACTCTCCATGGCTGCAGGAGCTGCAGAGGTTGCACCCTCAGGCTCTCTGAGCACGGACACCCCCAGGGAATCACAAGGGCACTTGGCGCTGGCTCTCCTGTCCCAGCAATTGCAGTCAGAGCCCTGCCTTGCCAGTGCCAGTCATGGCAGCCTCTGCACCCGCTCCAGGCTTGTGGTTTCCTTCTTCCCAACACTCCTCCCCAATCAGCCTTTTCCTGAACCAGCAGTTCCATGGGTGGCCAGGGGAGGCCTCTTCTGTGTCCCAGAAGCTGCCAGGCTCTGACTCTTGCCCGCTTGGTGCCCCCGTCTAAATTCTCTTTTAAATTGGTCTTTATGGTCCTGCTCAGGGCGTTTTTCTCCTCAGCAGCACACAAGAGAGAAGCTGTTGCCAGTGGCCCTGCAAGGCAAGATGAGCTTTGCCTGCCCCCCTCAGCCTGACTCCCTACTTGGCCCCATTCCTGCCTCCCTTCCTGGGCTGACCCAGTGGCCGAAAGGGGATGTGGCTGACAGGGAAGAAGCTGGGAGGCAAGGTGCTGGCAGCAAGAGATTCCGGCTGCCTCTTTGCCCTGGGTCTCAGTGCGCCATGCCGGCCGCCAGCCACCTTGACCAACCCTCAAACCAGCTGGACTAGCCAGCCCACATCACAGTGAGTCGCTAGTGGCCCTGTCAGAGAAGAGCCATTGGCAGCTGCAGAGACAGCCCTTCAGCTGCTTGATGCACCTTTCTGAAAGGGCCATTTGTGAGCCGTGCTCTGGTTGGCTTGCTAGCTCAGTTGGTTAGTGCAGGGAACTAATAATGCCAAGGTCATGGGTTCATGCCCTGTGGTAACTGTTCTACTGCTTCCTCCCCGCCCCCCCCCCCCCCTTTAGCTGCCTGCTATGCACAGGGAAGCAGAAACAGGCAAAAGGCTGAGAGCTTTGCAAGACTCAGGCCAGAAAACTGGTAGGAAGAGGCTCCAGCCTGCACAGACGCAGTGGCTAAAAGGCCCTTGGCCTGGCTGGCTTTCCCCAATAGCAGGGAAAACTCTTCTCTTCCCTCTATTGTGGGGCCACTCATGGGCCTGCTGGCTCAGCTGTTTAGAGCTTGATGCTAATAATGCCCAGGTCACGGGTACAAGCCCCATGCAGACCCCACAATGCTGAAATTAGCTTTGTTTGAGCTGCTCCCCACAAAAAGCAGTGAGAGGGAGCCCTTGGCTGTGGACCCACTTGTGCCTGTTGCTCAGGGTTAAATAAGATCTCCCCCTGGAGGCTGCCTGTTCCCTTCCCACCTTGCATTGGCTGGGAATCAAATCAAGCAAAAGGCAGCAAACACCAATCACTGAAATGGTCTGAGCCACAGATAAAGACCCTCTTGCAGCTGTGGTCTGAGGAGGAGTCTCTGCAGGCCCTGCAGTCCAGGCGGAGGAATGTGGACATTTATGGCCAATGGCCAATGGTCTTGCAAAGAAAGGTCACCTCCCTCCTACCCCCGCATCCTACCAAGTCAGAGCCAAGGTCAAGGAATTGCGGGAGGGGTACGTGAGGACCCGTGAGGGCAGGTCCCGCTCTGGGGAAGCACCACAGCACTGTGCATACTGTGAGGAACTGGACCGAATCCCGGGGTGTGGGGAGCCCCTGTCTCCAGGGATAGTTGTGGAGTCTGGGATGGAGACACCTGGGCAGCAGCGGCTGCAGCTTCAGGATGACAACGCGGATGACCTGCAGCTCCAGGGGAGGCAGGAGGACTCCCAAACGTCTTCAGGCAGCGGGGAGGGAACATCAGGTGAGTACTGGGAGGTTGCAACACCCAGGACATGTGGATACTTGCAGTCTCCTTCAGGAGAGGGATGCAAATTTATGAAACCGGGATTTAAATATCCTGCGCTCTATTTGCATAATCGTGTCCGGGTGCTGTTTCAAAATACTTTATTATGAAATAAAAAACACCGTTTAGATGCAGTTATTTGGGGAGAAAACCCTTCTTCCGAAATAACCCTTAAACACTCCCCTCTGGTCTGGACCTAACAGCAGTGTCAGCGTTTGCTAGTCGGGGCTCTGGACAGCACCTGCACAGACGGAGATGGCAACTGCGGGACGCCCTGGCCAACTGTCCCAATGTCTCCCAGCAGAAAAGAAAACAAAAGATGCTAATGAAAACAGCCCCCTGGCAGCCAGGGAGTCAGCACGTCGGTGGGTGGGGCAGGACGCTGGGGGCAGAGCTGGGCTCTAACTCGCTAGGCGACCTTGGCCCATTCAGTGAATCTCTCCCTGTCTCCATGGCCCTGTCTGTACAGCAGGGACAGCAACACTCACAGGCCCCGCAGGAGGGGGCTAGTTTAATGCTTCATCCCAGGGCCCAGCAATGAGCCCCCAAGTTTGCCCTGTTCTGGAGCCATTTTTGCTGTGTGAATTCTGTGGGGCGGGTGAGGTCAGGCCTGGGCACTGGGATTAGTTACCACTTTCCCTGATCCTGGGACACTATTGACTTCATAGCTGTGGTGGCCGAGTGGTTAAGGTGTTGGACTAGAAATCCAATAGGGTTTCCCTGCGCAGGTTCAAATCCTGCTCACAGCGAGGCCTGTGTTTTGACAACACCCCTAACCAGACAACAAGCTGCACAACCAGTGGGCCACTCTCCCTGTCCCCAGTCAATCCCTTTCTGCGCCTTCCGAGAGAGACATAGAGCATGGTGCCTCCTTATGGGTCCCTGGGCTCTAGGGAAATGCTCAGCTCCTGCAGCTTCTGCCCCTTGCCCAACACCCCATGGCTCAGCCCTACCCCTGGGGGCTGCCCTGCTCCAGTGTGTGATAGGAGTTGAGAGGATGGAGCGTCTGGGCCTGCCCCCAAAGGTCCATCCATGAAGGGCAGAAATGTTGGGGATATGATGTGGGTCACTCCTCCCGAGGCATACAGCCCCCCCCACCCACCCACCCCCCGTGTTGGGAGCAAAGGGTCTAGAGAAGTATTGGGGGGGGGGAGTCTTGTTCCCTGCTCTTGCTCTGCCTTGGGCAAAGAATTAGTAACAGAATATTTGTCCAAGTTTATGTACAGAAAAAAACTGACAAGCATGTTTCTGTGGGGTGGTGGTTATCGTGTTTGCTTAATGTGGAAAAGGCTCCTGGTTCAAAGCCCAGCAGAAAGTGGGAACAAGGGGTTCTGCTGCTATTTGTGGCTCCCCAGGTAAACACAGCCCCTGTTGTTTGGGATAAGCCCAACTCCCAGGCTGAGTAAAGGAAAGAACAACAGGAGCCATGTCCTAGAAAGGGAGGTGCCAGTGTGTGTGAGTGCATGGCCCAGACAGACAGCTCCAGGGTGCAAGGACAGAGCTGCTGGATGCCTCTAGTGGCCCTGAGGGGGGGAGACATGGGTGTTAGCAACATGCTCATGTGATGCCATGTTCCAGCACCACCAACAGGGAGTGTTTTTTGTGGTGTCACCTGATTCCCCCCAAATTTAGCCCTTGTACCTGCCCTGTGGCAGGATAGAAACCCAGGGCCAAGAGAAAGCAGGAAGAGCCCCAGGATGCAGCTCATCTCCCCTTTTCTCCTGCAGTGCAGGTTGTGAGAACAGCTCTAAGCAAAACCATCACATTGAAGTAATTAGCCCCCATTGGAGCATGCCAAAGCCTGGAATTGAAACATGGACCTTTAGATCTTCAGTCTAACGCTCTCCCCACTGAGCTACTTTGGCTGTGATAAGAGCCCTGTCTGGCCTGTAATTCTCTGTCCAGGATGTTTTGCAGCATGTCGTTATGCCCTGCCCAGGAAGGCCAGACTGGCCTGTCCACAGCGCCCCTCCCCCACAGCCCAGAGCCAAGGTTCCCCCTAAGCCAGGCCTGGGCAATACAGGCCAGGGGGCTGGATCCAGCCCATGAAGCCACCCAACATGGCAGCAAGAAGCCTCAGGCAGATTCCCTGCTCGCCCTGCCCCCACGCACGGCTGAGAGAAGGGGCTGCTGGGCCCTTTGTGTCTCTCAGCTGTAGAGGAAAAGGCTTCATGCCTGGTCCCTGCTCCAGGCTTGTTTGTGGCCAATGGGAGCTGCCTGCTTGAAGCCCTGGCCAGTCCCCACAAGCTCTTATTCACCCAGGCCTGTGACCTGTACCCCCTGCGCAGGGAAGGGGCTGCCTGAGAAATGTGCTTGGCAGTGTCTGCCAGTCAGAGCCTGCCTCTGGCACCCCAGCCCCTCCCTTCCCTCAGCCCACTGGCCCTCCCTGTGATGGAAAAGGGCAAAGACTTGGCAGATTTCATGAGTACAGATGAGGCTGGTTTCCCTGACTGGGAATTGAACCAAGGTCTCAGCAGTGAAAGTGCTGAAACCTAACCACTAGACCATCAGCGACACATGAACATGGCTCTCTCCTTAACTACCCTTGCCTTTCACAGGCCACTTTCTGTCCCCTTCAGGACGAGGCTCCATTCTCCCTTGCCCAGAGGGGACAAGAACAGAAACCAAACAGAACATCAGAACAGCCAGACAGGGCCATGCCAGTTGCCCAACTAGCCCAGGATCCTGTCTCACAACAGCAGCCAATTTCATTGTCCCGAGGGAATCCTCAGGACAGACAATGGTTAAGTGACCCCTCCTGTCGCCCATTCCCAGCTTCTAAAATACACCAGCTAGGGACACCTGCCCTGTCCATCCTGGATAAATGCCATTGATTGACCTTCCCTGCATTAAATGATCCAGTTCTGTTTTGGATCAAATGTCTTGGGCTGCGCAGGCCTTGAGTCATGGCAAGAGCTGGAGGGGAATGGGGAACGGCTGCACTTTGGAATGGGAAGGGGGTGTCTGGCACCCTAAATTAGAACAGTTTCAAGGCCCTTGTCATGGAGGGCACCATGGCTTAGCTGGCTGAAGCACCTGTCTTATAAACAGTGGATCTTGGGTTCAAGTCCGAGTGGTGTGTTGTTGTAACCTTTGCCCACATTTACTTATGCCCTTCTGGGACACAGAAGAGACCTCCCCTTGCCACCCATGGAACTGCTGGTTCAGGAAAAGGCTGATTGGGGAGGTTACAATAAGGCACCACTGGGACTTGAACCCAGGATCTCCTGTTTATGAGGCAGGTGCTTTAGCCAGCTAAGCCATGGTGCCCTCCTCCAAAGTATCTTTAAAATGGCTCTTTATGTTTCCAGACAACACTTTTGACTCCCAAAGTGCAGCCGTTCCCCACTTCCCTCCAGCCACCGAGCCCAGGTGGTGTCTGGTCCCCTGGGCACAGAAAACTACAGCTCCGTGGGCAGGGGGCTTTGGCTTCCTTGCCCATGGGATGCTGTTGCAGGAAGGGCTGCTCAGCAGCGCTGGGGTTCACCTGTCGAGGAAGGAAAGAGTATTTGGGTGCAGACTGGCTAACCTAGTGAGGAGGCTTTAAACTAGGTTTGAAGGGGCAGGTGCCCAAAGCCCACAGGTAAGTGAACAACATGGACACCTGAGGGATACCAGGGCACAGGCAGGAGAAGATGGGAGTGAATCCTGCTACCTCTGCCATGGCTTGGCCCAGGAGGGCTGGGGTCTAGCAGCTTTTCACCCCAGCTTTGTGGGAGGCCAAGTAGGAAGGGGCCTCTGGAGGCTCATAGCCCCCTGGCCTGCTGTGTCTGTGGAAAGGGGGGAAGAGGACACATACCTCTCACTGGGGAACAGGACGCATGGATCCCACTCGTTCCTGCAGAAAATGGAAGAGGTTGAGCATTTTGCAGAGAATGGACCAGTCCCTGGAGAGATGGAAATGGGGCCGTTCCTTGTGGGGAAAGAAGTGTGTGTGTCGGGAGTGGGGTTCGAGTTCAAACCTCTCCACAGACCAGAACCCCACATTAGGGGCAAGAAAGAGCCTTGAGTCAGGCAGTGGAGAACACTTGGCTCCTGTTACCCTGAGATGGGATATTAGGAACTTTTTTGCAGGCAGCCTGGCTAGCTCAGTTGGTAGAGCATGAGGCTCTTAATCTCAGGGTTATGGGTTCAAACCCCATGTTGGGTGGTGCCCTTCTTTAACTCTCATTCTCAGTCTGTGAGCAGTTGGCTCTCAGTTTTCGCCAGGGTTTTAGAAAGAAAAAGTCTAGTCCTGGGGTCCAGCTTTAGTAGAACCAGAGAGAGAACCAACTGCAATTTCCATCTTCTGAGGAGAAGGGAAGAGGATTTTCTTCTCCTCAGTTCTAGCCACATCAGCCCAGGGGGGAGAAAAAATAACCCTCCGCCCACTGATTGTCCCCTGTCAGCTTCTGTAGCTTCACCTCCTGCCACAGCAGCTCCAGCTTTGAGCTACAAATCTCAAGGGGCTGGTGAGGAAATTAGGTGCTTCCCTGAGAACAAGAGGTGGAGTGTTCACAAGGAGCATCCCCCTCCCCTGCAGAGCAGGGTGTTAGAAAGAGCTAGAAACAGAACAGTCAGACAAGTTCCATCTCTTGAAATGTGTTTCTGTGGTGTAGTGGTTATCATGTTTGCCTAACACACAAAAGGTCCCTGGTTCAAAGCCAGGCAGAAACACAGGGTCTTCTCTTATTGCGCTGCCCAGGTAACTGCAGCTGCTGCTGACCAGCCTGTTCATGAGCCCAACGCTCATGTGACAGAGGAGGGTGGGGGTAACGTCAGCTGATAATGCCCCTGGGTGCCAACCTGGGGAAGCCAGATAAATTAGGCCAGGCAGCTGCTTGTGCCTTGGCCTCCCCGCCCTGGCAGGCTGGTGCATTGGGCTGGCTCTGCCTGCTGCCTCCCTTGTGTGACTTGCCCAGTGTAACAGGCCAAATGTCGGAAAAGCCTCTTCCAAAAAAAAAAAAAAAAAAGCAGAAGAAAAAGCTGCACAAACTGGGTTTTGAAATTTGCGTAGCTTTTCCCAGAAGAGCAGTGTAGGGCAGACATAGCCTGAGTGTTGCTCAGCACTGGTAGGAGACAGGGAGGGATAAAACGATCTAATGGCACCTGAAGCCTTTCAGAACAACGCCAAGCCCCAGACACAAGAATCAGCCCTTCCCTCCATCCTCACTGGGGTCTGCTGGGAACTGTCTGGACTCAAGCCCACCCCAGTTTCACCCTAAGGATTGCCTGTTCTGTAAAAGCTGCGCCCTGGAAATGAGAAAGCAGCTAAAGTGACACTCATGGGACTTGAACCCACAAACTTTGAGGCTACGTCTACACTGGTCCCTTTTCCAGAAGGGGCATGTTAATTTCAACTATCGTAGTAGGGAAATCCACGGGAGATTTAAATATCCCCCGCGGCATTTAAATAAAAATGTCCGCCGCTTTTTTCCGGCTTTTAGAAAAGCCGGAAAAAAGCGTCTACACTGGCCCCGATCCTCCGGAAAAAGCGCCCTTTTCAAAGTAGGAATAAGAGCCTCCGGAAAAGGGTGCTTTTTCCGGAGGATCGGGGCCAGTGTAGACGCTCTTTTCCGGCTTTTCTAAAAGCCGGAAAAAAGCGGCGGACATTTTTATTTAAATGCCGCGGGGGATATTTAAATCCCCCGCGGATTTCCCTACTACGATAGTTGAAATTAACATGCCCCTTCCGGAAAAGAGGCCAGTGTAGACGAGCACTTAATGTCTAGCTGGGCTCACATGAATCACTGCAGCTTAAAAGAGTGATAGAAAAGTAGCCATGTTAGTCTAGGGTAGCTGAAACAAAATACAGAAAAAAACCAGTTTCTTGCCATTTTAACTCAGAAAGGACATTATCTCAATGACTTAATTGCCTGCCTCCTGCTTCAAAAGCCTTTTAAAACTGCACTTTAAAGGGAATCCTCTGAACTGTTATTCATGCTAAAATTCGACACTTTACGGCGGGGTCCTAACAAAGACTCTAGTTATCTTACCCATTACAAAGATAGCTTCCCCAGTTATCACCTCTGATATCATTAGCTCCCAGACATTTACCTTCCCCCCCGCATCCCCGTTCTGTTCTGAAATTTGATTTGTCCTTTTCATATGTGTTTGGTTTTTTTAATTGTATCCTTTGCTATATATGGTTGTAACAATTTTCTTCCACTATTTGATCTGAGGAAGTGGGTCTAGCCCACGAAAGCTCATCATCTAATAAACCATCTCGTTAGTCAGTCTTTAAAGTGCTACATAGTCCTGTATTTTGTTGCAGCTTAAAAGTCCAACATGCTTTCCATTGCACCACAGAGCCTGATATCTCCACTCTCTGCTTTGCAGCATGGCAATTGCTGGTGGCAAAGAAAGGGAAGCCAGGTCTGTCTCTTTTGGGAGAGCAGGTAGGAAGAGGGAGGGGGCCACTGAGCCCCTGACAGTGAAAATAAGGGTTAAGAGCTGAGCTGCAGTTGGAGAATGTGGGCATTGATCCCACTACCTCTTGCATGCTAAGCAAGCGCTCTACCACTTGAGCTAATTCCCCTGCTGCATTTACAGAGGCCTTCTTGGAGACTCTTCCCTTCTCTACAGGGACGTCTGGCATCTAGGTCCGTTAGTCGTGGGAAAGGAGAAGGCTCCAAAAAGGCCTCAAGGGCAACTCTCAAGGCGACTCCCTGCAGCAAAGCCATGGGGGGGGGGGTCTCTGAGATGGCCCCTGCCCTGCAGCCTGTCCCACCTGGCCACTGTCATGGACTCTCTGTGAGGTCATCACCTTCCAACCTCCTTTAGCCAATAAGCTGAGGGGCTGCAAAAGGCCCTTGTGATGTCACTGCCACACCCACCCCTGCCCTCCAGGGCTAATGTCCTGCCCCAGGCAGCCCCTTTGCCTGGCTGAGCTGCTCCCAGGGGTGAAAGTGACACATTTCTTACAGGGAGTCCTGGGAGATGAAGCAGCTGGAGGGAGCCAGGAGAGCAGAGGCCAGCCTGAGAGCTGAGAGTCAGAGGTGCCCACTGCACTTTCACACCACAGGTCCCATGGTGTAAGGGGCAGCACTCAGGACTCTGAATCCTGCAATCTGAGTTCAAATCTCATAGTGGGACCCACTGAGACTCAGCTGGTTGTTACAAGGTTCAAGTGCTTTGGCTTCCGTGCCCTGAGGTTCAATAAAGAGAGTTTTGTTCCGCTTGCTGGGTGTCTGAGGCCACTGGAGCTCCATCTCCAGACGGAGCAGGCTGGCGGGAAGGGCCTGATGCCATCACAGCTGCAGGGCAGGTCACCCACCTGACCTCTGAGCTCAGACAGTGCTGGAGGCAGCCAGACAGTGTGAGCAGGTCAGAGGGGGGATTGGGGGAAGGGCCCTGAGTCCTGGCTGCCAGCCACGCACCTTGGCACAAAGACCAATGGCCCCTGCACAAAGTGCATTGTGGGAATAAGAGTTGGGGCAGCAGGAAAGGGGCCAGCCCCTCAGTACCAGGGCACAGGCAGGAGAAGATGGGAGTGAATCCAGCTACCTCTGCCATGGCTTGGCCCAGGAGGGCTGGGGTCTAGCAGCTTTTCACCCCAGCTTTGTGGGAGGCCAAGTAGGAAGGGGCCTCTGGAGGCTCATAGCCCCCTGGCCTGCTGTGTCTGTGGAAAGGGGGGAAGAGGACACATACCTCTCACTGGGGAACAGGACGCATGGATCCCACTCGTTCCTGCAGAAAATGAAACAGGCTGAGCCCTTCTCCTGTCCCTGGAGAGATGGTGTGACGGCGCGTTGGGGGTCCCCCGTCTCCTGCACCCCGAAATGGCACAAACAGACTGCACCAGCCGGTGGAATAGAGGAAGTTTATTGCCTCTCCAGGGTACAGCACAGCCCAGATGTAATCTGGTCACAGAGCTGGGCTAGGATGCCTCAGGACCCCTTGAGATGGGGGAGACTGGGCCCCTAAACTCCAGCCCCTTTCCCTAGGCTGTCTCCTCCATGCTCCCAGCCAGCAACTAACTCCCACTCTTCCAGTCCTGCCCCCCAGCCAGCGCAGCATTCCACCTCCCTTTGTTTCTCCCCATGGGGGGTAGACTGGTTCAACGGGTATGGTACCTTTGCATAATAAGATTTTCCCTGCTGGGTCTTGCTCCAGACAGCAGAGGTCACCACAGCCCAGCAAGTACCCCCACTATGTCACAGATGGAAATGGGTCCGTTCCTTGTGGGGAAAGAAGTGGGTGTGTCGGGAGTGGGGTTCGAGTTTAAACCTCTCCACAGACCAGAACCCCAAATTGGGGGCAAGAAAGAGCCTTGAGTCAGGCAGTGGAGAACACTTGGCTCCTGTTACCCTGAGATGGGATATTAGGAAACTTTTCTCATACAGCCTGGCTAGCTCAGTTAGTAAAGCCTCAGACTCTTAATCTTAGGGTCATGGGTTCAAGCCTGATGCTGGTTGGTTCCCTTCCTTGACTCTGGTGCTGATCATGCAATGGAAACACATTATGTTTAAACAGCTGCCATGTGAATGTACCTGAAAGTCACAAGGATCAATGATCTGTGTGAAAGGCAGGTGGCCAGTAATTAGAGCCCCAGGTATGTTGTGTGCACAAAGGAAGGTAGGAATGTGCACTGGGTAGTCTGATAATGGTGTTTAGTGAAAATTAATAGGTGTAATCGCATTGCACAGGAGTCTTTTTCTTGTGCAAGAAGGGGCAGTGTAGACACTCCTTCTTGTGCAAGAGTCTCTTCTGAAAAAAGTGGTGGTGGCTTATTAGCTATGCAAATGAGGCTCAGCAATATTCCTCATTTGCATATTACTCATGCAAGAAGCTACAAGTGTAGACATAGCACAGGTGTCCCTTCTGATGGGACAGGCATGTTCTTCTCCTGGGTCTCAGAGTTTGGGTACCTTGTTGCCCTAGGAAGGGGTGTGACCAAAACACAGACCTCACTGTGAGCAGGATTTGAACCTGCACAGGGAAACCCTATTGGGTTTCTAGCCCAACACCTTAACCACTTGGCCATCACAGCTCTGATTCCTAGTAGCTCAGGGGAACTGGTAAATAATCCCACTGCCCAGGCCTGATGTCACCTGACAGAATTCACACAGCAAACCATTTCAACCGTCATGCAGAGGGGTCCTGGGCGCTCTGGTGTGAGGCTGCCTTGGAGGTGAGTTCTGCTTCCAGGTCTCCCTCCTCCTCCTTGGTCTTCTCCCTTCCTTTCCCTTTTCCTCCTTCTTCCTCTTCTCGTTTCCCCTTTTCCTTCTTCTCCCTGGTCTCCTTCTTGGACCCCTGTTTATATAGTGATAATTTAGTCCTGCTTAACCAATTATTTTAGTTTAATGTTACTAACCAAAGCTAACATACTATTATGATTTACCTAACCAATCATACTTCACCGCCTTTGTTGATTTTCCCCCAGCAACATTAATGATACAGCTGATCAATAGGATCAGACCCCCTGGTGACAGCCTAGTGTGACCCTATTGAAATGCCACTTAGATGGAATGTGAGCCCAGTCTCTACAGTTAATTGCTGCTGCTCTGCAGTCTGCTTTCGTTTAGATCTGCCAAATAGCTAGAGACCTTCCAATGGACACACATTGTTAAAGAACCTTTCCAAGCATAAGACACCCAGACCCACAAGCACAATCAACACAACTGCAAAGGGACTCAAACCCTCAGTCTTCTGACCCAAAGTCAGATGCCTTATCTTTTAGGCTACACAGTCCTGTTTAGGAGTGGACATTTTGAAGTGTGTAAGAAGGGAGCAGTCTAGCTAGCCCCCCCCCCCCCCCGCTTTGTTCTGCCAAAGCCGGTTGGGTGGGGTGGGGCTGGTTATGGGGAGGCAGAGCCCTGTGCCTGTCTCAGGGCATCCCAGGGAGGCTCCTTGCAGCCCAGGAGAAGAAGGGGGCTCTGGGTGGAAGGAAACAAGCAAAGCTGGTCCGAGTGGCCATGAGCCAGAACTCCAGTTCAGCCTAATTGAATCACTGCTGGCTCATGTAGGTCCCATGGGCTGTCTCTCGACGGGCCAGTTTTTCCGGAAAATCAGCTGCTTTACCAGAAAAATTTGCCAGCTGTCTACACTGGCCACTTGAATTTCTGCAAAAGCGCTGACTCCCTACTGTAAGAAATCAGTGCTTCTTGCGGAAATCCTGTGCTGCTCCTATTCGGGCAAAAGTCTTTTTCCAAAAGACTTTTGCGCAAAAGGGCCAGTGTAGACAGCAGAGATTTCTTTTTTGCAAAAAAAGCCCCGATCGAGAAAATGGCGATCGGGGCTTTTTTGCTGAAAAGCGCATCTAGATTGGCCACGGACGCTTTTCCACAAAAAGTGATTTTGCGCAAAAGTGTCCTGCCAATCTAGATGCTCTTTCTGAAAATACTTTTAACGGAAAACTTTTCCGTTAAAAGCAGTTCTGGAAAAACATGCCAGTCTAGATGTAGCCATGGTGTAAGAGGCAGCACTCAGAGCTCTGAATCATGTGATCCAAGTTCAAATCTCTGTGGGACTTGCTGGGGTTGGGCTGGTTGCTGCAAAACCCTCCAACTTTATGAGCTTTGGGCTCCTTATCTGCAGGCTCCCCAGAGAAAGAGTTCTGTGCCTCCTGCTGGGTGTCTGATGCCCCCTGGAGCTCAGTCTGATGCTATGGTCTGCCTGGCTGAGATGGGCTGGGCCCTAAAACTTAACCTGCCTGGAGCTTGCTGCTTACCCTTGTGGTCTCTTTTGTGGTCCCCAGGTGCTGTCAGTCTCTGACTCTTGCCCCCCTGGCGCTAGCAGGTGCCCCCCCCCCCAAACAATCTTTTAAATTGGTCTTTCTGGTCCCTCTCACGGTGTTTTTCTCCTCAGCAGCAGCGCACAAGAGAGAAGCTGTTGCCAGTGGCCCTGCAAGGCAAGATGAGCTTTGCCTGCCCCCTCAGCCTGACTTGTTACTTGGCCCCATTCCTGCCTCTCTTCCCGGTGGCTGAAAGGGGCTGCGGCTGCTGCCGACAGGGAAGAAGCTGGGAGGCAAGAAGCTGGGAGGCAAGGCAGCAAGAGATTCCGGCTGCCTCTTTGCCCTGGGTCTCAGTGCGCCATGTCGGCCACCAGCCAACTTGACCAAACCTCAAAGCATCTGGACTAGTGAGCCCACATCACAGTGAGTTGCTAGTGGCCCTGTCAGAGAAGAGGAGCCTTTCTGAAAGGACCATTTGTGAACTCGGGTTCTGAAGGCCGGCTAGCTCAGTTGGTTAGAGAGTGGTGCTAATAACGCCAAGGTCATGGGTTCAAGCCCCATGTTGGCTGCATGTTTGTTCACTGCAGTGACTACTCTCCTTTCTCCACCCCCAGACACACACTTTAGCTGCCTACTATGGACAGGGAAGCAGAAACAGGCAAAAGGCTGAGAGCTTTGCAGGACTGAGGCCAGAGAACTGGTAGGAGGAGGATCCAGTCTGCACAGACCCAGTGGCTAAAAGGGTCTGGCCAGCTTTCCCCTAATGGCAGGGAAAACTCTTCTCTTCCCTCCATTGTCCCCAGTGGGGTGACCTGATCCCAAATTCCTGCTGCTGCAGTGGCTGGCCCATGGCTCCTCCAGCCCAAGCCACAGAGGGAGGCTCCATATGTCCAGGAGACTGGGACCATGTGCCCAGCCCACAGAGCTGCTGCCAATCACTGGTCACCTGCTTCAGTGGCCCAGCAGCCCCTCCCCCGAACCTGCTCCTGCTCAAGGCCCCCCTGAACCCACCCAGGCTCCTGATCGTCTGACTTCTGCACTAGCCAGCCCACATCTCAGTGAGTCGCCCGTGGCCCCATCAGAGACGAGCTCTGGGCAGCGGCAGAGACGTCCCTGCAGCTGCCTGTGGGGTCTTTCCCAAAGGGCCCCTCGTGGGCTGCTGGCTCAGCTGTTTAGAGCTTGATGCTGATAACGCCCAGGTCGTGGGTGCAAGCCCCATGCTGGCCACAGGGGTGTCTGGTTTGGTGACTTGCCTTTGTGTAGCTGCCTGCTATGGACAGGGAAGGAGAAAGAAGCCCTGGGAGGTGAAGCAGCGGGAGGGAAGCAAGGAGCAGAGTGTCAGCTGCCAGCCGAGAGTCACTGGTGCCCTCTGCCCCCTGGGACTGCCCCTCCCTGAGCCGCCAGCCCCCTGTCTCTCACCGTGCGCCCCTTGGGGAGTCCACTCGCTCTGGGCTCCGGGGGCCTCCCGCTCCCACAGGGAATGACACAGCCCTGTGCCCTAGCCCAGAGCCACTCCCAGCCCGTGTGAAACAGGAGGGTTCATTGAGCGTCTGACACAGCACAGGGACCCAGGCAGGCAGCAGGGGCTGCGGGTGAGGAGTGAGGGCACCAGAGGGGGCAGGGAAACAAGTAGCACCAAGACTCTTGCCACCAGGGTCTGGCCACCTGACTCCCTGCCCAGGCTGCTGGGCCCCCGACCACTTCAGCTGCCGGGTCAACCCGGGAGCTAAGGCAGGAATGGGGGGAAGGAGCAAGTCAAACTGCAGGTGGCAGGAAACACCAGTCGCGCCTTCCTGGGCCGGGCACGACGGCATCATGTTAGTGACACGGCTGCCAGACATCCCGGACAGTTAATAACCAGCTAGAGGGGTTTATGGGGAGCTCAGTGTGGGGAGCCTAAGATGAAACATTTAAAGGTCCCTGGCTCAATCCCAGGCTTTGCCATGTCTCTCGGTGCAGCAGGGCCTCTCTGGTCCCCTTGCTGTGCTAGTGCCCTGTGACATCCCCTCATCCATCTTCGCCACAGCCCAGCATTGGAAACTCCCGTCCATCTGATTAACTCCCTTCACTTCCACCCCTCCCTCAGAGTCCTTGCTTCCTTGGCTAAAGTCCCCTCCCTTGTGCATGTGGCTGGCAGTGGTTACTAGATGGATCCATTTACATGTAGCTTCACTGAAACCCCCCTTGTTGGCCTGCGCCCAGGTCAGTCCGTGTCACTGGCTCAGGGGTTTCTCCCCCCAGCACGCTGCAGAGAAAGCCCTTGTGTGTGAAAGGGCCTCAGGGAGCCCAGAAACCAAGTTAAAAATAAACTAAAGGAAACATTTTTGCACCCAGTGGAACTCCTTGCCAGAGGATGTTGTGAAGGTGAAATCTACAAGAAGGTCCAAAACAGAACTGGATAATTTAATGCAGGAAAGGTCAATCAATGGCATTTCACCAGGATGGACAGGGCAGGTGTCCCTAGCTGGTGTATTCCAGTAGCTGGGAATGAGCGACTGCAGGGATCACTTAATAACTGTCTGTCCTGAGGATTCCCTCCGGACAATGAAATTGGCTGCTGTTGTGAGACAGGATCCTGGGCTAGTTGGACAAGTCACATGACTCAGTCTGGCTGCTTTGATGTTCTGTTTGGTTTCTGCTCTTGTCGCCTCTGAGCAAGGGAGAATGGACCTGCCACCCCATCCTGAAGTGGACAGAAAATGGCCTGTGAAAGGCTAGTGTAGGTGAGCAAAAAGGTAAGTTTCATGTGTCCCTGATGGTCTAGTGGTTAGGATCCAGCACTCTCACTGCTGTGGCCTGGGTTCAATTCCCAGTCAGGGAAACCAGCCTGCAGTTTCATGTGACAGCTGCCTAGTCTCTTTTTCTCACCTATGTGACAGCAGCTGTGACCCAAGAGATTACATCAGACTCCTTTCCACCTCCCTGGCACTGCTAAGACAACATTTGCCATTTTCATTTTCAGAAGGGGCAGAGCTGGGTGACTCAAACTGCCCCTCCCCTCTCCCGTGTGGGCAGCCCTGCAGGAAGCTCTGTGTCACACACAGCACTAGCCCAGCGCAGTGTCAGGTCAGCACAAGATCTATTGGTTCAGTTTGGTTGTTGAAGGAGACAACCCAGAACTGGCTCCAGCCCCCACTCAGTAACCTGGGGAAATGACCCACCAGGCCTGGGCCCCTTGGAGAGGCAACGATTCCCCACTGGCCAGGGCAGAGCCTCCCTCTGACACAGTCATGGAGCCTTCTCCCCCTGGCCCTGCCTCCCCCTTCACTCAGCTCTCACTGCTCGGTGCTGCCAGGGAGGGGCCTCACTGCTAGTCAGTGTTTCTTTTCCAGGAGCAGGTGAGTTTTGTCTTGTGCACCAATATTGAGGTCGTGTGCCTGTTCAGGTGTGAGCCCCCGCGGCGCCTGCCAGTTACTAACAAATATCTTAGCTACACGTTATGGGAGAAAGACACTAACCCAAGGGATAATTAACACTGGGCTGCAGCTAGTCTCTGCCTCCCGCAGGGCCACTAGGGAACAGATGGGAGACAAGGCATGAGGCAGATCCAAGGGGCTGGCTAAATCCAGTGTGAGAAGCACATGAAAAAGACCCAGCAGCAAGTAAGAGAAAAGCATGAAAACATCAGGATCAAGACCAGAGCAGTTCGGCTATGTCTACATTGGCAAGATTTTGCGCAAAATCTTGCCGCCCGTCTACACTGGCCACAAGTATTTGCGCAAGAACACTGAGTTTGTAACGTACAATATCAGTGGTTCTTGCGCAAACACTCTGATGCGCCCACTCACGGATAAGCCCTCTTGTCAAGTATTCTTGCGCAAGAGGGCCAGTGTAGACAGCAACGTTAATTTCTTGCACAACAAAGCCCAGTGGCTAAAATGGCCAGCGAACCATTGGAACTTTCTTAAACAAGAGAGCATCTACATTGGCACGAATGATTTTGCGCAAAAGCACAGGCCAGTGTAGGTGCACTGCAAAAATTCTTGCGTTAAAAGTATTTGCACAAAGTCATACCAGTGTAAATGTAGCCTACAAGTAAATCCAGGAATTAAACAAAAACCAAAACAAAACAATAAAGCGAAATCCCCATTCCTCTCTACTGCAAAACTAATTTTGAACTTTTTGACAGTAGTTAACCATTCAGCCTGTGCTCTCTTCCTCCAGCTTCCCAACAGGAAAGAAAGAACAATCATTAACAAGACAGCAATTACATGAAAGCAACACCATCTGCTTGCTTCATGCTCAAAAAACAACACTATCACTCATTCTCATAGATAGCGAGACCAACCACCTTCAGCTGCATTTCTCTAGTTACCAACTATAGAAATGATCCCTGAAAGTACAGTCTTATTAGCACCTGCTTCTCTACACACCCACACTTGTGTGCATTCACTTTCTCCTCATGAGGAATATTTTCACACAACACTTAGAAAACTAAAAAACAGAAATAATCTCAGCAAAGTGCTTGTCCCATTCAAACATGCTCCACCAGGTTTAGAAATCTGCATATTACAATATGCTCCATGTCCCTGTTTACAGAAACACGCCTTCTGATTAGCATGTGGAGCACCTGGCAGCCAATCAAAATCTCCTGGGCTACATCTACACTGGCACCCTTTTCCAGAAAAGGGATGCAGATGAGCCAAGTCAGAATTGCAAATGCAGCAGGGATTTAAATTTTCCCCGCTGCATGGCTGTGTCTACATTGGCCCCTATTCCGTAATAGGGATGCAAATGTAGCACTTTGGAATAGGAAAATCCATGGGGGATTTAAATATCCCCTGCGGCATTTTCATTAACATGGCTGCCGCTTTTTTCCGGCTTGTAGATAAGCCGGAGAAAAGTGCCAGTCTGGATGCGATCCTCCGGAAAATAAGCTCTTTTCCGGAGAATCTCTTATTCCTACTTATCTACAAGCCGGAAAAAAGCGGCAGCCATGTTAATGCAAATGCCACGGGGGATCTTTTGGAAAATAAAGCCTTTTCCAGAAGATCCTTTATTCCTCTTAAAATCAGGAAAATTTAAATCCCTGCTGCATTTGCAATTCTGACTTGGCTAATCTGCATCCCTTTTCCGGAAAAGGGTGCCAGAGTAGACACAGCCCTGCTGTTTCTTCCTGAAACTGCAGTTCCTGGGGCTCCTCTAAGTCAGTGGTAACAAACGGCCAGTCCGCAGACCAGCAAGGGGCCAAGAACCCCTGCCTGCCGGGCAGAGGTGGAAAGTAATAAAGTAGAAATACTTGCTCACACTACTCAAGACCTTTTTTGGGTATTTGTACTTTACTCAAGTAATTTATTTTTGTTGTACTTTCATTTTTATTCAAGTTATTTTATTTTTTATAGACAATATTGTACTTTTTACTCCACTCCCATGTCCAGAGGCACTGGGTTGCTCACGACTTGCATCGTTCTGATTTGCTAAAGCCCAGCTGCATGTGCAAGCACCAGCCATCCAAGAAACAGCCAATCCAAAAGCACAATGCCCCTGCCAAGGAAGAAGCCTTTTAATAGCTGCTCCAACACCTTGTCATTCAAACCCAGTATCCCTGCAGGCCCTGCCAGCCTGAGACCTGAGCGAGCAGGGCGGTTGCCCAGGGCTCCGTGCTGAGGGGGTGATATGAGCAGTCTCATGTGACCTTACCTGGGGCCAGGCAGCTAAACAGGAGGGAACCCAGCAGCCGGGGTCAGGGGGGACAGAGGCACTTACTTGTGTTGGGTGAATCCTCTGCTCTGGGGGGAGCAGCAGCAGGGTGGGTGGGTGCTGGGGGCAGGGGCTCCCCATTCCCCCTGGGACAGAGGCCCCTGTGGAAGCCCTGGGGGGGGGGCAGGCTGTGCTGGAAGAGGCTGGGGGTGGGCGGCTGAGGGGGGTGGGGATTGAAGAAGCATCTGTGTGGGCAGCTAGCTCGTCAGTGAGCAGCAGAGCACACGGGCCCGTCGCCCCCCAGCCGAGCCCCCCAGCTGCTCTCCCAGGGCTGTGGCCGACCAGCCTGCACTGCTGCCAGCCCGGGCTCAGCTCTGCCACGACCTGCCCAGCCGCCTCCCTGCCAGGGGCTGCAGACGTGTCTGCTGGGGTAGAGAGGAGGGACGTGTCTGCCCAGCCAATGTGAGGAGTGCGCCTTTGGGACAGAGAATTTCTGTCCCATCTCCTTGCTTTTTGTCTGGCCCCAGTGGCCTAATGGACAAGGCACTGGCCTCCGGAGTTGTAGGTTCAAGTCCCAGCTGGGGTATAGATGTGTGACCTTCTGAGGGTTGATTGGGAAGCCTTGGCTTGATTTTTCCCCATGGAACTGAGAGGTGGTTCCCCAAGAAATGCCACATCCCATAGGACAGCAGCTGTCTAGTCCCACCAGCTCCAGGAGTGACTCAGACAGAGGGAGGGGGCTGGAGCAGAGCAGGGTCTGTCTGGTGACAGGGCAGAGCCTGAGGAGGGGCAGCTCTGGCAGAGGCTCAGTAGGAGCAAGGGGGGAGCTACTTTGGCCTGGCCCTTTTACAAAGCCCTTGAGCATGGGGCTGGCATTGGGGGAAAGTTCCCTCAGCGATGGGATGGGGAGGAGGCTGGGCTAGGAAGGCGCCGTTCTCCCTCCTCTTGCTCCCAGACGACATGGCTGCCAGGCCTGGGTGCGGGCAGACTGGCAGTTGCTGCACCAACACGGGCAGGAGGCCCCACTGATGGTGGGGAGGCAGCCCCAGCAGCAGGCACAAGGCTGGGCCAGCATATGGGGGGAGGTGTTCGACTGCGTGTCCCTGCTGACATGGAGCTGGGTTGCCAGGTGTCCGGTTTTGGACCAGACAGTCCAGTATTTGAGCTTTCTGATCAGGAAACAAACTGAGAAAATAGAAATAGAAATGTCCGTTAGTTTCTAAATAACAATAATAACAATAATGTCGATTGTGGTGTCATGTCAAGTGTCTCCAGTATTTTTGTAGAAACCATCTGGCAACCTACATAGAGCCCAGGTGACAGGACACTTCCTAGTACTCACTGCTGCTAGCAACACCCTCACACCACTCCTCACAGCTCCCCCCACCATGGGGCAGGCAGGAGGGGCTTGTTCCCCCCAAGTGACAGAGGGAGGGACAAAGGCTGAGAAAGGCAAAGGGCCTTGTCTGACCTCACACAGCCAGTCTGGGGCAGTGCTGGGCACAGGACCCAGATGCTGAAACTCCCCCTCAGTCTGGAGTTTCACACCCTGACTGATAAGAATAACGTGACCTCCAGTGAAATATAGCCCCACAGCCCGGCCTAGGGATGGCTCAGCCAGTGGGTTAGAAGCACCGGGACACAGAGAGACTCAGGAGCTGGTCAGAGACAAGCACTGGCAAGAAACAGAACAATTCCCCGAGCAGATGAGAAGTTCTGGCTCATTTGCTGGGACTTAAGGAGAACAAGGAAGTCCTGAGTCTCCTCCCTGTGACTGGCCCCTGCTCAGCCAATCAGAACTGGGACTAGAACTGGAAGGATATGTCCACACTGATGGGCTGTGTCTACACTGGCGGGTTATTGTGCAAGAAGGGCCGTTCTTCCGCAGAGCATCCACACTGCCCACTCGCTCTTGTGCAAGAAGTTTTACAGTAAAGCATGGTAAGAAAGGGCTTCTTGCACAAGAGCTATGCTCTTTTCTAACAGGTGTAAGTCCTCTTGTGCAAGAGGGCAGTGTGGATGCAGGACAAGGGTTTCTTGCCCTATAGCTAAACTGCCATCAGAGCTTTCTTGCACAGGAGAGCATCCACACTGCCATGGATCCTCCTGCACAAATGCATATCTCGCACATGGCAAGATGCCACCAGACAGACCTTCAGAGATGAAGTCCAGTCCCCTGCCCTCATAGCAGGGCAAATCACCATTCAGATGGATGTCTGTCCAAAACAGGGAGCTACCAGGAGTGGGGTTTGAACCCACGCAGACAAACATCTATTGGATCTTAAGTCCAACACCTTAACCACTCAGCCATCCTGGTAATAGAGGAAGGCCTAGACGTGTGCAAGTTCTCTCCCCAAATAGCCCAGGGACTCGCTCTCAGAGCATCTTCCCGGCCCATCCCTGTGCCAGGGCTTCCCACTGTTGCCAGTCCCTAACAGATCAGTGTTTGCAGATATCTACACTTAAAAAAATTCACAGAAAAAATTCCCCTCAGGCTGCTGGAGGAGGCAGCTCCCCCCCCCCGGGGGACTGGTGCCTGCAGAGGGAGGGGCGCAGGGAGAGGCACCCACAGAGGCAGGGGGCATTTGGGACGCCCTGGTTATAAACTTTAGAAATTTTGTTGGGGCAGAGAAGTTGGTGCCCCCTAGTGCCACCACCAGTCACCTCTGCCCCCCCTCCTGCCCGATGGGGGTGGGGGAGCTGCCATTGTATCTCCCCCCTCTCCTGTACAAGCCCTGCCCTGTGTCTCCCCCTCCCCCAGCCAGGCTGCTCTTGCTCCCCCAGTCTCCTCCCAACCTCCCCTGCCCCCTGTGACACCTCCCCCAAGTTTCCCTCCATTGCACTCCTGCTCTCAGCCACCCCATGCCTGGCATGGCAGGGACTGGCCAGGCTGGGGGTGCTGCCGTGGGAAAGGTTCCCAGGGAGCAGCGTTCTACATCCCACTGGCCCTGCAGGAGATTCCCCCTCCTGGCTGCAGCCCGGGCTCCGAGGGCCCAAAGTGCTGCACCCAATGCTGGGGCTCAGGGGATCTGCTCGAAGCCAGCCCCCAAAGGCCACCTGGACAAAGCAGCCTGCCCCAGGCACCTTCCATAGCTCAGCTGGCAGAGCAGAGGCCTGTAGCGGGTGCTGGGCAAGTGCCCTTATGTTGCTGATTCAACTCCAGCTGAAAGGGGAGATTCTTCTCCCTCCCCCTGGCTGCAGGCCCGGCCTTAGGACCAGGCGGCTGCCTTGGGTCTGTCCCTTTGGGGCCTGGGGCTACAATTGACAAAAAGGTTTTGGGTTCCAGCTGCCAATCAAATGTCTTGGGCTGCGCAGGCCTTGAGTCATGGCAAGAGCTGGAGGGGAATGGGGAACGGCTGCACTTTGGAATGGGAAGGGGGTGTCTGGAACCATAAAGTAGAACAGTTTGAGAGTTGTTTTCAAGGAGGGCACCATGGCTTAGTTGGCTAAAGCGCCTGCCTCGTAAGCAGGAGATCCTGGGTTCTACTCCCAGTGGTGTCTTGTTGCCAGGTCAATGGGTCTTTTCTTTCCACCATCTTCAACATGTAGCTGGAGTTGGTTTTACCTTCAGTTGAGCTTGGTGGTGCCCTCTCAGTGGGAGTAGGATAGTAGCAAAGAGCAGGAGGTGTCCTAGGGGTTTGATTTAGTGAGGCTTAGCTAGACTTGCTAAATGAAGCTCTGGAAGATGGATTGCAGCAGTGATCTCCACCTGAGTGAAGACATGGCCTAATGATGCAATTAGTTAGATGCCGACACTAACAGCCCCACTGCTGGTAACTCACAGAGGCTACATCTACACTAAGGCTGTGTCTAGACTGCATCCCTTTTCCGTAAAAGGGATGCAAATTAGACACATCGCAATTGCTAATGATGTGGGGATTTAAATCCCCTCTGCTTCATTTGCATAAAAATGGCTTCGGCTTTTTTCCGGCTCGGAGCTTTGCCAGATCTTTCAGAAAATAAACCCTTAAAATAAGGATTAAGGGATCTTTTGGAAAAGGTTTTATTTTCCGAAAGATCTGCGTCTAGACTGGTGCTTTTTTCCAGAAAAGCTCTGAGCCTGCGTGTTGCACAGCACTGGTAGGAGACATGGAGGGTCAATTGACGCCTGCACCCTCTCAGAACAACCCGTCTCGACCCCCAAGTCTTAGACCTTCCCTCTACCCTTACTGGGGTCTGCTGGGAATTGCCTGGATGCCAGCCCTCCCCAGTGATCCTAAGGATTGTCTGGTCTGTAAAAGCTGCATCCTGGAAATGAGGAAGCAGCTAAAGTGACTGTGGTGGGACTTGAATCCACAACCTTTGAATATCTAGCTGGGCTCATATTATCCAGTGCAGCTTAGAAGTCCAACATGCTTTCCATTGCACCACAGAGCCTGACGGACTGCTAGGATTGCTATCTCCACTCTCTGCTTTGCAGCATGGCAATTGCTGGGGGAAAAGAAAGGGAAGCCAGGTCTGTCTCTTTTGGGAGAGGAGGTAGGAAGAGGGAGGGAGACCACTGAGCCCCCAACAGTGAAAAACTAGGAACCAGGACAAAGCTGTAGTTGAAGAACATGGGTATCAATCCCACTACTTTTTGCACACAAAGCAAAGGGTTTCCCATTTGAGCTAACTCCCCTGCATGTGAACACTTCCTCTTCCCACCCACCTTGTTCTAGACCCTACAAGGTCTCTGTGGCAGCCTGAGGCTCCTTTCTGAAAGGGCCACTTGTGGGACTGACACCCGTGGGCCGGCTAGCTCGGAGGTTTAGAACATGGTGCTCATATCACACAGATGCGTCTTAAGAGCAAGCCCCTTATTTCAAACCATAACAGGCTCGCTATTCCGACATCCCTGCAAACCTCATGGTGCGAGGAGTGAGGAATGTTTCAGAACAGCAATTTATTTGGAACTAAGTGCTGTGTAGCCAGTGCCAAATTACAAAATAAGCTATTTCAAAATTGACTTAAAATAAGCTACCCAATTGTATCAGTTATCTTGAGCTATGGGACACGCCCCAGTGAGTAAGAGCCCAGCTCTGCCCCCAGCTCCCTGCTCCACCCACTCACCTACTGACTTCCTCGCTGCCACCGGGCTGTTTGCATTGGCCTCTTCTCTCTGTAGCCAGGCTTCAGCCAGGACTGAGACTCAGGCAGGAGAATGTGACCCGGCTCCCTGCACCTGGGCCCTGCATTTCTCATCCCTTCAGAGACACTTGCTAGTGGAGGAATAAATCACAGTCACATGAGTGTAGATTATGAAACTTTGTAGTTGTTGTTGCCTTGGAAACTCCCCACAGACCTTCCCCTGGGGGCCCTGGGCAGCCGCTCACACTGCACAGCTCACTTCGAGGTGAGGGTGCTGTGTAGACGCACCCAGCCTACTGAGGACCAGCCTGCCGGGGGGAGGCACTGGCCACTTCCATTCCTTGTCTGTCTCAGACTGTGTCTACATTCCAGGGCTCCATCTACACTGCAGGCTTTTTGTGCAAGAGCAGATGTTCTTGCACAAAAACTTGCAGAGCGTCTACAGTGCAGGCACGTTCTTGCACATGTAAATGTATAGTACAGCATCAGAAAACAGGGCTTCTTGCACAAGAGTTATTCCTCTCCCCATGAGAAATAAGGCCCCTTGCCCAATAACTCATCCACTAGGAGGCAGTGTGGACAGGCAACAGGGGTTTCTTGCTCAAGAAAGCCCTATGGCTAAAATGGCCATCAGAGCTTTCCTGCTCAGGAGAACCTCCACACTGCCATGGGCGCTCTTACAGAAAAGCACTTCTCTTGTGCAAAAGCACATGGGAGTGTGGACACACTGTTGTGTAAGACCTTTTGCACAAAACAGTTCTTGAGCAAGAAGTCTGCAGGGTAGATGTAGCCAGCCCCTCTCCCCAGGGAACTGCAGCCCCTCGACCCAGGCAGCTCCTCCCAGCATTCAGGAGGCACCAGGCCGAGAAGAAACCATCTGACACGGTGCTGCCAGGCAGGGGCCTCACTGCTAGTCGCTGTTCCTGTTCCAGGAGCAGAGCGAGTTTTGCCCTGGGCACCATTATTGAGGGCATGTGCACCTGTTTGTGTGTGAGCCCCTATGGCGCCCGTTGGCTCCTGCAGGGTGGGTGGAGGGTCACCTGGTGCCATAGCTCCTCCTGGGGAGGGGTGGAGGGACCCCTGGTCCAGTATTTTCTGCTGGGGAGAAGTAGAGGTAGCCCCTTCCCTATAGCTCCTGCTGGGGGGGACCCTGACCCCTTATCTCCTGATGCGGTTTCAGGTTTCCCTGGCGGGTGCTCCTGACATGAGGTATGCCAGCGCACTGGCCCAGCCCGGGCCGGCAGTGATGGTTTTATACACAGCAGGGAAATTCCCCGGCTTCTCCCCCTCACAGAGCTGCTGCCTCTCCGGGAGGCAGATGAACTGCGGGTGCGGGACAGCTCCCTGCCAGCAGGGACAGCAGCCAAGGCACCAAATATCACTGGGTCTGCAGCCAGTGTTGGGAACTGGGCAGGGAACAGGAGGCTTTTGTGTCACACACGTCTCAGGTAGGACGGACCCTCACTGAGCCCAGACTGTGACTGGTCCTAGCCAGGAATGTGTCCGGGGCTGGTTTGTGACACTCTCAGGCCATGTCTACACTGGGCGTAAGAGCGACGCTGCCATGGTTGATGTTCCGGGCTCTAGGGAAGACCGGCTGATTGGAACTGAGCTGTGCAGAGTCTTGCAAAGGGAACCGCAACTTCTCTGGATATTTGCTGAGTTTTAGATGAGGGTTTATCAGAAGGGACGTTGTGAGCTCTGGAATAAGGTGGGTGGGGCAGGAAAAGCTACTTACAGGCAGGAGGATTAGCTCAAGTAGTAGAGCGCTCGCTTTGCATGCAAGAGGCAGTGGGATTGATACCCACATTCTCCAGTGATAGATGTTTGCTGCTTCCTCTTTTCCACAGGCAGAGCCTTCCAGGGGCTCCTTCCCTCTTCCATAAGGCAAGGGGCTGGTTTCCGCAGGGCAGGGGGTGTCATGTTTGCCTCACAGGGAGCAGTTCCCTGGCTAAAATCAGGCAGGCAAAGTCCAGCCTGTAACACCCAGCGGAGGGGATTCACCTGCCTGGGGAGGGTGGGAACAGACCAGCACTTGGGAGCTTGGCTGCCAGCTGCTTAGCACATCTGGACACAGAAGAATCCCAAGACTTGGTTCTGCCAGGCTCCAGTTTCCCCTCTTCTGTTTCTTTTCAGCTCACTGCAAACTGCCTCCCAGCTGTGGGTGAGGCTGAGTGTGAGAAACCAGCTGCACCTTGAATGATTTTGTTAATTGTTTAAAAAGCCTCAGGCACCTCTTCTGCCTGGGGAGGTGTCTGGAATATACACCTAGTGTGACATCACCCTGGGGTTTTACCCCTTTAACCTCACCCAGAGACTCCTGAGAAGTCTGTCTCCTGTGTCCAACTCTGCCTCAGGCCAAGTGTTCGCATGTTTCATATCGAAGGAAACTCCTCCTCCCTTTTTCCCTGCCAGTCCTTCCCGAGCAAGCTCTACCCTTCTGTGCCAAAATTCCAATAAAGTGTATTATCCCACCAAGTCCCTGTGATACCAACTTCTTCCTGCTCATTACCCATCATTTCCATGTGTCTATATGAGCATCTAAGACACAGATTAGATTTTGCTTCCCAGTGGTCCCTCGTCCCTCATTTATCTCTGCGGTTACAGCCCCTGCTCTCTCCCATTTCTGGCCCATCTCCCAGGTGTCCATGTTGTTCACTTACCTGTGGGCTTTGGGCACCTGCCCCCATCAAACCTAGTTTAAAGCCTCCTCACTAGGTGAGCCAGTCTGCACCCAAATACTCTTCCCTTCCTCCACAGGTGAACCCCAACCCTGTTGAGCAGCCCTTCCTGCAACAGCAGCCCATGGGCAAGGAGGCCAAAGCCCCCTGCCCACTGAGCTGTAGCTTTCTGTGCCCAGGAGGCCAGAAACCGCCTGGACTCCATGGCTGGAGGGAAGTGGGGAATGGCTGCACTTTGGGAGGCAAAAGTGTTATCTGGAAACATAAAGAGCCATTTTAAAGAGACTTTGGAGGAGGGCACCATGGCTTAGCTGGCTAAAGCACCTGCCTCATAAACAGGAGATCCTGGGTTCAATTCCCAGTGGTGCCTTGTTGTAACCTTTGCTCACATTTTCCTAGGTCCTTCTGGGACACAGAAGAGGCCTCCCCTGGAACTTCTGGTTCAGGAAAGGCTGACTGGGGAGGGATGTTGGGAAGAAGGAAACAACAAGCCTGGAGCCAGTGCAGGGGCTGCTGTGACTGGCAATAACAGGGCTCTCACTGCATTTACTGGGACAGGAGAGTGAGCACCACACACACTTGTGAATGTGTGAAGGAGTCAGGGCCTAGAGAGCCTGAGGGTGCAACCTCTGCAGCTCCTGCAGCCATGGAGAGTCAGGGTCTGTGGGCATCAGGAGCTTCTCACTTGAGGGGGAGAAACCTCTTGGGACTTGTGGTTTCCTTCTTCCCAACACATCTCCCCACTCAGCCTTTTCCTGAACCAGCAGTTCCATGGGTGGCCAGAGGAGACCTCTTCTGTGTCCCAGAAGGGCTTAAGTAAATGTGAGCAAAAGCTGCAACAAGGCACCAATGGTAACTGAACTCAGGTGCTGTTGTTTATTCGGCAAGTGCTTTAACCAGCTAAGCCACGGTGCCCTACTCAGACCCACCTCTAACCTGTTCTACTGTATGGTCCCAGACAACACCATTGTCTTGCAAAGTTCAGCCATTCCCCATTTCCCTCCTGCCTTCCCAACCTGGGGGTGTCTGGCTCCCTGGGCACAGAAGGCTACAGCTCAGTGGGCAGAGGCTGTAACATGCACATCTCCTCCGGCCGCTGGGACTGTGGAGTTGCCTTTGAGGTTCTGCAGGGTTGGGGGAGGGCAAAATGAAGCAAACTTTGATTCTCTGGCTTGTAAACCCCTCGGTCTCAGGGTCTAGGTTGGAGTCCCCAGGTGGGAGCCCGGCCTCCTTCAGTTTGGTCCCTTCCTGAGGGCACAAAATTGACATCAAAGAATTCATTTTCCCCGCAGCAATCTCTGCTGGCCAAAGGGTTAGCAACCGAATATTTGCCCAAGTTTAAGTGCAGCAGAAAATACTATTAGGTGTGTTTCTGTGGTGTAGTGGTTATCACATTTGCCTAACACGCAAAAAGTCCCTGGTTCAAAGCCAGGCAGAAGCACAGCATCTTTTTTATGGCACTTCCCCTGGGTGCCCACAAGGCAGTTCTAAGGCCTGCCTCCTGGTGCAGGGATGGGTGGCCTGTGTGCTGGCCTTCAGGAGCATGTGGGAGACTGCTGAGATAGGAGGATGCAGGGCTGGGGCTGAGACTTCTCAGCAGTGCTTTACCTGGGACCAGGTCATTGCAGCCACACAGTCCAGGACCCACCCTGGAAGTGCCAATGCTGTGCACCTTCAGGGCAGTGTGGCTGTGGCCTTTGGTGCAAGTGGACACAAAGCCACATAATGTCCTCCCTCATGCCCAGACCCCAGCCACCCTGTTCCCCTTGCTTTCTTCTCCCCAGCTCACCCAGCACCCTCAGCTTCCTTTGACACCCTCCCTTCTTCCTGCTCCCCCACCCTGATCCTTCATCCACGTTCCTTCTGCACCCTTTCTCCTGGCCCACACACGGCTCCTTGGCACTTCTCAAGCCAGGCCCTGCAAGGAGCCACCAGGGCAGGAACCAGCCCTTGGAGCTCGGCTTGCACCGGGTCTGGTAGTTTCCCACCACATCTCACCTGGGAAGAGGTGACTTGTTCTCTTTCCTTCTGATCTTACGTCTCCGTTCCCTTCAAAGGTCTCTGCTGCTCGGGACCTGCCTCCTCAGGGCGCTGCCCCTCTGCCCCTGGGCTGGGAGCGGGAGACTCCACAGTCTCTGCACTTGGGCTGAGAAGTCTCACGGGGACTCGTCTGTTGATGGGTTAGTCAGCCCGATGGCCAGCCGGATCCATTCCGTAGCGCTGCCCGAGAGGGAGCTTTACAAGTGCCCAGTGTCCATTGGTATTTTCTGGGGCTCTGTGTAGGGATTGGGTTTGGCCATCTTTTCCACGGGAAATGCCTCTTCTTTGGAACAGCAGCTCCCAGGAGTTCATGGAACTTCTTCTTCTCAGCTTGGGAAAGGGACGACTAAGGGGTGATGGGAAAGATATTTGTGCTGTGAAAACAGCAGGGCCCCCAGGGAAACTGGTAAATAATCCCAGTGCCCAGGCCTGTTGTTACCTGCCCCCACACAATTCACACGGCAAACCTGGCTTCCAGAGCACAGAGGGAGTCTGGGGGCTCATTGCTGCGCCGTGGGGTGAAGCAGGAAACCAGCCTCCTCCTGTGGGACCTGTGAGTGTTGCTGAATCTGGGCCCCTGCACCTGGGGAAAGGCAAACAAAAGGTCTGGGGGCCACACAGAGACACCGCTGGGCTGAGCAGGAAGTGGCTGGGACTTTGCTTTGTCTTTGCCTGTGGGCTTGTCTGTCTGCAGCCTGGAAACCTCCTGGCTCTTCAGACCACTAGTATGGATGGAGCGTTACAGACGTCGGAATAATGGAATTGCTGTGTAGACGCTCCCATTGTTATTGCAGTATAATGGCCGTTATTCCCAAGGAATGCTGCTGTGTAGATGCAGCCTAAGAGAAATGCTTTCATGAGCATGTGGGAGGAGCAAGGGCTCCTACAATGTCAGGAGAAATGGGGAAATGAGGTCACCTCTCTAGACATAAAGAGATGATATAAGAAAAGAGGATGTGTCAGGAGTGGGATTGGAACCCACGCCTCCATTTGGAGACCAGAACACCCAACTAAGGGAAAGACAGATCCTTGAGTCTGGCGCCTTAGACCCCACAGCCATCCTGACATCTCTGCAGCCACCTCCAATGGCAGTTTTCTTACATGTGAGAGTTGCTCGGGGAGGCGGCGGGAGCACCTCTCTTTCCTCATCTAACAGCCGCTCTACAGCCCAGCTGGGTTTATCCCCACTCACCCTCATCTAACGTTGTGAGGTGTTTTGCAGGGAGCTGACAAGAAAGAGAAGAGGAGAAAACTCTGGCCGGCAGAACTGAGGCCTGGGATTCTCCTGTGCCAGGGAGTCTGTGTCAGTGCCCTTAAGGATCCTGAGCTGGGTGTCTCCTGGGCTTGTTGGCTCCATACCAGGGGTGTTTCTTCTGCAGGGCGATGCTTGTTCCCAGGGCTAACACTTATCTCTGGGACACACTTTGTGCAGGGACCGTTGGTCTTTGTGCCACAGTACGTGTCTGGGACGTGGGAGTGAGGAACCTGCCTCAAATAGACATGTATCCGCCCCTAGCAGTGTTCTGCTTGAGACACCGGAGCCCTGGCTTTGACTGGTGCCTGGCACGTAGGGAATTAGATCTAGGGGGAGATTTCTAGAGCCCCACAACAGCTGCTGCTCACATGCAGATGTGCACATCTGTCTGGGATTACTGGGCACCTGGCCTGCTTCCTGTCCCCGCCAACCTGGGCAAAGAGGCATCACTGGCTCAGGGGTTCCTCTCCTCAGCGAACTGCAGAGAAAGCCCTTGTGTGTTAAAGGGCCTCAGGGAGCCCAGAGCAGAGGGAGCTGGGATTCTAGTCCCATTGATCCCCTTAACACACACACAGTCCCAGCCCCAAGCACCCCCACATCCCTAATCCTGTGCCCTGATTCCTACTTCGTCACCCCCGCCCTGAGCCCCACCCCCCCACTGACATGCTCCCCAAGTACCTACCTTGAGCCTCCCACACTCCACTCCACACTTTAATTTCTTACAGGTACTGTCCTATCACAACCCCTCCCCCAACTTCCTGCCTTGAGCCTCCCTCTGCCCAAGGGGTGGTGCCCAATAGAACAGGCCCTGTAAGAAATGTGTCACTTTCACCCCTGGGAGCAGCTCAGCCAGGCAAAGGGGCTGCCTGGGGCAGGACATTAGCCCTGGAGGGCAGGGGTGGGTGTGGCAGTGACATCACAAGGGCTTTTCGCAGCCCCTCAGCTTATTGGCTAACGGCGGTTGAGAGCCTGTGCGGGAGCAGGGAAGTAGCTGCCTGAGAAATGTGCTGGGCTGCTGGCCGGGAGTGAGCCAGGTAAGTCTCCCAGCCAGAGCCTGCCTCTGGCACCCCAGCCCCTCCCTTCCCTCAACCCACTGGTACCCCATGTAAACCAAACCCTGTGCCCCCCTCCTGAACCCTCACTCCTCCCAGATCCTGCACCCCAATCCTCTGCCCCTGGTCACAACCCAACCTCCTGCAACTGTTCCTGCACCCCAGTCCTCTGCCCCAAGCTCCTGTCTGCACCAACCTGCATCCCAGACCCCCTCCTCCTCCATTAATAGCATGGAAAAGTGCAGCCCTGGGAGTGGTTCCCCATCACAAGTCATTGCCCAGGCCAGCCCTAACCTGTGCAGCAACCCAGCCCCCCCCCCCCCCCGCCAACTGCTTAATGAGCCCTGCCCTGCCAGGGGCTCAGGACTCTGCCCATGGAGCTGCCATGTCTTCTCCAGAGCCCGGGGAGGACTGAGTCCAGACAGTGCCCAGCAGAGTCCAGCGAGGGCAGAGGGAAGAGCTGGGATGTGGTGGTGGGGCCAGGGGCTGTTCTGAAAGGCTGCAGGCGCCGTTAGACCCTTTTGTCCTTCCCTGTCTCACCCCAGCGCTGAGCAACACTCAGTGTCGGTCTGAGCATCCGTCCTGCTCTGGGACGTGTCTCTGTGGCAGGAACCTGCCCAGGCGGCTCTCGCAGTGAGGCCCCTCCCTGGCAGCACCGAGCAGTGAGAGCTGAGTGAAGGGGAGGCAGGACCAGGGGGAGAAGGCTCCATGCCTGTATGAGAGGGAGGCTTTGCCCTGGCCAGTGGGGAATCGTTGCCTCTCCGAGGGGCCCAGGCCTGGTGGGTCATTTCCCCAGGTTACTGAGTGGGGGCTGGAGCCAGTTCTGGGTTTTCTCCTTCAACAACCAAACTGAACCAATGGATCTTGTGCCCACCTGACACTGCGCTGGGCTAGTGCTGTGTGTGCCACAGAGCTTCCTGCAGGGCTGCCCACATGGGAGAGGGGAGGGGCAGTTTGAGTGACCCAGCTCTGCCCCTTCTGAAGGGCTTGTGAAAATGGCAGGTGCTGTCTTGGCAGTGAGGGAGAGGTGGGAAAGGGGCCCTGAGTGAACCTCTTGGGTCACAGCTGCTGTAACAATGAGGTAAGATGAATGACTGGGCAGATGTCAAGTGAAGCTAGTTTCTCTGACTGGGAATTGGACCCAGGCCTCAGCAGTGAAAGTGCTGAATCCTAGGCACTAGACCACCAGGGACACCTGCACATGGCGTCTTTCCTTACCTGCACTAGCCTTTCACAGGCCACTTTCTGTCCCCTTCAGGACACGGGTCCATTTTCCATTGTCCAGAGGGGACAAGAACAGAAACCAAACAGAACATCAGAACAGCCAGACTGGTCCATGCCAGTTGCCCAACTAGCCCAGGATCCTGTCTCACGACAGTAGCCAATTTCATTGCCCAGTGGGAATCCTCAGATCAGACAATTAAGTGATGCCTCCTGTCGCCCATTACTAGCTTCTAGAATACACCAGCTAGGGACACCTGCCCTGTCCATCCTGGTTAAATGCCATTGATTGACCTTTCCTGCATTAAATTATCCAGTTCTTTTTTGGACCTTCTTGTAGATTTCACCTTCACAACATCCTCTGGCAAGGAGTTCCACCGGGCGCAAAAATGCTCCCTTTTGATTCACTTTTAATTTGGTTACTTACCAGTTTCATTCTGTCACCCAGGATCTTGAGTAGGAGAATAAACATTCTTATTTGCTTTCTGCACCCCTGTCATCATTACATAAAACTGTGTCCCATCGCACCTTAGTCGTCCCTTTCCCAAGCTGAGAAGAAGAAGTTCCATGAACTTCTTCCTTCAAAGTAGGAATAAGAGATCCTCTGGAATAGGGCTTTATTCCAGAGGATCGGGCCAGTCTAGACGCTTTTTTCCGGCTTTTCCCCAAGCCGGAAAAAAAGCGGCGGACATGTTTATTTAAATCCCGCGGGGGATATTTAAATACCCCGTGGATTTCCCTATTCCCACTTTCAAAATTAGCATGCCCCTTCCGAAGAAGGGGTCAGTGTAGACGTAGCCCTAGTGTTTTCCCTGCCTTGCATTTGACCACCTCCCATGGATCAGGCCAGTGATTGCTAACCTTTTTGTAATACCATGGACAGCCAAACCCATTCACAAACTTTTGCCAGACTGGTAACATATTTACATATCTGCATATACATTATGCAAATAACAAATATGCAAATATGGAAATAAACCATTACCAGTCCCTAACAGATCAGTGTTTGCAGTTATCTACACGTAAAAATTCACAGAAGAAATTCCCCTCAGGCTCCTGGGGGGGGGGCAGCTCTTCCCCCGGGGGGACTGGAGCCTGCAGAGGGAGGGGCGCAGGGAGAGGCACCCACAGAGGCAGGGGGCATTTTCGACACCCTGGTTATAAACTTCAGAAATGTTGGGGCACAGAAGTGCCACCACCAGGCACCTCTGCCCCCACTTCTGCCCCACGGTGGTGGGGGAGTTGCCGTTGTATCTTTCCCCATCTCCTTCTGTACAAGCCCTGCCCTGTGTCTCCCCTTCCCCAGCCAGGCTGCTCTTGCTCCCCCTGTCTCCTCCCAACCTCCCCTGCCCCGTTTCCCTTCCTGTGACCCCCCCCCCAAGTTTCCCTCCATTGCACCCCTGCATGACTGGCATGATCCCCCCAACCTCCCTTCAGCGCCTCCTGCCTCCCCTTCCTGCCCCCATCTCACACGTCCCTGTTCCCCTTCACCTCTCTTATCTTCCCCCACCCCACTTGATCCCCCTCCCCACCCTCTCTGGGGTGGCTCCTCCTGCCCCGCACGAGCTGGTAGCAGCTTCCCTGGCCCCAGGCTGGGATCACAGCCCCCTCTGCCACCCTGGGGAGTCTACTCTTCTGGGAAGGGGAGGGGGGCCTCTCCTACCTGTCCCCACAAATGCTGCCCACCCTGGGGTGGGGGCCGGGCTGGGGGCCGGGCCAGGCAGGTACTGTCCAGACTGGGGGTGCTGCCATGGGAAAGGTTCCCAGGGAGCAGCTTTCTACATCCCACCGGCCCTGCAGGAGATTCCTGGGGGCCCAGCAGTGCTGCACCCAATGCTGAGGCTCAGGGATCCGCCCAGAGCCATTTCCAGGGGCCCTGCAAGCAGAGGGCAGGAAAGGAGCCAGGCTGAGGCTTTGCAGGGAGCAGGCCGGGCACCTGGCAGGAGGAGGCTCCAGCGAGCACAGAGCCTGCGCAGGGCCAGCCTGCTGGGAGGGGAGCAGGAGCATCCAGCACCATTCAGGCCAGCGGCAGCCGACACTGGGGAGCTCTGAGACTCCAGGGCAAAGGCCTCCAGCCCCCAGCCCCTGGGATTAGGTGGCCCTGGAACCAGGCCCCCTGGAGTGGCATTGTGGCCGGGGGGCTCTGACCCACAGGGGGGCTGGCCCCAGAGCCCAGGGCCTGGGAGTCTGGTCAGCAAGTGAGACTCGCCCGTCAGTCCAAGCTGCTTTCTCCCCGGCTGCCGTTCCTGCCTGTCCCGCGCCAGCGCCGCACGCAGGCCAGTGGGGCAGGACGGGGGGTGTCAGTGGGGCCCTGCTCTCAGTCCGTCCCTCACAGGCCCTGTGGGCTGCTCGAGGGCTGAGCCCGTCGCCCAGGCCTGGCGCGGGGATGGAACATGGGGCACGTTTCCCCCTGTGAGCGTGTGCGGGGGCAGGAGGGAGCCACACGGGCCCGGCTGAAGGTTTTGTGCTGGGGCTGGAGGCTTGAGCCCGAGCTGTCGGCCTCAGCGGGACTTGCTCCTCCCCCCTCTCCTGCCTGGCTGCCTCCTTTGGCCGCAGCGCTCAGGGGGCAGGGCAGCCAAGAGAGCCAGGACCAAGGCACAAGCCCCTCAGAGGGGACAGGCCTGAGGCCTCTGGCTTCTGCCAAGGGGCTTTCTGTGGTGCCGGGCGGGGGAGGGAGGCCAGGCCCAGGCAGGAGAAGGGGCAGCACGACACTGTGTTTCTGCCTGGTTTCACTCAAGGGTCCTTCTGCAGGTGAAGCGCCCATTAGAGCCCCCTGTGTTGCTGGGTTCTCCTGCCCCAACACTCACCCAAGGGCCACCTGGGCAAAGCAGCCTGCCCCAGCCCCTTCCAAAGCTCAGCTGGCAGAGCAGAGGCCTGTGGCTGGGGATCAGCAAAGGCCCCTTAGGTTGCTTTTTTTAAAAAAAAAAAATAATAATAATGGAGACTGCCTATCTCCTAGAACTGGAAGGGACCTTGAGAGGTCATCAAGTCCAGTCCCCTGACTTCTCAGCAGGACCAAGTACCATCCCTGATGAATTTTTGACCCAAATGGCCTCTGCAAGGATTGAACTCACAACCCTGGGTTTAACAAGCCAATGCTCAAAACACTGAGCTATCCCTCCCCAAACATCTCTGTAGTCAGCATGGGGCTTGAACCCAGGACCTTGGTATTATTAGCACCAGGCTCTAACCAACTGAGCTAGTGGGGCTGCTGATTCAACTCCACCTGAAAGGAGAGATTCTTCTCCCTCCCCCTGGCTGCAGGCCCGGCCTTAGGACCAGGCGGCTGCCTTGTGTCTGTCCCTTTGGGGCCTGGGGCTACAATTGCTAAAAAGGTTTTGGGTTCCAGCTGCCAATCTAACGTCTTAGGCTGCGCAGACCTCAAGACACGGCAGGAGCTAGAGGGGAACGGTAAACGGCTGCACTTTGGAATGGGAACATGTTCTCTGGAACCATAAAGTAGAACAGTTTGAGGGCCACTTTCAAGGAGGGCACCATGGCTTAGTTGGTTAAAGCAGCTGCCTTGTAAGCAGAAGATCCTGGGTTCAACTCCCAGTGGTGCCTTCTGGTGAGGCCAATGTGTCTCTTCTTTCCACCATATCCCAACACATATCTGGAGTTGGTTTTACTGTTTGCTGGTGTCCTAACAGTGGAAGTAGGATGGCAGCAAAGAGCTGGTGCAGGTGCCCTCTGGGTTTGATTTAGCGAGTCTTATCTAGACTTGCTAAATCAAACTCTGGGAGATGGATTGCAGCAGAAATCTCCACCTGAGTGAAGACATGGCCTAATGGTGCAATTAGTTAGATGCTGACCACAGACAGTCTGAGCCATTCTAGTGCTCTGGGCATGTGGCACTGCCCCCCCAGCTCATGGTGCATGTGCAGCTCCACCCTGGGTGCACAGTGCATATACAGCCCCTCCCCCTCCCTGCATGGAGCTTGTGGTGGCAGGATGCTCTTGTGCTGCCCAGCCTGGCCCTGCCACCACCACTGGCGTGCAACCCAGGGTCCCCTGGGGCAGGCCATGCAGAGCCCCACAGCTGCATGGGGAAGGGCACTGCTGACAGGTGCTGGGGAGGTTAATGCAGCCCCAGGGAACTGCTGCAGCCTGCCAGGAGCCAGGCAGGCAGTGCCTGATGGCAGCTGCCCCACTAGCTCAACCCTTAACCCAGTCCTGATGCCAACAGTAACAGCCCCACTGCTGGTAACTCACAGAGGCCCTTGTTGCCCAAGGTAGAGGTGTGGGCAAAACACAGTCCTCGCTGTGAGCAGGATTTGAACCTGCGCAGGGAAACCCTATTGGATTTCTAGTCCAACGCCTTAACCACTCGGCCATCACAGCTTTGGGCAAAATGGATCCAGGGAAACTGGTAAATAATCCCAGTGCACAGCCCTAATGTCACCTGCCACAGAGTTCACACAGCAAACCATTGCAACAGCTGTGCAGAGGAGTCCCGGCCGTTCTGCTCTTAGGCTGCCTTGGAAGTGAGTTCTGCTTCAAGGTCTTCCCTCCTCCTTCTTGGTCTTCCTTTCCCTTTTCCTTCCTCTTCTCTTCTCCCCTTTTCCTTCTTCTTGCTGGTGTCCTTCTTGGACCCCAGTTTATAAAGAGAAATTCAAGTACCGCTTAGTTCTACCTTAACCAATTATTTTAGTATAATTTCGCTATCCAGTCGGCTAAGATGGAGCGCTTCCAGCCTCTTGGAGAGCCATGTCACAGGCACAAGCCCCCAGAGACCCCTCTGGCCCTTCCGGGGATACATCGCAGGAGCAAGCAAGTGGCAGCAAGTGCTGGGCACTCTCATGGTAGGGGCCAGAGATAAAGCTGTGGTCCAAGGAGGAGTCTCTGCAGGCCCTGCAGTCCAGGCGGAGGAATGCAAATATTTATGGCTGAATGGTTGACGGCCTTGCAAAGAAAGGCCACCTCCCCCCACCCCAGACCAAGTCAGAGCCAAAGTCAAGGAATAGCGGCAGGGGTATGTGAGGACCTGTGAGCGCAGTTCCCGCACTGGAGAAGCATCGCAGCACTGTGCAGACTATGAGGAACTGGACCAAGTCCTGGGGGTTGGGGAACCCTGTCTCCAGGGACAGTTGTGGAGTCTGGGATGGAGACACCTGGGCAGCAGCGGCCGCAGCTTCAGGATGACCACCCAGATGACCAGCAGCTCCAGGATGAGGAGAAGGAGGATTCCAGGAACGTCGTGACCCTCACCCTGGAACCGGTCCCCCAGATGCAGGAGGCCTCCCAAATGTCCTCGGGCACCGGGGAGGGAACATCAGGCGAGTGCTGTGAGGTTGCAACACACACAGGGCAGGCGGGAGCACAGGGGGTGATGCGCTATCGTGACGTGTCATGCTGATTGTAGGTGGGGGGACACCACACATGTCTGACCCCATAGAGGGCCGTCCTCCCCCCGCCATGTGTGCAAGGCACCACCTGCTCCTGCAGACACTGCTGCCAGCGGCTAATTTCCTAACACTGGATGCAAAGAAGCAAGCGTAACGGGGGTGTAGCTCAGTGGTAAAGTGTTTGACTATAGGCAAAAGGGTCCCTGTTTCAACTCCAAGTGCCCCCTGAGAGGTTGATCAACTTCTTTGAAACCTTTGCATCTCCAGTTGCATCTCACTCTGCATTTCTGATGTGCAGAGATTACTACAAACCCCTGGGCTGTGTCTAAGCTGGGTCACTTATTCCAGAAAAGCAGCCGCTTTTCCAGAATAACTTGCCAGCTGTCTACATTGGCTGCTTGCTTTTCCAGAAAAGCAGTAACGGTCTACTGTAAAATTGTCAGTGTTTTTCCAGAAAAACTATGCTGCTCCTGTTCGGGCAAAAGTCGTTTTCCGGAAAAACTGTTCCGGAAAAGGGCCAGTGTAGACAGCTCAGTAGTCTTTTCCACAAAAAAGCCACGTTCGCAAAAATGACGTGTCTACATTGGCCACGGACGCTGTTCCGGAAAAAGTGCTTTTCTGGAAACGCATCCTGCCAATGTAGACGCGCTTTTTCCGGAAATACTTATAACGTAAAACGGTTCCATTTTAAGCATTTCTGGAAAAGGGTGCCAGTGTAGACGTAGCCCTAATGTGTTTCTGTGTCAATGCGCATAAACCAGGCAAACCCATCTCAACTGAAACAAGTTAAAATCTGCTGTGTCTGGTTTCTATTCCCATCAGTTCAGCAAGGGTGTGATTTGAAGGTCCTTGGTCTGCCTGGGCTGTGCTGTGCAGAAGAACAAGAATCACACCCAGTGGGGGAGGAATGGCCACTATCTTTCAATCTTCCGGAGTTTGATTTAGCAAGTCCAACTAAGACTCACTAAATCAAATTCAGAGGGCACCCCACCAGTTTCCAGTACTTCTGCTCTTTGCTCCCTTTGGGTCCCTGAAGTAGGGACACAGCCAGGCTCAACTGCTGGAGGCCAACTCTCGCTACTTAGGGTATGTTTACACTTGCACCCTCTTTCCAAAAAGGGATGCAAATGTAAAGACTGAAAACTATAAATGAAGCCACCAGGGACACATATAATGGGCCTGCAAAAAAATGAAACAGCTGAGCACTTTGCAGAGAACAGGCCATCGCCCTGCTGGGAGAGGCGCCATCATGCACAGACTCTGTGCAGGGCCAGACTGCTGGGAGGAGGCTCTGGCCATGGACTTTCCTCCCCTCTCTGTTACCTCCTGCACCTGGGGCTGAAAGGGACGTGGGCTGCAGGCTGGTCCTGCCCAGCTGCCTTCCCCAGTGGGAGCAGAAAATGCTCATGGAAGGGCTCACACATTGTCCCCAATGCACTCGCCTGAGGGACTGAATTCTTGCTGCCCCTGGGTGCACCCAAATGCCCCTTCTGGGGGGGGGGCAGGTTCCCCAGCTCACACCCCTCCTGTCACACAGAGCTTGCAAATGGGGTTGATTTTCCTGCATCTCCTCTTGCTTGCTGCTGCGCTAAAAGAAATCTTGAAACCAGCCCTGTCTCCTGTCACTGGAGAGATGGCCCTGTGCTGGGATATGAGACAGTATCCCAGTGATGCTCCTCGCAGCCCAGGAGAAGAAGGGGGCTCTGGGTGGAAGGAACCCAAGTAAAACAGGTCCCAGTGGGATGAACTGGGCACCAGCTTGGCCCAGTTGAGTGAGGGGAGGTTGGTCCCATGGTATCAAGGGCAGAGCTCAGGACTCTGCTGCTGCTGGCAGGGAAGAAGCTGGGAGGCAAGGTGCTGGCAGCAAGAGATTCCAACTTCTCTTTGCCCTGGGTCTGCCGGCCGCCAGCCACCTTGATCAACCCTCAAACCAGCTGGACTAGCCAGCCCACGTCACAGCGAGTCGCTAGTGGCCCTGTCAGAGAAGAGCCATTGGCAGCTGCAGAGACGTCCCTGCAGCTGCCTGAGGCGCCTTTCTTGAAAGGGCCACTGGTGAGCTGTACTTTTGTTGGCCGGCTAGCTCAGTTGGTTAGAGCGTGGTGCTAATAGTGCCAAGGTCATGGGTTCAAGCCCCATGCTGGCCACAAGGGTGTTTGGTTTGGTGACTTCCCTTCCTTTAGCTGCCTGCTATGGACAGGGAAGCAGAAACAAGCAAAAGGCTGAGAGCTTTGCAGGAAGCAGGGCAGAGATCTGGTAGGGGGAGGATCCAGCCTGCACAGCCCCAGTGGCTAAAAGGGCCTGGGCCTGGCTTCCTATCCCCAAAAGCAGGGGACCTGATGCCCAAATTCCTGCTGTAGCAGTGGCTACCTCAAGGCACCAGCTGGGGGGCAGGCTCTGGAGCCCAAGCCACACGGGGAGACTCAATATGACCAGGAGGCCTGGAGCGTGTGAGCCCTGCACAGAGGCTGCTGCTGGGGGCCTTCTTCAGTGGCCCAGAAGCTCAAGTTCCCCTGAACCAGCTTCTCCCCCTGGAGCCACCCCCCAGCGCTGCTGAGGCCCCTGACATGAGGCAGTGGGACCACCAGAGGAAGGTGCCAGCCTTAGCCCTTCCTCCCAGCCTCCTCCCCCTCCCAGGGTCTTTCCCCAGCCCCTCCCCAGTTCTACATTCCCCACATAAAAACCAGAGAGTTTGTTCTTTCAACAGGGAAAAGTCCTGTTTGTGTTACCAGCGGGGGGAGGGGGAGAGGGAGAGGGAAGGGGATGTGCTGGGGTATGTTGAGGTTGGGAGGGAGGCACAGAGGGCAAAACATGAGGAGTAATGTTAGTTAGTTGGAACCAAGGGGCTGGGTTTGAACTACTGCAGAAAAAAGGACTCTGCCCCTGGAGCTGCCCTGTCCTCTCCAGAGCCCTTAGGCTGGCACTGGGGAGGCTTGAATCCAGGCAGTGCCCAGCCAAGGGGGAGGGGTTAGGGTTAGCCCCATGCTAGGTCTCAGCTGCTGTAACATGTGGCAAGAAGATTGACTAGGGACATGTTTTGGGACAGTTGCAGCTGGTTTCCCTGACTGGGAATTGAACCCAGGCCACAGCAGTGAGAGGGCTGGGTCCTAACCACTAGACCATCAGGGACACATAAAACAAGTCTCTTTGCTCACCTACACTAGCCTTTCGCAGGCCATTTTCTGTCCACTTCAGGATGGGGGGGGTCCATTCTCTCTTGCTCAGAGGGGACAAGAACAGCCAAATAGAACATCAAAGCAGCCAGACTGGGCCATGCCAGTTGTCCAACTATCCAAGGATCCTGTCTCACAACAGCAGCCAATTTCATTGTCCGGAGGGAATCCTCAGCACAGACAGTTATTAAGTGATCCCTCCATTCCCAGCTTCTAGAATACACCAGCTAGGGACACCTGCCCTGTCCATCCTGTTAAATGCCATTGATTGACCTTTCCTGCATTAAATTATCCAGTTCTTTTTTTGGACCTTCTTGTAGATTTCATCTTCACAACATCCTCTGGCAAGGAGTTCCACTGGGTGCAAAAATGCTTCCTTTTTAACTCGGTTACTTACCAGTTTCATTCTGTCACCCTGGTTCTTAAGTAGGTGAAAAAATAATTTCTGATTTGCTTTCTTCACCCCTGTCATCATCACATAAACCCCTGTCCCGTCGCACCTTGCTTGTCCCTTTCCCAAGCTGAGAAGAAGAAGTTCCATGAACTCCTGGGAGCTGCTTTCCAGAGAAGAGGCATTTCCAGCAGAGAAGATGGCCAAGCCCAATCCCCCTACACAAAGCCCCAGGAAATACCAGTGGAGACTGGGAAAGCTCCCTCTCGGGCAGCGCTACGGAATGGATCCGGCTGGCCATCGGGCTGACTAACCCATCAACAGACGAGTCCCCGTGAGACTTCTCAGCCTAAGTGCAGAGACTGTGCGGTCTCCCACTCCCAGCCCAGTGGCAGAGGGGCAGCGCCCTGAGGAGGCAGGTCCTGAGGCAGAGGAGACCTTTGAAGGGAACAGAGACAAGGGAGACGTGAGGTGAGAAGAAGGGGAACAAGTCGCCTCTTCTCAAGCGAGACGTGGTGGGAAACTGCCGGTTCCAGTGCAAGCCGAGCTCCAAGGGCTGGTTCCTGCCCCGGTGGCTCCTTGCAGGGCCTGGCTTGAGACACACCAAGAAGTGCCGTGTGTGGCCAGGAGAGAGGGTGTTTACAATCCAGACAATCAATGTTTGCTGCACTTCTCCCTCCCCTCAGCGATGCTAAAGCTCAAGGCCAACTCCCCAGGCCAAGCAGCTGGTGGAGATGTGCATGTCAGAGCCTCTGCCCACTGAGCTGTAGCCTTCTGTGCCCAGGGAGCCAGACACTGCCAGGGCTGGAGGGAAATGGGGATTGGCTGCACTTTGGGAGGCAAAGGTGTTGTCTGGGACCATAGAGTAGAACAGTTTCACCAAACTTCCTGAGGAGGGCACCATGGCTAAGCTGGATAAAGCCCCTGTCTACTAAGCAAGAGATCCTGGGATCAACTCCCAGTGGTACCTTGTGGTGAGCTTTGTTTACTTTTTCTTATGTCTTTCTGGCCTCTGACACTCCAGCACTGGGGCACTTGAGCCCTTCAGCCAGATTCAGACCAGACCGGTCGGAGTGTCTCGTGCTCATCGAGGGGGATTCTGCACTTGCTGCTTTGGGAGCCAGGGTCACATTGCAGAGCTCCCCCGGGGCCGTCCCACGGTGCCACCAGCCCAGCACCAGCTGCTCTCTCTGCCCTCAGCAATGTGGCTGCGTTTTATCCTTCCCCTTCAGTGACAACTGCCCATTCCCCGCCAGCCCCAGCCCCTGTATCACCCATTCCTTTCCCCAGGAGCAGCGTGAGCACCAGTGCAGTGCCCTGCTGAGGCTGCGGCTGTGGGAGACAAGCCCCTGGCTTTGGGAGGGAGACATGATGTCAAGGTGTTAAGTTTCACCCATGTGTAGTGTGGGGTGACCCACACTTGGGGGGCAGCTGGAGGTGCCTCCTGAGAGCTGATTTTCAGCCCTTCCTGTGTTTCTGGTTCCTTCCAACAGCTCGACTCTGTTATCTAAAAGTTGAGGAATGTGTATTGGGAAGAGGGAATTTCTGTCTTCTCAGTGTCACTAGTGTGGCATAATGAACAAAGCATTGGTTTTGGAATTGTGGGTTCAAGTCCTGTCTGAGGTGATAGTTATGACATTTCCTAGTAAGTGCAATTCTCTTTGGCTTCCTTTTTGCCATATTATCTGTTAGATGTTTGAACACTGGAGAAGTGTCCCCTGGAACTGCCATTCCAGGGTTATGAGTTTAATTCTTGAAGGAGCCATTTAGAGACGTCTGAGGCAAATCTGTCAGGGATGGCTCTTGGCCCTGCCATGAGCATGGGGAGTGGACTAGATGACCTCTCAAAGTTCTCTCCAGCTCTGTGAAATGGTTTATCTCCTAATAAAGAGCATCTGTGGACACTCTCTTGTGCAAGAAAGTTCTAATGGCTGTTTTAGGCACAAGAAATCCCTCTTGCCTGTGCACACTGCCTTCTTGTGCAAGAAGCCCTCTTTTCCAATGGTTTACTGCACATTTTCTTGCGCAAGAATGCACATGCAGGGTAAACACTCCGCTAGTTTTTGCACAAGAATGGCCATCCTTGCGCAAAAGGCCTGCAGCACAGACATAGCTGTGCAGTGTGAGAAAACCTCACAATAACAAGCTCAAACCAGCAGGTCCCACTGAGACTTGAACTCAGATTGCAGGATTCAAAGTCCTGAGTGCTGCCCCTTACACCATGGGACCTACCCAGTAACCTGTGCATGGGCATTGGGGACACTCAGTTTTCTGGCTGGCCTCTGCACTCCTGGCTTTCCTCCTGCTGCTTCATCCCTCTGGCTACGACTACATGGCCCATTTATTTTGGAATAACCTGTCCTTGAATAGTGATTCCAAAATAGTTTATTTTGAACTAGCACATCTACACTGCAGGGAAACCTCAGAACAGTCCGAGGCAGGCTCCCCAGTGTAGACGACCTGTCTTAGTATGTCCACAAGAAGGGGCTAGTTCAAACTAGCAGCAGTGGCGCATCTACACAGGCCTTATTGTGAAATAGCTAATTTGGAATAGGCGTTAGTCTTTGTAGAATGAGGTTTGCAGAAGTCGGAATAAGCCGTCTGATACTTCAGAATTATTTCAAAATAACGGAATTGCTGTGTAGACTCTTGCAGTGTTATTGTGGAATAACGGCCATTGTTCCAAAAGAACTTTTGTGTGTGGACAGAACCTGCACAGCCCAAGAAACGTGATTGGCAGCTCCTCCCCACCATTGTTTTGTCAATTGCAGTGCAGGGTTCTGAAGACATGGACCCAAGGTAACCACCTTGGTTGTCTTCTGCTAAGGCCAGGCTGGAGGGAAAAGAATGGCTCCTTTGAGCCGGAGTTGAACCAGCAACCTAAGGATCACTTGCCAAGCACACGCTACAGACCTCTGCTCTGAGCTATCAAAGGGTGCCTGAGTAGTTCTTCTTTGTCCAGGTTGTCCTTTCTGCAAGTCTCAGAGCAAGAGCTCCCCCAAGTATATGGCATTGCTGATGAGGGGCAGAGGAGCACAGGGGCTGTCACAGGTACTTCACACGCAGACAGACCCCCTGAGTGAAACCTGAGCTAGATCCATCCATGTCACAGCAAAAGGAAGAAAGTTGGGTTCTTCTCATGTGTCTTCTTTGTTCCAGAGTCTCTAGGGGTGCGGAAGGGTCAGGTCTACAAAAAACAAACCAATTGAATGAACCTTGGTCTAGAAACACCCCTGAGGGTTTCCTTCTATCTTTGGCCTGGAAAGGTCATCTGTAACAATGTGGTTTTTCTGTAACCCTATTGGAAGGCCTGTAGCTATTCAGGAGGTCTAAACTAAAGCCTTCTTCTGCAGCCAGACTCAAGAGCAGCAGCAATTAGCTGTAAAGCCTGGAGTCACATACTCACATTCCAGCTAAATGACACTGAAATAGTGTCACACTAGGCTGTGAGAAGGGGATCCTGTCCTAATGGCACCCACTGTTACCAGATAAGAAACAGACCTCAAGATGGGTAGAGAAAACTTAGTTAAACACTGATTTGTCTGGCAAGAAACTGCTTATCAATAGTTGTGGTTGTGCAATGGGCATTCTATGATTCTTGTCCTCCCTTTCCCATTGTTTGTCTGTGTGGTCGCTGTCTGGTTTGGATCTGTTTCTGTCTGCTGTATCATTAATTTTGCTAGGTGTAAATCAACTAAGGTGGTGGAGTATGATTGGTTAGGTAAATCACAATAGTATCTTATGACTGGTTAGCAAAATTATACTAAAATAATTGGTTAAGATATTGCTAAGCAGGACTCAATTTTCACTATATAAACTGGGGTCCAAGAAGGAGACCAGCAAGAAGAACTTGCCTGTGAAAGAGCCTTTGACCAGAGCTTCCAGGACACCTCTGCACAACCCTGAGTAAGGCAACAAGGGACCCAAGCCCTGAGACCCCCAGCTCAGAGTAGAACATGCCTGGCACATCAGAGAGGACACTTCAAGAACCTGTGTTTCTATAGGGCTTTGAACTAAGGAGCTGCTGTATGTTAAACAAACACAGTGATCGCTACACCACAGAGGCTTTTCTTTCCTCAATTTAAACTTGGGGAAATATTCTGTTACTAACTCTTTAGCCAACTCAGATTGCTGCGGGGGAAGGAATTCTCTCTTGTTAATTCTGTGCCCTCAGGAAGGGACCAAACCCCCCTCCCCCATCCCAGGGACTCCAACCCAAACCCTGAGACCCAAACCCTGCCCTGGGGGAGCTCTGCAATGTGACCCTGGCTCCCAAGGCAGCAAGTGCAGAATCCCCCTCGGTGAGCGCAAGAGGCTCCGACCAGCCTGGTCTGAATCCAGCTGAAAGGCTGGACGGCCCCGCTGCTGGAGTGTCAGAGCCCCTGTCAACCGGCCTGTGTTTGTCCCGTCTCTTTCAAGGAAGGGCAGGGCAGGGCCCACACACCCACCAGGAGTCTCAGGCACGTCTCTCGCACCCAGCTGACCATGGAGCAGGTCTCCGTGGCCCGTGTGTGGTACCCAGGGGCTCTCTCCTGTGAGCCCCCCCGAGGGGAGTCTCACACAGAAGTCTTGGGATCACAAGCTTCCTGACACTCTTTTACTGTTCTGTAAAAGCTGCTCTGGAAATCAGAGAGCAGCTAAAGTGAATCCGGTGGGATTTGAACCCACAACCTCCAAATGACTAATCTAGCTCACACTAATGGCTACAGCTTAGAAGTCCAAGACCCTGACTATTGCACCACAGCTCACAGCAACCCTCATTTCTTCACTCTGCTTTGCAGCAGGGCAATTGCTGGGCTAGAATAAAGGGAAAAGCTGAACCAGAGGAACACACGCTCCCCCTCCCACACTCAGACCCCCCATACCTAGCCCCCTGCCCAGAGCCTCAGCTGTGGCTTAAACCTGGTTCCAGAGAGAAGAGGCCAATGCAAACAGCCCCCTGGCAGCGAGGGAGTCAGCACGTCGGTGGGTGGGGCAGGGAGCTGGGGGCAGATCTTGTCTCTAACTCGCTAGGCGACCTTGGCCTGTTCAGTGAATCTCTCCCTGTCTCCATGGCCCTGTCTGTACAGCAGGGACAGCAACACTCACAGCCCCACAGGAGGGGGCTGGTTTAATGCTTCACCCCATGGCCCAGCAATGAGCCCCCAACTCCCCCTGTGCTCTGGGAGCCAGGTTTGCTGTGTGAATTCTGTGGGGCAGGTGACGTCAGGCCTGGGAACTGGGGTTAGTTACCAGTTTCCCCGGCCCTCTGGCACTGCTCAGATCAGAGCTGAGGCAGCTGAGTGGTTCAGGTTTTCGAGTAGAAGCCAATGGACTAAGCAGGTCCACAAAATCCACTAGTTCTGCAGCCCTAGAAAAGTAAATGTGAACCACAGTCCTGCCTGTCCCTTCCCCTCATGCCATGGGGCTGGAACACCAGAGGAGGGAGGTGTCTGAGTTGGGGGCCACATCACAGAGGGCTGGGGGCCTTAGGAGGAGTTTTTTTGTGTCTCACTTTTGTGGTTCCCGATTTTTCTGTGGGTCAGTGGCCCCTGACCCAGAAAAGGTTCCCCGCCCCTGCCATAAATAAAGCAACATTGAAACCGTGTGTGCTGGCCGCAATGTTTTCCTTTATTTCAAATGAAGTTTGATCAACTAACATGAGACAGTTCAAATGCTTAATCTGTTTATTTAAATTAAACTGTTCTCCCCAGCTGCAGCCCTAGCAACATGGCTGGGGTGTGATTATGTCATTAGTGGCGAGTGTCCATTAGTAACCAAGAGTCCATGGAAAGGTTTGGGGAGGGCAGGGGCTCAGCAAAGGGGTGGGGTCTTGGGGAAGGGACGGGATAGATCCTGGCTTGCCCTGACATTTAAAAGGTGACCTTGGGGGCATGTGGCCCCCTGAGCAGCCTCTGATGTTCCCTGTGTGAGCCCCAGAACCAGCCCTGAGTGACGGGGGCAGAGGGGGAGCAGCTCACACATGCCAAGGGGCTGGCCAGGGGCAGGACATGAGCCCTGGGAGGTAGCAGTGACATCACAAGGGCCTTGTGCAGCACCTCAGCTCATTGGTTAGGAATCAGTGACCTCACAGAGGGACCATGGCAACAGCCAGGTGGGACAGGCTGCAGGGCTGGGGCATCTCAGAGACCCCCATGGCCTGGCTGCCTGGAATCTCCTTTGGGAGGTTTCCCCTTGAGGGCAGAAGGGATTGAGGGTCCCAGCTGGGAGTGTCTCTGTGGAGATTTCCCCTTTCCCCAGGCTGCAGTGGGAGGGGCTGGGGCAGGCAGGGATACAGGAGGGGCTGGCACTGAACTGAAGAGAGATCTGGGAGAAGCAAGAGGAAGGGCTGCAAACACTCGATGAAGATGGGATTTGAACCCATGTGTGCACAGCACAATAGATTAGCAGTCCATCGCCTTAACCACTCGGCCACCTCATGCGAGCTGCTAGGATTTGTTACCAATTACCCAAAGCCAGCATTGCCAGGAACCTTTGTGCCAGTCAGTGACTGGCCAGGGACACCCAGGGCAGGAAGGTTTTGGCTTTTCACAATGTTCCCTGGGCTGTTGTAAAAAGCTCAGTGCTAGTAACAAACCCAAATACCCCTTGGCTACATCTACCCTGCAGGCTATTACACAAGAACTATTTTGTGTAGGAGTTCTTGTGCAAAACGTCTTGCGCAAGAGCACATCCACATTGCCATGTGCTTTTGCACAAGAATGTCCGTGGCAGTGTGCACGCTCTCTTGTGCAAGGAAGCTCTGATGGCCATTTTAACCATAGGGGTTTTTTGCACAAAAAACCCCTGTTGCCCATTCATACTACCTTCTTGTGCAAGAGCTCTTGCACAAGAGATTATTCCTCATGGGGAGAGGAATAACTTTTGCACAAGAAGCCCTCTTTTCCTACGTTTTTCCGTAAATTTACTTGCACAAGAACGTGCATTCAGTGTAGATGCTCCTCAAGTTTTTGTGCAAGAACGGCCATTCTTGAGCAAGAAGCCTGCAGAGTAGATGTAGCCCCTGGGTGCCCAGAGAGGGGCTGTCTAGTCAAAGTCTGGCTTGGCGCAATCTCTGCAATGGGAAGATGTCCACGGAGCAGGCAGATGGCAGCGGCACACGGCTCTGGTGCTCCCAGCATCCAGAGGAGCGTTTCCGATATGAGTGTTTACTGACAGTGTCCGTCTCTGGTCTGATTTCACAGTGTGGTGAGACACTGGTACCCACAGCAGCATAGATGGGGTGGCTGGAGGGAGTGGCTGGCGGGCGGCCGGTAGGAACAGTGGCAAGTGGGCAACGGAACGGGTGAACCTCATTTGCATATCTAATGAGCCACCATTGTTGTGGAAGAGGCTCTTGTGCCAGGGTACGTCTAGACTACATGCCTCTGTCATCAGAGGCATGTAGGTTAGGCTACCCGACATAGGAAAATGAAGCGGCGATTTAAATAATACTTGCGCAAGAGGGCCAGTGTAGACAGGGAAGGAATTTTTTGCGTAAGAAAGCCCCAATTCGCAAAATGGTGATCGTGGATTTCTTGCGCAAAATCGCGTCTAGACTGGCCACAGGTGCCTTTGCGCAAAATCTAGACGCTCTTTTGCGGAAATACTTTTAAAGGAAAAACTTTTCCGTTAAAAGCATTTCCGCAAAATCATGCCAGTCTAGACGCAGCCACCGTGTTTAAAGGCAGAGCTGACTAGAATCAATTGAGAGTCCTTGTCTTGTCTCAGTGATTGCTTGAGCAAAAATCATTGATAAAATCTTGTGTAGACTGACCTTGGACTCTACATGCAGGCAATATGTGTTAAAGGGCAGTGCAAAGGAGGCAGTGGCGGTGAGGTACCATATTACCTAGTGAAATCATTGGTGCTGAAATCACTAAGGGCTGGAATTTGACCACAGAACTGACACTTTCTTAACAGACTCCATTTTTGCTATTTAAAAAGTAAATCAATGTAACAGAAAACTGCAACGCTCTCGGTAACTTTTTAAAAATCAAACTTTAAACTTTATGGAAAAGATTGGATAGTTTGCAATTGAAAATATTTGACCTACACTTAAGGCAACTGATTTAATTTTGTGTAAAATTTTGCATCATAAAGGATGGCATTTTTTTTTGAAAATGTTCAACTATATTGATATACATTTAGATCACATCTACTTCTGATGTGATATTTGGGTGTGGTTGTGTCCTTTTTTTTTGCTCTACAAAAAATTCTGGGTTGTGGGGCCCTGCCAAAACTATTCGAATTGGGCCCCGCACTTCCTAAAGCCGGCCCTGTGCCCCAAAACCTGTGGCCTCAGCACAGGCCTCCAGCCACTGGACCAGGGCCCTGGCTGCCAGAGTGGGCCCTGGCTCCCCCCCCCCTTCCCCTCACTATGTGGCCTCAGCAGGCTCTGGCTCCCCCGCCCCCCAGAGTAGCCCTCACCACACACCAGGCCCTGGCTCCCCACCTGAGTAGCTCCCCCGCCCTGTGGCAGACCCTGGTTTCCCCAGCCCCATCCCAGAGTAGCCCCCTCACCATGCAGCATGTCCTGGCTCCCTGCCTGAGAAACACCTCCCACCCCCACCATGTGGTATGCCCTGGGCCCCCATCAGAGCAGGCCCCAGCCCCCCGCCATGCGGCAGCCCTTGGCTCCTCACTGGAGCAGCACCCCCCCACACCTCCATGCAGCAGCCCCTGGCTCCCCACCAGAGCAAACCTCCCCACCACGCAGCAGGCACTAGCCCCCCAGCAAGCCCCAGCTGGGCCCTGGCCCCTCACCACATGGCCGGAGCAGGTTGCCACCATGTGACCTCAATGCAGACCTCAGTCTCTGGACCAGGCCCTCCATTTCCCCCTACCCCCCACCACGAGGGCCACAGCAGCCCCCGCCCGCGAGAGCATGCGCCACTCACCTCTGTGGAGGAGGGAAGGAGGTGGGTGGAGAATTTTTTGTGCGCGGCTGTGCAGGTGCACACCTTAGAGGGAACGCTGCCCGGCACTTTTCAGTGCTGTCCCTCAGCCAGGGTAGAGAATCCCTTCGAGTGCAGGATACGTGTTCCGAGGACACGTAAATCTCTTTGTGGCCTTCGCAATAACCAGCTCTGCCACATCTACCCTGGCCCATGATTGCACAGATTATAGGATCCCACCCCTTTAACGCCCGGGGTGTCCACACTGGCCTAGCAAACCACCGCCACAAGAGACACGGCCCCCCCGCTCGACATTACTTCGAAGTAACGGCTCGCTGTTGCAATGCGCATGTTGTTCTTTCGAAATAAAGTCAGTTATTCTGAAATAACGCTGCTGTGCAGACATCCCCTAAATGTATGACAAACAAAACTGTGATCTTTTCCATTGATTTGTGGCTGGGAAGAAAGCAAACTTCACCACACTCCATGTTAGGAGTCATTATGTGCCAGCATCTTTAATACAATTAAGCTAATTTGTTGTGACTCGGTAAAAGAATCCCTTCTCTATTTCTTTACCAAACTGCATTTGTTGTGTCTTTATAACCATGGACATGAAGAGCCCAACACTGCACTGAAATCAATGCACACTGGCTGCGAATATTTCTATAGAAAAATAAACTAAAGACGACGTTGCAGCAGAGATTTCTATGGAGAGGAAGGCAGGATGTCAGGTTGAGGACAGAGCGGTGTTAATTGATGCAAGAGCAGGCAGGGAGGGGCCATATCTTGATTACCAGAGATCTGTAGCTAGACAGTTGAAAATCGCAGGAGTTAATGCAGCCAGAAATTCAAAGAATATTATAAAATCACGTGAATCTAATGAGATTGGTTAATTCATTCTATGTTTTTTTTCACCTATGAATGTTCAAAGGTGCAGCGCAGTATGGGGTGTATGAGCCCTGCTTTCGAGAGAGAGCTGGTCAGGGCAAGAGAGTGAGGGAGCAGCTGCACATGTGTGTGGCTGCACTGGTTATGACACATGGACATTGTCACTGAACAGTCTGTGTGACGGGGTGAAGCAACCCCGCCACTCACCAGCGGCGCAAGGTACGGGCCAGGGCGAAGGGTCCGCGGGTGCTGGACGCCGGGGAAGAGGCGCGTCATCAGCGTGCGCCCGGGAGTGACGCTGATGTCACGGGCGCGCGCGGACAGTGCCGGGAGGAAAACCCGGAAGTGGGGGGAGCCTGGGAACGACAGGGGAGGGAGGACGGTATAAAGGGGGAGACGGGACATCAAGGAAGGGGGAAGACACGAACGAGGACTGCGGGAGGAGAGGGAGTACGGAGCATGGGACAGTAGGAGGGGAGGAGAAGAGAGACGCCGGGTCGTAACGCTGGCGGAGTGGAAGCGGCCCAGGGCGGGCCGTGAATCCCGGGAGCAGGTGTGTTTGGGGTACACTCACCCCTGCTACCGCCAAGAGCCACACTCTTGGTGTTAGGGCCCTGGGTCGGGGTCCGGAGAGAGGGTGGGCCTGGACCCCCCACTCCGCCCCACAAAGGGCTGTGAACTCGAGCCGGTCCGGCTCCCACCTCAAGGAGCCAGGGGTGTAGAGGGGAGACGGTGGGTCGATTCATGACAGTCTGACAATGCCATAACGAATTGTGTTCACAGAAATGTTTCGGATTGCTTGAAGTGCTGCAGCTGACATACACACAATGCCCTGTAAATAAGTCAAACATAGATATAGCTGTAAGGGAAGAAAAAGGTCAAAAATTCCATTTCTAAAAATAGATTTTTAATAAAAAGCTGGTGAACTGTAAAAGAAAAGGTTCTTGTGCTGACACCTTGTTACAATAACACGTTTCTAAATTAGAAAACGTTTTTTCTTTCATATTTGACACTGAGATTTCACAGCAGTAGAAAACTCTGACAGGAGTGAAAGTCCCCTCCCCCCTCATCTGGGGCAGGGGACGGGGCAAGGTTAGGGCAGCAAACCCCACCCGCTGTCTGGCCACGTTTCTTACCAGCCTCACCCTGTGCTGGGGTGGAGCAAACCTGGGTCAGGGGGGAAAAGCAGCCTGGGCTCCTTCCAACCAGGGGGTCCCATTCACCAGCCTGGGCTGGGCTGCCAGGTGTCCGGTTTTCCACTGGAGGCTCCAGTTGCAAAGGGAAAGGGGCAGTGACCGCTTGGCACAAAACATCCAGGGACCTGCAGTAACCGGCCCTGCCCTGGGGGAAGAGCCGCAGCGCTGGGAGGGGCCGGTCGGTGCTGCGGGGTCACTGTCAGGGGCAGGGATCCCCTCCCGCCTGGGCTGGCACCGGGCAGATGGTCAGGGGAGCCGCGTTGGTGCCCCCGGCGTTGGTACAGGGATTGAAATATGGGCAGAGCGTCCCGGAGAAGGTGCCGGTGAAGGTGAAGAGATGGGACCCGTCAGTCACATTGTAAAACGAGACCTCGCCCGCCTCGTAGTCCAGGAAAATCCCCACCCGGCTGGGCCTGGTGCTCATGGGGAGGGGGGTCGGGGGGGAGGTGGAGACTGTGTATTTATCCCCATTCCTCAGACTCATAGCCCAGTATCCTTGTTTGGTTGAGTGCGACTGTCCCCTTCCTGCTCACAGATTCCCTGCAGACCCCCAGGTCCCAGTCAGTCTTGTCTCCCACCCCCACCTCCCAGTAACGCCGCCCACCCGCGAACCCCTCGGCGCCCAGCACACAGATACAAGGGTCAAATCTCTCGGGTGTGTCGGGCAGATCCTGGCGCGTGTCTCCGAGTCTCACACGTTTCCGATCCTCAGACAGGACGAGGTTGGGATGAGCCGTGTCTGGATCCAGCGTCATGTCCACTGGGGAGAGAGTCACAGAGTCAGGGCCGGGGGCAGGGGCGGGTCCCTGGGTTCAGGGGGAAATTAACCTGCCCCCCCGTTAATCGCTGTGCGGGGGGGGGGCTTATTACCTGGGGGGAGTCAGGGCCCCTCTGCCACTGAGGAGACAAAGGGGGAAAAGGGCAGGAGGAGCGGGGGTTGGGCGGCAAGCTGGCAGTGGGGGGAGGGGCAGGGTATTGCTGGGAGAGGAAGGGGGAGGGGCAGATGATGGGGCAGAGGGGGAGGGATGGAGCAGAGGGAGCAACCGTAGGGCCAATGTGGGGCAAGAGGAACAGGCACAAGGGGACAGAGGGGTGAGGGAAGGGGCAGGCCCCAAGGAGACTGGGTGGAGGGGCAGATGCAAGGAGGGCAGAGAGGGAGGGGTGGACACCAGGGGGCAGAGGGGGAGGAAGGGAGCAGTGGGGCACAGGGGCAGACAGAGGGGTGTGGGGAAGGGCAGGCCCTAGGGAGGCAGAGGGGGGAGGAGATGTGGGCACCAGGGGGCAGAGATGGGGTGGGGCCTACACCACAGGACCCAAAGGGGGGCCCAGGGAGGAGACCCCAGGCAGGCCAAGGGGCAAAGGGAAGAGCAGGCCCCAGGGAGGCAGATTCCCAGGAGCGCTGTGAGCGAGACACGAGGAGTCGTCCTTCCACTCTGCCCTGCGCTGATCAGGCCTCAGCTGGAGTCTTGTGTCCAGTTCTGGGCCCCACATTTCAGGGGAGAGGCGGAGAAATTGGAGGGTCCAGAGAAGAGCAACAAGAACGATGAAAGGTCGAGAGAACATGAGCTAGGAGGGGAGGCTGGAGGAATTGGGCTTGTTTGGTTTGGAAAGGAGCAGACTGAGAGGGGACATGAGAGTGATTTTCAGGTACCTAAAAGGGTGTCACAAGGAGGAGGGAGACAAATTGTTCTCCTTGGCCTCTGAGGACAGGACAAGCAGCAAGGGGCTCAAACTGCAGCAAGGGAGGTTGAGGTTGGACATTAGGAAAAACTTTCTGCCTGTCAGGGGGGTGAGACACTGGAATAAATTGCCTGGGGAGGTGTGGAGTCTCCATCCCTGGAGATATTGAAGAGCGGGTTGGACACACACCTGTCAGGGATGGTCTGGATGGTGCTTGGTCCTGCCGTGAGGGCAGGGGACTGGACTCGATGACTCTCGAGGTCCCTGCCAGTTCTGTGATTTTGACGGAGGTGAAGGCAGAGAGGGGCCTCAGGGAGGCAGAGGAGCAGTGACCAGAGGGGCTGGGACCAGAGGCTGGAGGGGGATGAGGGATGCAGGGTCATGGGGGCAGAGGAAGAGGAGCAGGGAGAACTAAGGGGAAGGTGGAGGAAATGTGAGAGGAGGGGGAGGTAGCAGGGTGGGTTGGGGTGGGGGAGAGGAAAGGGGCTTGTGCTGAGGGGAGGGGGCAGGGCAGGAGGAGAAAGGGGAAGCAAGAAGGGCAGAGTGGGGGAGAGACAAATGCCAGGGGACAGGGATGGGGAAGGCACCAGGGCAGATGGGGGGAAAGAAGGTTTTATTCGCAGTGGGTGGGAAGGGTGGGTGCCAGGGGGCTAGAGAGGCACTTGGGGAGGGATTAAAGGCAGGGGGCAGAGGTAAGCAGGTGGGATGGCAGCAATGGGGCAGGGGAGGGGCAGGCCCTAGGGCTAACGGGGGTCAAGAGGGAGACAGTGAAGGGAACGGGAAGGAGGAGTGGGAGGGATGGGAATGTGTCAGTGGGGCGGGGCTGAGGTGAGGGGACAGGCTGATGCTGGGAGAGGGAAGGGGAGGGGCAGACGAGAGGAGCAGAAGGGGGTAATGGCGTCAAGAGAAACAGGTACCATGAGGACAGAGGGAGGGGGGTGAAGGGAGAGGGAGGTTCCAGCCGGGATTTCCCTAGGACCTCTGGGGGGGGGTGTACAGCAGTGCTCCCTCCAGTTGTTCCTAGCCGTGTGCAGAATACATTTTATGATGTGCACTGAGGCGCGCCCAGGAGACACACGGGCTGTGGCCATGTGAACGCTCTGCTGGTCCACTGGGCAGCTCCTGACTCTCCCCTGAGCGCGCAGGGCAAGTGTGACAGCAGGGCCCGGACAAGCTCTCCCGGCTGCTGTCTGTGCCGGTGTCAATGGGGCTGATGCGGCTGCCCTGGCTGAACCACTAGGCTACGTCTAGACTGGCCACAAATTCCAGAAAAGGGATGCAAATCAGGTAAGTCAGCATAGGGAAATCCGCGGGGGATTTAAATATTCCCCGCGGATTTAAATAAACATGATTACCGCTTTTTTTCCGGCTTGGGGAAAAGCCGGAAAAAAAGCATCTAGACTGGCGCAATCCTTCGTAATAAAGCCCTTTTCCGGAGGATCTCTTATACTCAGGTAGGAATAAGAGATCCTCCGGAAAAGGGCCTTATTCCGGAGGATAGTGCCAGTCTAGACGCTTTTTTTCTGGCTTTTCCCCAAGCTGGAAAAAAAAGCGGTGGACATGTTTATTTAAATCCACGGGGGATATTTAAATCCCTCGCGGATTCCCCTATGCTGACTTACCTGATTTGCATCCCTTTTCCGGAATTTGTGGCTAGTCTAGACGTAGCCTTAGTGTGTAATCAGGGTCTGAGGGAGCCCCTCCCCCGGGACAGCTCATGAGGAGCCAGATTGGGATGATGCCAGGTCCAACCTGTATTGCCAGGGGTACGCCTACCCTGTCTGGGGCCCGGCCCACAGAGCTGGGCTGCCCGGGATCCGTTCTGCCTGGGGCTGGGCACAAACCACTGAGGTGCCATGTGGAGTCAGGAAATGTTGGGACCCTTTGAGTGTCTGAGTGACGGGCAGCAGCAGAGCTGGGCTGGGCCTGCCTGGTGGAGGGACCCTCAGCACTGAATCTGTGCTGGGGTTTGCCAGGGCTGAGCCCCAGCCCCTCTGGGCTCATCAGTTCCCAGCCCCGGCACCTCTGGGCTTACAGTCCTGCAGCGCCCACAGACTGACAGAGAGACGACTGATAGAAATGTAGCCGTGTTAGTCTGGTGTAGCTGACACAAAATTAGTATCAGAGATCCTAATTCAAGCTACCTATTCCGTGCCACGTGTAGCCACGGGCCGGAATTCGCACCAAGGGGGGATTTAAACATGGCGGCGTCCGGGAAGATGCAAATGAAGCCCAGGATAGCCTAGGGGGCTAGTGTAGACATACGCAGAGAGATGACTAGATTTATTGTTGGTTTCTCAGGTGCTACAGGAGCATGCGTTGGTTTTTGAGGGTTTTTTAAGATACAGACTCAATTGGCCCCTCTGAGACCTCTGGGCCTGGCAGTTCCCGGCCCCGGCACCTCTGGGCTTGGCCCATCAGTTGGGAAAATAACAAACGTGCTGGAGCCCGGCCCCTCTCTGGTGACAGGTTAAGCCCTGGCCGCCCCCACACGCCCTGCGCTGGGGAGCAGGGTGTGGCTGCCGGGGGCTGGTGAGAAGAGGGTGGGTGGCCCAGGGGTTTGCCGGCCCCTCTCTCCCATGCAGACAGAGCTGCCTGGGCCAGACGGAGCCTTTGGCTTGGTTCAGTGACAGCTGGAGCTGCAGTCACAGAGCTCTCAGGGCCGAGCCCTGCTGGGGACAGTGTGCGGGTGAGGGGGAGCCCGGCCTGCACTAGCCATGAGGTTCTGCGCTCAGAGCTGCCATCGCCCAGAGCTGGTGGGACCTGGAGGGACTGGCTGAAGGCACGTGGAGGGGGGCAGCAGAAGGCGCCGGTGACAGGCCATTGGGGACGGAGCAGTAGAGGGAACAGTGGTGCAGCAAACAGCAGCAGCCAAAACATGGGTCTGTGGGACTGTTTCAGAGACGTCACTCCAGCGCCCTGCTTAGTGCCTGGGAACCGGATAGAAAAACACGTTTCCTAGGAGGCCAAGACTTTTCAAATCCATTCATTGCCAAGGTCGTTGTGTCACGACATCACTAACGCGACAGGCCAGTGTGTGGGGGAGTTTCTGTATTAATGGTGTTGTTATTATAATTAATATTTATGCAAAATCAGCCATATTGGGCCAGAGCCCTGGTCCCTCTGCCCAGTGTCCTGCCTCCTGCCATGGCAGCGCCTGGAGCAGCCAGAGGGAATGAGCAGAGGAGGGAATCGTCTCGTGATCCCTCCCCTGTCACCCACTCCCAGTGTCCAGCCCACAGAGACTAGGGACACTCAGAGCAGGCTGGCGCATCCCTGCCCACCCTGGCTCAGAGCCACTGGCGGAGCGACCCTCCGTGAACGGATCTTGCCCTTTCTGAGCCATGTTGTCACTTTGGCCTTCACCCCACCCCCGGCAGAGCCCCGCCGGCCGACTGCGCTGCCTGAGGAAACGCTGCCTTTGTGTGGGTCAGTCTCGCTGCCTGGTCACGTCACTGGGTGCCCCTGGCTCCTGTGTGCAGTGAAGAGGAAATGACACTTCCTGACTCACGTTCTCCACACTTGCCAGCATCCTCCAGGCCTCACGTGGCCCCAGGGGCAAGGAGGGGGTGGGAGACTGGCCGGCCAGGTGATGAGGGGAAATAGAGAAGTGGGACATGGGGGGCAGACCCCAGGGGGCAAAAGGGCAGCATGGGGAGGGTGGTTATCAAGGGGGAGGGGCATGCAGGGCTGGTGCCAGGAGAACAGAGATAGGCAAAGGAAGGAGCAGTACCAGGGGTGGGGGGGGCAGAGACAAGCAGGGCAGAGAGGAGCCGGGCAGGCACCAGGGGGCAGAGTGGGGACAAGGAAACAGGGGAGCAGAGGAGGGTGGAGAGTTGGGTGAGGAGAAGGGAGGGCACAAGGGGGCAGAGGAAAGCTGAGTGGAGGGGCAGGACCCAGAGGGGAGGGGAGGGCACCAATGGGCTAGAGGAGGAGGGAGGGGAAGGCGTAAACATCAGGGGGCCCAAAGGGGGCCAAAGGCAGGGACTTGTGCTGGGAAAGCAGCGAGGAGAGATGGGCCCAGGGGGCCGGGGGAGGGGAGCACAAAGGGGCTGGCACCAGTGGTTTGGGGAGTGGGAGGGTGCAGGTATCGGGAGGCAGAGGGGGTGAGGGAGGGGCTCATGCTGAGGCCTACGTGGGGCAGATGCCAGGGGCTAGAGGGCACAAAGTGTGGGAGGAGGGGCAGGTGCCAGGGGGTGGGAGGGCAAGGGAATGGGGGGGATGTCAGGGGCTACAAGGTACAAGCAGCAGGTGCTGGGGCACAGCGGTGCAGCCTGGAGTGGGACAGGCACCAGGGCCAAGAAGGGGCCAGGTGTGAAGCAGCTATTGGAGGCTGAAGGGGGCGAGGGAAGGGAGGGCACCAGAGGGCAGGGGGAGGGGCAGGTGCCAGGGGAGAGAAGGGGGAAGGGAGGGGCAGACAAAAGGAAGGGGGAGGGGAGGGAGCAGTGGGTGCCGGGGCAGAGGGGGTGAAAGGAGGGGGCATGAGGAAGATGGGGGATGGGGCAAGTCACATGTGAGGGTGCAGAGGGGCGTGAGGAGAACCGGGGGCTGAGGGCAGTGAGGGGCTGGGCACAGAGAAGAAGGAGGCAGGGGGCAGGTGTTGGGAGGGCAGTGAGGGAAGGAGGCGGAACCAGGAGGCTGTGGGGAGGGGAAGGGGAAGGGCAGGTGCCAGGGGAGAGAAGGGGGAAAGGAGGGGCAGACAAAAGGAAGGGGGAGGGGAGGGAGCAGTGGGTGCCGGGGCAGAGGGGGTGAAAGGAGGGGGCATGAGGAAGATGGGGGATGGGGCAAGTCACATGTGAGGGTGCAGAGGGGCGTGAGGAGAACCGGGGGCTGAGGGCAGTGAGGGGCTGGGCACAGAGAAGAAGGAGGCAGGGGGCAGGTGTTGGGAGGGCAGTGAGGGAAGGAGGCGGAACCAGGAGGCTGTGGGGAGGGGAAGGGGAAGGGCAGGTGCCAGGGGGATCGAGGGGTGGAGCGTAAGGACGGACATAGGAAGGGGAGGGGACAGGCCTCCACCACCCCAGCCCAGCCCCCCCCCCCAGGGCTCCTAGGAGGGGCAGGGCAGTGGAGGATGGGAGGGGGGTGCAACTGCAAACCAATGGGCTGTTGCTAATGAGGGCAGTGGGGAGGGGGAGGGGCAATTCCCCACTTCCTGCCCCTCCACCTGGGAGAAGCTGCACTGGGGCCAGTCCCAGTTCACACCCACGTGGCTGCACTGGGGGTTTGCACGGGGGCAGATGCATCAGTGCAAGGGAACCCGGCTCCCACGGCCTCAGACACTGCTGTGCCGGGGCTGCACCCCTCCCCTCACTGAGTTATGGGTCAGTAACTGCAGGTCACTGGGGCTGGGGGCTGGACTCTGGGTTCCCAGGTGGGGCTGCCCCACTGTGCTGCAGAGCCAGTCTCACCCCCACGCTCTGCCCAGGGCCGTGTTTAGACCCGGGGAGCATCTACAGCAGCAAAGACTGAGGGACCCTACGTCAGACCCCTGGACCCCAGTGGTTCCAGCCCCCACCTGAGGGGGGACCCACATTCCCATCCCTGCCCCGCCTCACACAGGGATGGGACCTGCAGCTCCCCACTGGGTCCTAGCCCCTGGGCTACAGGCTGGAAGGGAAGCGGCGGCACCTGGCTCTGTCCATGGACACTCGCCAGCAAACTCAGCCTGGGGCAGGGAACAGTTTCGCTGGACCCCAAATCGAATTGTTCTGCCAATAAACTATTAGCACCCGATTCCCCAGCCCCTCTGCAAACCTGCCTGAGCAGCTGAGGTGCCCAGGCCCCAGTGACTGGCAGGGATGGACTGTCCCCATCCCCAGCCCCGTGTGGTGACGGGCAGGCTGGGCTCAGGGCACCAGCTGGGACACTCCAGAGCGACTGTGAAATGTGCCCTGGCCAGGAAAATCCCCCCAGCCCTGATCTCAGCCCACAGATCCGGCTCCACCCTGAACTCTCTGCCCAGAGCGACGTGTCCCCTGGCTCCTGCGAGCGGCACAGACCCTCTGCCGCTGCCCCGGCGTCCCCCAGCGCCGGCACTGGCCACAGAGCCCCCCTCAGAGTCCCAGGGGCGCAGGTGACATCAGCTAGTGACTGCCCCAGCCACCCCCCGGCTCCCTTCACCCAGCCCTGGGGCAGCCACACTGGAGACTCTCACACCAGGCGCTGCAGACATGGCAGGTTCAGCTACACCCCCAGGCAGCACCTCCCATGTGCCTGGAGAGAGGCACAGACAAGCCCCAGGACCCGTCTGTGCAGCCCCCAGCACATGGGCCCAGGCCAGGCCTCCCAGCACCTGCTCAGTGGCCCCATTGACCCGGTCAGGGAGGCAGGGTGAGCAGCAGGCAAGTGCCAGCAGGTGGGTGTGAGCAGCAGGCAAACTCCCCAGCACTGAGCCCATCAGCCTCCAGCTACCACCCAGCTCCCAGCCGGGTCCACGTCTGTCCTGGGGCCCCAGGCTCTGCCCAGATACCCCGGCACCAAACAGCTTGATGTCCCAGGGGCTCCACTCACCTGCAAATCTGTTCAGAGCTTCCCTCAAATCAAGACAAATTTTATACCCGCGCTGCAGATCGGTGCAAACGGCTTCTGGTTCCTGGAGTTTCACGTTTTCACTGCAAGGAAGCAAACGTCCCAGCATCATCAGCTGCCCTGCACTGGCATTGCCGCAGGGCCCCCACCAGGAATATGAGGGAGGCAAAACTGGGACACGCACCTGCTCAACGTGCTTTTCATGTCCTGAAAGCAGAAAGAGAATCGATGCTCTGTGTGAACACCAGGGGCATAAATCAGAGCGATCCCCCACCCAGGCAGCAGCATTTCATACAGAGAACAGATGAACCCCCCACCCTGTCCCAGGTTTCACTGTTCTGTGGCAAAACCTCCTCCGTCGTTTTGCATTTACACTCGATTCATTGTCTGTAGGTCGGACGGGAATTTAGTTAAATGGTTCTTCAATAAGAACAACCCAGGAAATTATAGACCGGTCAGTTTAACGTCTGTCCCAGGGAAGATAATGGAGCAGGTAATTAAGGAAATAGTATGCAAACACTTGGAAAGTAATAAAGTGATAGGGAATAGCCAGCATGGGTTTGTGAAGAACAAGTCATGCCAAACTAATCTGATAGCTTTCTTTGAAAAGATAACGAGCCTTGTGGATAAGGGAGAAGCGGTGGATGTCATATACCTAGACTTTAGTAAGGCATTTGATACGGTCTCGCATGATATTCTTATTGATAAACTAGGCAAATATAACTTAGATAGGGCCACGATAAGGTGGGTGCATAATTGGCTGGATAACCGTAGTCAGAGAGTTGTTGTTAACGGTTCTAAATCCTGCTGGAAAGGGATAACAAGTGGAGTTCCTCAAGGGTCTGTTTTGGGACCCGTACTATTCAATATCTTCATCAATGATGTAGATATTGGGATAGAGAGTACTCTTATTAAGTTTGCAGATGATACCAAACTGGGTGGGGTTGCGACTTCTTTGGAGGATAGAGACATAATTCAAAATGACCTTAGCAAGTTAGAGAAATGGTCAGAGGTAAACAGGATGAGGTTTAATAAAGAGAAATGCAAAGTGCTCCACTTAGGAAGGAACAATCAGTTCCATACATACAAGATGGGAAGCGACTGTCTAGGAAGGAGCATGGCGGAAAGGGATCTAGGGGTCATAGTGGACCACAAGTTGAATATGAGTCAACAGTGTGATGCTGTTGCAAAAAAAGCAAATATGATTCTAGGTTGTATCAACAGGTGTGTTGTAAGCAAAACTCGTGAAGTCATTCTGCCGCTCTATTCTGCACTAGTTAGGCCTCAGCTGGAGTACTGTGTCCAGTTCTGGGCGCCACATTTCAAGAAAGATGTGGAGAAATTGGAAAGGGTGCAGAGAAGAGCGACAAGAATGATTAAAGGTTTAGAGAACATGACCTATGAAGCCAGGCTTCATGAACTGGGCTTGTTTAGTTTGGAAAAAAGAAGATTAAGGGGGGACATGATAGCGGTTTTCAAATATCTAAAAGGGTGTCACAAGGAGGAAGGCGAAAATTTGTTCCTCTTGGTTTCTGAGGACAGGACAAGGAGTAATGGGCTTAAAGTGCAGCAGGGGAAGTTTAGATTGGACATTAGGAAAAAATTCCTAACTGTCAGGGTGGTCAAATATTGGAATAAATTGCCAAGGGAGGTGGTGGAATCTCCCTGTCTGGAGATATTTAAGAACAGGTTAGATAGACATCTGTCAGGGATGGTGTAGACAGAGCTTGATCCTGCCTTGAGGGCGGGGGGCTGGACTCGATGACCTCTCGAGGTCCCTTCCAGTCCTATTATTCTATGATTCTATGATTCTTCCTAGGGACCCAGCCCCTGTATCCGTGTTTAGCGACTGGTTGAGTCCAATGCTCTGGAGTCACAGCTGGGATGGGCTTAGCTCAGTATCATTTTTACACCAAACATTTAATCTCCCAGGGCCTTCCTGGATCTCCATGATTCCCCTCCCACCCAAGCTGCACCGTTTGGAACCGAGGGAGCCCTTGGCTGGATATTGTCTGTGAGCACCACACGTAGCACATTTATTCCCATTCTTGGGATCCAGGCCCATGGATCCGAGCTGTGATTCTGGCTGGAGGCCGAGTTTCGATGCGATCTCACCTTCAGCAACTCGACAATCGGCTGCTGACACTTCCCCTCCATCTCTGTGATCAGCTGCTGCAGGGAGACACTTTGCTGGGAGAGTTTGGTGACATTTTCCTGTAGCCTCTGCAGAGTCTCCCGCTCCTCCTCCACCAGCCTCTGCAGAAGCAGCTGCTCCTCCTCCCTCAGCAGCGTGTGCAGCTTGTTAAATTCACCCTCAATCGTCTCCCGCTTCGCCTGCACTTTCCTCTGGAGAAAGGAAAATAAGAAAGACACAGAGAAAACACCAGTCAGATGTTGAGTTACAGGCTGGGCCTCTGTCTGTGAAGCAGGGAGAATCAGATCTGAGTGAGGTTGTAAGGACAGTGACTTCTTTGGTAAATGCACCAGAAAGTTTCAGCGAGGTAGCTGTGTCAATCTGCTTCAGCAAACATACCTAGGAGTCCAGACTCCTTGTTGTTTATACCATAAAGGGTTGGTTTTAGCTAAGAGTAAACAGGGCCAGTCCCATGGTGAGGTTGTCCAGGGTGCTACATAAAGCTGCAGTCTGCTATTGCAGGTGGCATGGGATGGATACGGGAGAGGGACAAAGTCGAGGGAACAGGAGAGATGTACGGTGACAGGGGGGAGCAGCACAAGGTGTCCGTGGGGAAGGAGAGTTGGGTGCGCAGGGCTGGGCACTCCCACACCAAAAGGACCCGTCAAAGCAGGGTGTGGGTTATGCTCATTCTTGACAAGAGGCTCCCAGCGCTGCATGTTCAGCATTGAGGGCTGGTGCCAATAGCCCTGTGGGTGTCGTCCTGGGGCTCATGTGGGTGTTGGGCCCTCAGGGCATTGCCAAGGCCGGCTTTGGCCTCACCCAGCCTGGCCATGTGCCCCATGCCCATGTGCCCAGAGAACAGCCAGTGTACTCATCACACCCCTTCACCCTCAGCTGTAACAGGCCGGGGAACCAGAACGGACGTTCATGCCCCAGCTATAGACAAGACCAGGGAAGGTCACAGGAGCAGCAGCAGGTGACTGGGATGAGGGGGCCACATGATGGCAGCACAGGCTGGGACCCGTCCTGGCTCTGGACGTTCAGGGGGTGTCCCTGCTGCAGTGGGGGTGCTGATGGCACCATGGGCAGACACATCCACAACTAGCCTTGATCTGCCAGAGCAGGTTCATAGTCTTGTCCTGGAGCTTTCTGACTCTTTCACCCTGGGAGCGCTGACGGGGGAAGGACTCGGGGAGAGAAATCAAGACACCCACCTGCCACTCTGTGGTTTTATTCTCCTCTTTAGACGTCAGTGCCTGGGCCTCCTCCAGCTGCTTCCTGAGTGGGCCCAGGGCCCCCTGGAGTTTCTCCTGCAGGGCATCGTGGGAGACAAACAGCCGTTATCTGCCTGTCCGAGGGGCGGCGAGCGCCGTACACACCGGCCTTCCACGCACGCAGGGACCTGGCCTGGAAGGAGGCAGCTGCTCGGCTCTGCCAGCCCCAAAGGCTCCATGGGAGCAGAGATGCCCAGCTCCGAGCAGGGGCTCTGCCTCCCTCAGCCACTCAGGGCAACTCCACCCTCGTGTGTTAGCTCAGGTGCCACGTCCCTCCAGCCGGTGGGTGCGAGGAGCTGGGGTGGGAACATCGCTGCTCTGCACCCCTGACCTGGACCTCAGCCAGGAACCAGATCCACACTCTGCTCTCCCCAGGCTCCCATGGGGCCCCCTCACAGCAAAGGTCTCTCACCAGTGCAGCCTCATTAACTGGGCAGGGCGGCTGTGACGTGGCTGGAGGCCGGCGAGGGACAAGGGAGCCCTGGGTCTGGGGGAGCAGACACCTGTAATTGTGATAGCTCGTGGCCTGTGGTAATCTGGCATTCTCAACCCCCTTTGCAGCCCGTGATTCATTCGCCCAGAGCAGCACCGTGCCGTGCGAGGGCTGCAAAATCCCCACTTGTCAAACGTCCAGGTAACCGAACGCGTTGCCAGATAGCCAGACTATGTGGGACCTCACTGCTGGCTCCCGGCCCCTGCGTTTCTGGGCCCACCCGGGACAGAGGCTGCTCCAGCCGGGATGCTGAGGACGTCCTTGCCTGCGGTAGCCCTGGTATCACAGTCCAAGCAGCCCTTGCCTGCAGGACGCCCTGCAAAGCTGGAGCAGCCTGCGCCGCTCCAAGGCACCATGGTCTTCCGGGTGGCTGTGCTGAGCTTCCCACGGCAGCAAGAAGCAGAGCGACCCAGGCCCAGCTGACTGGGAGAGGGCGGTGGGGCAGAGCAGGCTGCTGGGCCACTTCAGATAGGGGCCGACCTCTGCTGTTCCCCCCTCTTCAGGCCACGCAGTGATACCTGGTTCACATGAGGGGACAATGGGGCGGAGCAGGAGTTGGGACTGGGGAGAGGGGTGGAGCAGAGACAGGGTGGTTTGGGGGGAGGGGTTGCTCTAGGCCCCATGCTCACCTAGGGACGGCCCTCGCTGGAGAGTCAGCACCAATATAATTAGGTTGACGTGAGCTGCCCATGTCACCATAACACCACAGTGTGAGCCAAGCCCCAGAACCCGCCCTGCAGAGCCTGGTCCCTACCTTGTACTCCTGGGCAGCCTCCTCGATGGGCAGCACCTTGTGCGCTTGGTGCACCCGGGACTCTCTGCAGATCACACAGATGGGGGCTTGATCCTCCTCACAGAAGAGCTTCAGGGCCTCCTGGTGCCTCTCGCACCCTGGCTGCCCCTCAGGCGCTGGCCCCACCGGGAGCCGCAGGCGTTTCACCAGCTCCACCAGGTTCCCCAGCTGGTCGTTGGGCCGCAGGTGTCTCTGTGTGGGATGGTCTCTCTGCACTGGGGGCAGGAGAAGTTGGGGTCTGACTCCCCCCAGCACTGGCTGAGGCAGGCCCGGCAGAAGTTGTGCCCACACTCAATAGACACCGGGTCTGTGAAATACTCCAGGCAGATGGGACACATTGCCTCGTCCTGGAAGCTCCCGGTAAGATCCCCAGCAGCCATGGCTCCTCTGCACATAGGCACCAGCCCCGCAAGTTAGTTTCGTTTCCCGAGCAGAGGGAGCAGCACAGCCTGTTCAAGCTGCTTTTTTTTTTTTTTTTTTTTTTGTAAAGGAAATTGTACAACCCAGAGCCAATCACACTCAGCGGAGGGAAATTCAAATAAACAGCAACACAGGAGTCACAGCCCCGGGAAAGCCCCCAGACAAGCACCCAGCGACCTAATGAAAGGCCTTGGCACTTACAGACACCCAGAAGCCAGTGCTGCTCTCCTCTTTATTCACCTAGGCAGGATCTGAAGGACTTTGACCCTTCCAGTGAGCTAGGAGGGACCCTGGATCTGTCCATGGAAATAAATACAGTTTGCTCCTGCTTTGCTTGGTGTGTTACCTGTTCAGCTGATGTAGCGGGGCTTTGCTCATTGTCATCAACCTGCCTGATGTTAAATCACAAATCGTGTTAACACGAATTGCAATGTCGGTGATTATTGTGGGAATGCAGAAATGAAAGTCTGTGCTCAACCTGGCTGAAAAGATATCGCTGCACTGGGGGCAGGGCTGCCCTGGGCCCCGTGCACCCACCCTCTTTGAAGGGACAGCCCTGGCTGTAGGCTCAGCACTGACATAATTAGGGTGATGTGAGTTGTGGTATATCACACAAATTCAGCAGTGTGAACCAAGCCCCCAGAACCCACCCTACATAGCTCTGTTCCCTGCCCTGCCCCCCTTATGGTCAGAGGGTTACAGCCAGGGCTCCCTCTAATTGTTTCCAACTCTGCGTGGAATAAAAGTTATGTGCATTGAGGAATATACAAATGTGCATCACTAGTATAAAAATATGCTTCCCAGCGGTGGACAGCTGTGGGCACTCTGCTCATCAGCTGGGCAGCATTTGAATCTCTCCGGGGGGCTGCCCAAGCACACAGCTTACGCTGCCAGCCCCCCCACCCCCACCCCAGTAATGCAGTGTTGTCCTGGGCTCCCTGCTGCCCCCATTACTGACAGGACCGGGGACCCACCACACCCCATCTAGTGACTGGGGGTGGGTGAAAGATTCCCTTGGACTTTGCGCTTTTCTCTCTGATAACCCAATATGAACCAAACCCCACTGACTCCCCCCTTTCCCGCTGAATATCTAAATTAGATGTAAACCCCCTTCAGCTCCGTCCCTTCTCTCTGGGTGCTGGAGACTGATAGAAAATCTCCTTGGATTGTCAAACCGGAGACGTGACCTCACAGTCAACGGTGAAGAAGCGGTAAAGGGGGAACAGATCTGTTCCCAGCCGGGGGGGAGTTGGTCCTTTGGGGGTTTAGCTCCTCTCCCCCGCATTGGGCCATTACTCAGGGCAAGAGTTTCCCCCCAGAACAAGAGGTGGCTGCAGACAGGGACTGGGGAACCCACAGCCGGGGTGGATTTTCCACCAGTATCTGGGGATGAGACAGGAAGTGTCACAATCGAAGGAGATTTTCTATCAGTCCCCAGCATCCAGAGAGAAGGGACGCAGCTGAAGGGGGTTTTACATCCAATTTGGCCTTTCAGGGGGAAAGGGGGGAGTCAGTGGGGTTTGGTCCAAGGGAATTTTTCACCCACCCCCAGTCACTAGATGGGGTGTGGTGGGTCCCTGGCCCTGCTAGTAATGGGGGCAGCAGGGAGCCCAGGACAACGGTGAATTACAGTAATGGGGGCTGGCAGTGCAAGCTGTGTGCTTGGGCAGCCCCCCAGGAGAGATTCAAATGCTGCCCAGCTGATGAGCAGAGTGCCCACAGCTGTCCACCGCTGGGAAGCATATTTTTATACTAGTGGTGCGCATCTGTGTATTCCTCCATGCACATAACAAAATGTATTCCACGCAGAGATGGAAACAATTAGAGGGTGCACTGGCTGTAACCCCCTGACCATAAGGGGGGCAGCGCAGGGAACAGAGCTCTGCAGGGTGGGTTCTCGGGGCTTGGTTCACACTGCTGAATTTGGGTGACATAAGACAACTCACATCAACCTAATTATGTCAGTGCTGAGCCTACAGCCAGGGCTGTCCCCTGGAAGAGGGTGGGTGTACGGGGCCTAGGACAACCCTGCCCCCAGTGCAGCGATATCTTTTGAGCCAGGTTGAGCATGGATTTTCTTTTCTGTAGTCTCACAATAATTGCCGACACCTCAATTAGTGTTAACATGATTTGTGACCCAACACCAGGCAGGTTGATGACAGGGAGCAAAGCCCCCCTCCATCCGCTGATCAGGTAACATACCAAGCAAAGCAGGAGCAAACTGTATTTACATGGACACACCCAGGGTCTCTCCCAGCTGACTGGGAGGGTCAAAGTCCTTTAGCGACTGCCTCCGTATATAACGAGGGAAGCAGCGCTGGCTTCTGGGTGTCTGTAACAGACCAGGTCTTTCATTAGGTCTCTTGGTGCTTGTCTGGGGCTGTGATTTCCTTGTTATTGTTTATTTTAAATTCCCTCTGGTGAGTGTGGTTGGCTCCGGGTTGTGCAATTTCCTTTTCTAAAAAAGCAGCTTGAACCGGCTGTGCTGTTTCCTTTATTTGGGGAATGAAACTAACCTGCAGGGCCAGTGCCTGTGTGCAGAGGGGCCATGGCTGCTGGGGACCTGGCTGGGAGCTTCCAGGATGAGGTGACGTGTCCCATCTGCCTGGAGTATTTCACGGATCCAGTGATTACAGACTATGGGCACAACTTCTGCCGGGCCTGCCTCAGCTGGTGCTGGAGGGAGTTAGAGCCCAAGTTCTCCTGCCCCCAGTGCAGAGAGACCATCCTGCGGAGACATCTACGGCCCAACCGCCAGCTGGGGAACCTGGTGGAGCTGGTGAAACGCCTGCGGCTCCCAGCAGGGCCAGGGCCTGAGGGGCAGCCAGGGTGCGAGAGGCACCAGGAGGCCCTGAAGCTCTTCTGCCAGGAGAATCAAGCTCCCATCTGCGTGGTCTGCAGAGTCCCGGGAGCACCGCGCACACACAGCAGTGCCCATCGAGGAGGCTGCCCAGGAGTACAAGGTAGGGACCAGGCTCTGCAGGGCGGGTCCTGGGGCTTGGCTCACACTGTGGTGTTATGGTGACATGGGCAGCTCACGTCAACCTAATTATATCGGTGCTGACTCTACAGCCAGGGCTGTCCCCAAGGGGGCATGGGATCTAGGGCAACCCCCGCCCCCCAGCTGCACCCTGCCTCTGCTCCCCCCCTTCCCACTCCTGCTCCGCTCCATTGTCCCCTGACATGAACCAGGTCTCTCTGGGTGGTCTGATGTGGGACAACAGCAGGGGTCGGCCCCCATTCCTGCACTCACTGTGGTGGTGGGATCTTCAGTGACCCAGCAGTCTGCTCTGCCCTGCCACCCTCTCCCAGCCAGGTCTCCCCACCCCCCTTCCATGGTACGGGGAAGTGAAGTAACCTGGGCCCAGGTTGCTCTGCTGCTGCGGTGAAGCTGGTAACTGCCATCCAGAAATCCATGGCGCGGCAGAGTTGGAGCAGGGATTTCCTCAGCATCCCGGCTGGAGCAGCCTCTGTCCCTGGCGGGGCTGGGAGCGTAGGGGCTGGGAGCCAGCAGTGACGTCCCACGTAGTCCAGTTAACTGGCCAAGCGTTAGGTTAACTGGATGTTAGATGGGTTAGCCGGGATTTTGCAGCCCTCGCACAGCACGGTGCTGTGCTGGGTGAATGAATCACGGGCGCACAGGGGGACGAGAATGTCGGGTTATCACAGCCCAGGAGCAGTTACAGTTACAGGTGTCTGCTCCTCCACATGCAGGGCTCCCTTGTCCCTTGCTAGTCTCCAGCCTCTTTTAGGGTTACCAGGTGGCTTAAAAAAAATACCAGACACACTTGAACTCAGATGGGAGAGGGGGAACCGGCTGGGTGGGGAATGGGGCTGACTGGGAGAAATGGGGGGGGGACACCGGCCAGCAGGAAGCTGGGCTGGTGGGGGGGAGCATCAGGGGCAGTGGGGCTGGCCAGGGGGAACAGGACTGACCACAAGGGGAGTGGGGGGAACAGAGCTGGCCAGGGGAGATCAGGAGGAGGAGGGGAGGAGAACCAGCTGGCAGGAAGCAGGGCTGGCTGGAGGGGTGGGGGGGAGCGGGGCTGGCTGTCGGAAATGGGAGGGGGAACTGGCTGGCGGGGAGTGGGGCTGGCTGTCGGAGATGGGAGGGGGAACTGGCTGGCGGGGAGTGGGGCTGGCTGGCGGAGATGGGAGGGGGAACTGGCTGGCGGGGAGTGGGGCTGGCTGGCAGAGATGGGAGGGGGAACTGGCAGGCGGGGAGTGGGGCTGGCTGGCAGAGATGTGAGGGGGAACTGGCTGGCAGGGAGTGGGGCTGGCTGTCGGAGATGGGAGGGGGAACTGGCTGGCGGGGAGTGGGGCTGGCTGTCGGAGATGGGAGGGGGAACTGGCTGGCGGGGAGTGGGGCTGGCTGTCGGAGATGGGAGGGGGAACTGGCTGGCGGGGAGTGGGGCTGGCTGGCTGAGATAGGACGGGGAACTGGCTGGCGGGGAGTGGGGCTGGCTGTCGGAGATGGGAGGGGGAACTGGCTGGCGGGGAGTGGGGCTGGCTGGCGGAGATGGGAGGGGGAACTGGCTGGCGGGGAGTGGGGCTGGCTGGTGGAGATGGAGGGGGGGAACCTTCTGGCGGGGAGTGGGGCTGGCTGGTGGAGATGGGAGGGGGAACTGGCTGGCGGGGAGTGGGGCTGGCTGGTGGAGATGGAGGGGGGAACCTTCTGGCGGGGAGTGGGGCTGGCTGGTGGAGATGGGAGGGGGAACTGGCTGGCGGGGAGTGGGGCTGGCTGGCGGAGATGGGAGGGGGAACTGGCTGGCGGGGAGTGGGGCTGGCTGGCAGAGATGGGAGGGGGAACTGGCTGGCGGGGAGTGGGGCTGGCTGGCGGAGATGGGAGGGGGAACTGGCTGGCGGGGAGTGGGGCTGGCTGGCGGAGATGGAGGGGGGGAACTGGCTGGTGGGGAGTGGGGCTGGCTGGCGGAGATGGGAGGGGGAACTGGCTGTCGGGGAGTGGGGCTGGCTGGCGGAGATGGGAGGGGGAACTGGCTGGCGGGGAGTGGGGCTGGCTGGCGGAGATGGAGGGGGGGAACTGGCTGGCGGGGAGTGGGGCTGGCTGGTGGAGATGGAGGGGGGGGAACTGGCTGGCGGGGAGCGGGGCTGGCTGGCGGAGATGGGAGGGGGAACTGGCTGGCGGGGAGTGGGGCTGGCTGGCAGAGATGGGAGGGGGAACTGGCTGGCGGGGAGCGGGGCTGGCTGGCAGAGATGGGAGGGGGAACTGGCTGGCGGGGAGCGGGGCTGGCTGGCAGAGATGGGAGGGGGAACTGGCTGGCGGGGAGTGGGGCTGGCTGGCAGAGATGGGAGGGGGAACTGGCTGGCGGGGAGCGGGGCTGGCTGTCGGAGATGGGAGGGGGAACTGGCTGGCGGGGAGTGGGGCTGGCTGGCAGAGATGGGAGGGGGAACTGGCTGGCGGGGAGTGGGGCTGGCTGGCAGAGATGGGAGGGGGAACTGGCTGGCGGGGAGTGGGGCTGGCTGGCAGAGATGGGAGGGGGAACTGGCTGGCGGGGAGCGGGGCTGGCTGGCAGAGATGGGAGGGGGAACTGGCTGGCGGGGAGTGGGGCTGGCTGGCGGAGATGGGAGGGGGAACTGGCTGGCGGGGAGTGGGGCTGGCTGGCAGAGATGGGAGGGGGAACTGGCTGGCAGGGAGTGGGGCTGGCTGGCAGAGATGGGAGGGGGAACTGGCTGGCGGGGAGTGGGGCTGGCTGGCGGAGATGGGAGGGGGAACTGGCTGGCGGGGAGTGGGGCTGGCTGGCAGAGATGGGAGGGGGAACTGGCTGGCGGGGAGTGGGGCTGGCTGGCAGAGATGGGAGGGGGAACTGGCTGGCGGGGAGCGGGGCTGGCTGGCAGAGATGGGAGGGGGAACTGGCTGGCGGGGAGTGGGGCTGGCTGGCGGAGATGGAGGGGGGGGAACTGGCTGGCGGGGAGTGGGGCTGGCTGGCGGAGATGGAGGGGGGGAACTGGCTGGTGGGGAGCGGGTCTGGCTGGCGGAGATGGGAGGGGGAACTGGCTGGCGGGGAGTGGGGCTGGCTGGCAGAGATGGGAGAGGGAACTGGCTGGCGGGGAGTGGGGCTGGCTGGCAGAGATGGGAGGGGGAACTGGCTGGCGGGGAGCGGGGCTGGCTGGCAGAGATGGGAGGGGGAACTGGCTGGCGGGGAGTGGGGCTGGCTGGCGGAGATGGGAGGGGGAACTGGCTGGCGGGGAGCGGGGCTGGCTGGCGGAGATGGAGGAGGGGGAACTGGCTGGCGGGGAGTGGGGCTGGCTGGTGGAGACGGAGGGGGGTGAACCTTCTGGCGGGGAGTGGGGCTGGCTGGTGGAGATGGGAGGGGGAACTGGCTGGTGGGGAGTGGGGCTGGCTGGTGGAGATGGGAGGGGGAACTGGCTGGCGGGGAGTGGGGCTGCTGGCTGGTGGAGATGGGAGGGGGAACTGGCTGGCGGGGAGTGGGGCTGGCTGGCGGAGATGGAGGAGGGGGAACTGGCTGGCGGGGAGTGGGGCTGGCTGGTGGAGATGGGAGGGGGAACTGGCTGGCGGGGAGTGGGGCTGGCTGGCGGAGATGGGAGGGGGAACTGGCTGGCGGGGAGCGGGGCTGGCTGGCAGAGATGGGAGGGGGAACTGGCTGGCGGGGAGTGGGGCTGGCTGGCAGAGATGGGAGGGGGAACTGGCTGGCGGGGAGTGGGGCTGGCTGGCGGAGATGGGAGGGGGAACTGGCTGGCAGGGAGTGGGGCTGGCTGGCAGAGATGGGAGGGGGAACTGGCTGGCGGGGAGTGGGGCTGGCTGGCAGAGATGGGAGGGGGAACTGGCTGGCGGGGAGCGGGGCTGGCTGGCAGAGATGGGAGGGGGAACTGGCTGGCGGGGAGTGGGGCTGGCTGGCAGAGATGGGAGGGGGAACTGGCTGGCGGGGAGCGGGGCTGGCTGTCGGAGATGGGAGGGGGAACTGGCTGGCGGGGAGTGGGGCTGGCTGGCTGAGATGGGAGGGGGAACTGGCTGGCGGGGAGTGGGGCTGGCTGGCAGAGATGGGAGGGGGAACTGGCTGGCGGGGAGCGGGGCTGGCTGGCAGAGATGGGAGGGGGAACTGGCTGGCGGGGAGTGGGGCTGGCTGGCAGAGATGGGAGGGGGAACTGGCTGGCCGGGAGTGGGGCTGGCTGGCGGAGATGGGAGGGGGAACTGGCTGGCGGGGAGTGGGGCTGGCTGGCAGAGATGGGAGGGGGAACTGGCTGGCGGGGAGTGGGGCTGGCTGGCAGAGATGGGAGGGGGAACTGGCTGGCGGGGAGCGGGGCTGGCTGTCGGAGATGGGAGGGGGAACTGGCTGGCGGGGAGTGGGGCTGGCTGGCAGAGATGGGAGGGGGAACTGGCTGGCGGGGAGTGGGGCTGGCTGGCAGAGATGGGAGGGGGAACTGGCTGGCGGGGAGTGGGGCTGGCTGGCAGAGATGGGAGGGGGAACTGGCTGGCGGGGAGCGGGGCTGGCTGGCAGAGATGGGAGGGGGAACTGGCTGGCGGGGAGTGGGGCTGGCTGGCAGAGATGGGAGGGGGAACTGGCTGGCGGGGAGTGGGGCTGGCTGGCAGAGATGGGAGGGGGAACTGGCTGGCGGGGAGTGGGGCTGGCTGGCAGAGATGGGAGGGGGAACTGGCTGGCGGGGAGCGGGGCTGGCTGGCAGAGATGGGAGGGGGAACTGGCTGGCGGGGAGTGGGGCTGGCTGGCGGAGATGGAGGGGGGGAACTGGCTGGCGGGGAGTGGGGCTGGCTGGCGGAGATGGAGGGGGGGAACTGGCTGGTGGGGAGCGGGGCTGGCTGGCGGAGATGGGAGGGGGAACTGGCTGGCGGGGAGTGGGGCTGGCTGGCAGAGATGGGAGGGGGAACTGGCTGGCGGGGAGTGGGGCTGGCTGGCGGAGATGGAGGGGGGGACCTTCTGGCGGGGAGTGGGGCTGGCTGGCAGAGATGGGAGGGGGAACTGGCTGGCGGGGAGTGGGGCTGGCTGGCAGAGATGGGAGGGGGAACTGGCTGGCGGGGAGCGGGGCTGGCTGGCAGAGATGGGAGGGGGAACTGGCTGGCGGGGAGTGGGGCTGGCTGGCGGAGATGGAGGGGGGGAACTGGCTGGCGGGGAGTGGGGCTGGCTGGCGGAGATGGAGGGGGGGACCTGGCTGGTGGGGAGCGGGGCTGGCTGGCGGAGATGGGTGGGGGAACTGGCTGGCGGGGAGCGGGGCTGGCTGGCAGAGATGGGAGGGGGAACTGGCTGGCGGGGAGCGGGGCTGGCTGGCAGAGATGGGAGGGGGAACTGGCTGGCGGGGAGTGGGGCTGGCTGGCAGAGATGGGAGGGGGAACTGGCTGGCGGGGAGTGGGGCTGGCTGGCAGAGATGGGAGGGGGAACTGGCTGGCGGGGAGCGGGGCTGGCTGGCAGAGATGGGAGGGGGAACTGGCTGGCGGGGAGTGGGGCTGGCTGGCAGAGATGGGAGGGGGAACTGGCTGGCGGGGAGTGGGGCTGGCTGGCGGAGATGGGAGGGGGAACTGGCTGGCGGGGAGTGGGGCTGGCTGGCAGAGATGGGAGGGGGAACTGGCTGGCGGGGAGTGGGGCTGGCTGGTGGAGATGGGAGGGGGAACTGGCTGGCGGGGAGCGGGGCTGGCTGTCGGAGATGGGAGGGGGAACTGGCTGGCGGGGAGTGGGGCTGGCTGGCAGAGATGGGAGGGGGAACTGGCTGGCGGGGAGTGGGGCTGGCTGGCAGAGATGGGAGGGGGAACTGGCTGGCGGGGAGTGGGGCTGGCTGGCAGAGATGGGAGGGGGAACTGGCTGGCGGGGAGCGGGGCTGGCTGGCAGAGATGGGAGGGGGAACTGGCTGGCGGGGAGTGGGGCTGGCTGGCAGAGATGGGAGGGGGAACTGGCTGGCGGGGAGTGGGGCTGGCTGGCAGAGATGGGAGGGGGAACTGGCTGGCGGGGAGCGGGGCTGGCTGGCAGAGATGGGAGGGGGAACTGGCTGGCGGGGAGTGGGGCTGGCTGGCGGAGATGGAGGGGGGGAACTGGCTGGCGGGGAGTGGGGCTGGCTGGCGGAGATGGAGGGGGGGAACTGGCTGGTGGGGAGCGGGGCTGGCTGGCGGAGATGGGAGGGGGAACTGGCTGGCGGGGAGTGGGGCTGGCTGGCAGAGATGGGAGGGGGAACTGGCTGGCGGGGAGTGGGGCTGGCTGGCGGAGATGGAGGGGGGGGACCTTCTGGCGGGGAGTGGGGCTGGCTGGCAGAGATGGGAGGGGGAACTGGCTGGCGGGGAGTGGGGCTGGCTGGCAGAGATGGGAGGGGGAACTGGCTGGCGGGGAGCGGGGCTGGCTGGCAGAGATGGGAGGGGGAACTGGCTGGCGGGGAGTGGGGCTGGCTGGCGGAGATGGAGGGGGAGGAACTGGCTGGCGGGGAGTGGGGCTGGCTGGCGGAGATGGAGGGGGGGACCTGGCTGGTGGGGAGCGGGGCTGGCTGGCGGAGATGGGAGGGGGAACTGGCTGGTGGGGAGCGGGGCTGGCTGGCAGAGATGGGAGGGGGAACTGGCTGGCGGGGAGCGGGGCTGGCTGGCAGAGATGGGAGGGGGAACTGGCTGGCGGGGAGTGGGGCTGGCTGGCAGAGATGGGAGGGGGAACTGGCTGGCGGGGAGTGGGGCTGGCTGGCAGAGATGGGAGGGGGAACTGGCTGGCGGGGAGCGGGGCTGGCTGGCAGAGATGGGAGGGGGAACTGGCTGGCGGGGAGTGGGGCTGGCTGGCAGAGATGGGAGGGGGAACTGGCTGGCGGGGAGTGGGGCTGGCTGGCAGAGATGGGAGGGGGAACTGGCTGGCGGGGAGCGGGGCTGGCTGGCAGAGATGGGAGGGGGAACTGGCTGGCGGGGAGTGGGGCTGGCTGGCAGAGATGGGAGGGGGAACTGGCTGGCGGGGAGTGGGGCTGGCTGGCAGAGATGGGAGGGGGAACTGGCTGGCGGGGAGTGGGGCTGGCTGGCGGAGATGGGAGGGGGAACTGGCTGGCGGGGAGTGGGGCTGGCTGGTGGAGATGGAGGGGGGGAACCTTCTGGCGGGGAGTGGGGCTGGCTGGTGGAGATGGGAGGGGGAACTGGCTGGCGGGGAGTGGGGCTGGCTGGTGGAGATGGAGGGGGGAACCTTCTGGCGGGGAGTGGGGCTGGCTGGTGGAGATGGGAGGGGGAACTGGCTGGCGGGGAGTGGGGCTGGCTGGCGGAGATGGGAGGGGGAACTGGCTGGCGGGGAGTGGGGCTGGCTGGCAGAGATGGGAGGGGGAACTGGCTGGCGGGGAGTGGGGCTGGCTGGCGGAGATGGGAGGGGGAACTGGCTGGCGGGGAGTGGGGCTGGCTGGCGGAGATGGAGGGGGGGAACTGGCTGGTGGGGAGTGGGGCTGGCTGGCGGAGATGGGAGGGGGAACTGGCTGTCGGGGAGTGGGGCTGGCTGGCGGAGATGGGAGGGGGAACTGGCTGGCGGGGAGTGGGGCTGGCTGGCGGAGATGGAGGGGGGGAACTGGCTGGCGGGGAGTGGGGCTGGCTGGTGGAGATGGAGGGGGGGAACTGGCTGGCGGGGAGCGGGGCTGGCTGGCGGAGATGGGAGGGGGAACTGGCTGGCGGGGAGTGGGGCTGGCTGGCAGAGATGGGAGGGGGAACTGGCTGGCGGGGAGCGGGGCTGGCTGGCAGAGATGGGAGGGGGAACTGGCTGGCGGGGAGCGGGGCTGGCTGGCAGAGATGGGAGGGGGAACTGGCTGGCGGGGAGTGGGGCTGGCTGGCAGAGATGGGAGGGGGAACTGGCTGGCGGGGAGCGGGGCTGGCTGTCGGAGATGGGAGGGGGAACTGGCTGGCGGGGAGTGGGGCTGGCTGGCAGAGATGGGAGGGGGAACTGGCTGGCGGGGAGTGGGGCTGGCTGGCAGAGATGGGAGGGGGAACTGGCTGGCGGGGAGTGGGGCTGGCTGGCAGAGATGGGAGGGGGAACTGGCTGGCGGGGAGCGGGGCTGGCTGGCAGAGATGGGAGGGGGAACTGGCTGGCGGGGAGTGGGGCTGGCTGGCGGAGATGGGAGGGGGAACTGGCTGGCGGGGAGTGGGGCTGGCTGGCAGAGATGGGAGGGGGAACTGGCTGGCAGGGAGTGGGGCTGGCTGGCAGAGATGGGAGGGGGAACTGGCTGGCGGGGAGTGGGGCTGGCTGGCGGAGATGGGAGGGGGAACTGGCTGGCGGGGAGTGGGGCTGGCTGGCAGAGATGGGAGGGGGAACTGGCTGGCGGGGAGTGGGGCTGGCTGGCAGAGATGGGAGGGGGAACTGGCTGGCGGGGAGCGGGGCTGGCTGGCAGAGATGGGAGGGGGAACTGGCTGGCGGGGAGTGGGGCTGGCTGGCGGAGATGGAGGGGGGGAACTGGCTGGCGGGGAGTGGGGCTGGCTGGCGGAGATGGAGGGGGGGAACTGGCTGGTGGGGAGCGGGTCTGGCTGGCGGAGATGGGAGGGGGAACTGGCTGGCGGGGAGTGGGGCTGGCTGGCAGAGATGGGAGAGGGAACTGGCTGGCGGGGAGTGGGGCTGGCTGGCAGAGATGGGAGGGGGAACTGGCTGGCGGGGAGCGGGGCTGGCTGGCAGAGATGGGAGGGGGAACTGGCTGGCGGGGAGTGGGGCTGGCTGGCGGAGATGGGAGGGGGAACTGGCTGGCGGGGAGCGGGGCTGGCTGGCGGAGATGGAGGAGGGGGAACTGGCTGGCGGGGAGTGGGGCTGGCTGGTGGAGACGGAGGGGGGTGAACCTTCTGGCGGGGAGTGGGGCTGGCTGGTGGAGATGGGAGGGGGAACTGGCTGGTGGGGAGTGGGGCTGGCTGGTGGAGATGGGAGGGGGAACTGGCTGGCGGGGAGTGGGGCTGCTGGCTGGTGGAGATGGGAGGGGGAACTGGCTGGCGGGGAGTGGGGCTGGCTGGCGGAGATGGAGGAGGGGGAACTGGCTGGCGGGGAGTGGGGCTGGCTGGTGGAGATGGGAGGGGGAACTGGCTGGCGGGGAGTGGGGCTGGCTGGCGGAGATGGGAGGGGGAACTGGCTGGCGGGGAGCGGGGCTGGCTGGCAGAGATGGGAGGGGGAACTGGCTGGCGGGGAGTGGGGCTGGCTGGCAGAGATGGGAGGGGGAACTGGCTGGCGGGGAGTGGGGCTGGCTGGCGGAGATGGGAGGGGGAACTGGCTGGCAGGGAGTGGGGCTGGCTGGCAGAGATGGGAGGGGGAACTGGCTGGCGGGGAGTGGGGCTGGCTGGCAGAGATGGGAGGGGGAACTGGCTGGCGGGGAGCGGGGCTGGCTGGCAGAGATGGGAGGGGGAACTGGCTGGCGGGGAGTGGGGCTGGCTGGCAGAGATGGGAGGGGGAACTGGCTGGCGGGGAGCGGGGCTGGCTGTCGGAGATGGGAGGGGGAACTGGCTGGCGGGGAGTGGGGCTGGCTGGCTGAGATGGGAGGGGGAACTGGCTGGCGGGGAGTGGGGCTGGCTGGCAGAGATGGGAGGGGGAACTGGCTGGCGGGGAGCGGGGCTGGCTGGCAGAGATGGGAGGGGGAACTGGCTGGCGGGGAGTGGGGCTGGCTGGCAGAGATGGGAGGGGGAACTGGCTGGCCGGGAGTGGGGCTGGCTGGCGGAGATGGGAGGGGGAACTGGCTGGCGGGGAGTGGGGCTGGCTGGCAGAGATGGGAGGGGGAACTGGCTGGCGGGGAGTGGGGCTGGCTGGCAGAGATGGGAGGGGGAACTGGCTGGCGGGGAGCGGGGCTGGCTGTCGGAGATGGGAGGGGGAACTGGCTGGCGGGGAGTGGGGCTGGCTGGCAGAGATGGGAGGGGGAACTGGCTGGCGGGGAGTGGGGCTGGCTGGCAGAGATGGGAGGGGGAACTGGCTGGCGGGGAGTGGGGCTGGCTGGCAGAGATGGGAGGGGGAACTGGCTGGCGGGGAGCGGGGCTGGCTGGCAGAGATGGGAGGGGGAACTGGCTGGCGGGGAGTGGGGCTGGCTGGCAGAGATGGGAGGGGGAACTGGCTGGCGGGGAGTGGGGCTGGCTGGCAGAGATGGGAGGGGGAACTGGCTGGCGGGGAGTGGGGCTGGCTGGCAGAGATGGGAGGGGGAACTGGCTGGCGGGGAGCGGGGCTGGCTGGCAGAGATGGGAGGGGGAACTGGCTGGCGGGGAGTGGGGCTGGCTGGCGGAGATGGAGGGGGGGAACTGGCTGGCGGGGAGTGGGGCTGGCTGGCGGAGATGGAGGGGGGGAACTGGCTGGTGGGGAGCGGGGCTGGCTGGCGGAGATGGGAGGGGGAACTGGCTGGCGGGGAGTGGGGCTGGCTGGCAGAGATGGGAGGGGGAACTGGCTGGCGGGGAGTGGGGCTGGCTGGCGGAGATGGAGGGGGGGACCTTCTGGCGGGGAGTGGGGCTGGCTGGCAGAGATGGGAGGGGGAACTGGCTGGCGGGGAGTGGGGCTGGCTGGCAGAGATGGGAGGGGGAACTGGCTGGCGGGGAGCGGGGCTGGCTGGCAGAGATGGGAGGGGGAACTGGCTGGCGGGGAGTGGGGCTGGCTGGCGGAGATGGAGGGGGGGGAACTGGCTGGCGGGGAGTGGGGCTGGCTGGCGGAGATGGAGGGGGGGACCTGGCTGGTGGGGAGCGGGGCTGGCTGGCGGAGATGGGTGGGGGAACTGGCTGGCGGGGAGCGGGGCTGGCTGGCAGAGATGGGAGGGGGAACTGGCTGGCGGGGAGCGGGGCTGGCTGGCAGAGATGGGAGGGGGAACTGGCTGGCGGGGAGTGGGGCTGGCTGGCAGAGATGGGAGGGGGAACTGGCTGGCGGGGAGTGGGGCTGGCTGGCAGAGATGGGAGGGGGAACTGGCTGGCGGGGAGCGGGGCTGGCTGGCAGAGATGGGAGGGGGAACTGGCTGGCGGGGAGTGGGGCTGGCTGGCAGAGATGGGAGGGGGAACTGGCTGGCGGGGAGTGGGGCTGGCTGGCGGAGATGGGAGGGGGAACTGGCTGGCGGGGAGTGGGGCTGGCTGGCAGAGATGGGAGGGGGAACTGGCTGGCGGGGAGTGGGGCTGGCTGGTGGAGATGGGAGGGGGAACTGGCTGGCGGGGAGCGGGGCTGGCTGTCGGAGATGGGAGGGGGAACTGGCTGGCGGGGAGTGGGGCTGGCTGGCAGAGATGGGAGGGGGAACTGGCTGGCGGGGAGTGGGGCTGGCTGGCAGAGATGGGAGGGGGAACTGGCTGGCGGGGAGTGGGGCTGGCTGGCAGAGATGGGAGGGGGAACTGGCTGGCGGGGAGCGGGGCTGGCTGGCAGAGATGGGAGGGGGAACTGGCTGGCGGGGAGTGGGGCTGGCTGGCAGAGATGGGAGGGGGAACTGGCTGGCGGGGAGTGGGGCTGGCTGGCAGAGATGGGAGGGGGAACTGGCTGGCGGGGAGCGGGGCTGGCTGGCAGAGATGGGAGGGGGAACTGGCTGGCGGGGAGTGGGGCTGGCTGGCGGAGATGGAGGGGGGGAACTGGCTGGCGGGGAGTGGGGCTGGCTGGCGGAGATGGAGGGGGGGAACTGGCTGGTGGGGAGCGGGGCTGGCTGGCGGAGATGGGAGGGGGAACTGGCTGGCGGGGAGTGGGGCTGGCTGGCAGAGATGGGAGGGGGAACTGGCTGGCGGGGAGTGGGGCTGGCTGGCGGAGATGGAGGGGGGGGACCTTCTGGCGGGGAGTGGGGCTGGCTGGCAGAGATGGGAGGGGGAACTGGCTGGCGGGGAGTGGGGCTGGCTGGCAGAGATGGGAGGGGGAACTGGCTGGCGGGGAGCGGGGCTGGCTGGCAGAGATGGGAGGGGGAACTGGCTGGCGGGGAGTGGGGCTGGCTGGCGGAGATGGAGGGGGAGGAACTGGCTGGCGGGGAGTGGGGCTGGCTGGCGGAGATGGAGGGGGGGACCTGGCTGGTGGGGAGCGGGGCTGGCTGGCGGAGATGGGAGGGGGAACTGGCTGGTGGGGAGCGGGGCTGGCTGGCAGAGATGGGAGGGGGAACTGGCTGGCGGGGAGCGGGGCTGGCTGGCAGAGATGGGAGGGGGAACTGGCTGGCGGGGAGTGGGGCTGGCTGGCAGAGATGGGAGGGGGAACTGGCTGGCGGGGAGTGGGGCTGGCTGGCAGAGATGGGAGGGGGAACTGGCTGGCGGGGAGCGGGGCTGGCTGGCAGAGATGGGAGGGGGAACTGGCTGGCGGGGAGTGGGGCTGGCTGGCAGAGATGGGAGGGGGAACTGGCTGGCGGGGAGTGGGGCTGGCTGGCAGAGATGGGAGGGGGAACTGGCTGGCGGGGAGCGGGGCTGGCTGGCAGAGATGGGAGGGGGAACTGGCTGGCGGGGAGTGGGGCTGGCTGGCAGAGATGGGAGGGGGAACTGGCTGGCGGGGAGTGGGGCTGGCTGGCAGAGATGGGAGGGGGAACTGGCTGGCGGGGAGTGGGGCTGGCTGGCAGAGATGGGAGGGGGAACTGGCTGGCGGGGAGCGGGGCTGGCTGGCAGAGATGGGAGGGGGAACTGGCTGGCGGGGAGCGGGGCTGGCTGGCGGAGATGGAGGAGGGGGAACTGGCTGGCGGGGAGTGGGGCTGGCTGGTGGAGATGGGAGGGGGAACTGGCTGGTGGGGAGTGGGGCTGGCTGGTGGAGATGGGAGGGGGAACTGGCTGGCGGGGAGTGGGGCTGCTGGCTGGTGGAGATGGGAGGGGGAACTGGCTGGCGGGGAGTGGGGCTGGCTGGCGGAGATGGAGGAGGGGGAACTGGCTGGCGGGGAGTGGGGCTGGCTGGCGGAGATGGGAGGGGGGACTGGCTGGCGGGGAGTGGGGCTGGCTGGCGGAGATGGGAGGGGGAACTGGCTGGCGGGGAGCGGGGCTGGCTGGCAGAGATGGGAGGGGGAACTGGCTGGCGGGGAGTGGGGCTGGCTGGCAGAGATGGGAGGGGGAACTGGCTGGCGGGGAGTGGGGCTGGCTGGCGGAGATGGGAGGGGGAACTGGCTGGCGGGGAGCGGGGCTGGCTGGCAGAGATGGGAGGGGGAACTGGCTGGCGGGGAGTGGGGCTGGCTGGCAGAGATGGGAGGGGGAACTGGCTGGCGGGGAGTGGGGCTGGCTGGCGGAGATGGAGGAGGGGGAACTGGCTGGTGGGGAGTGGGGCTGGCTGGCAGAGATGGGAGGGGGAACTGGCTGGTGGGGAGTGGGGCTGGCTGGCAGAGATGGGAGGGGGAACTGGCTGGCGAGGAGCGGGGCTGGCTGGCGGAGATGGGAGGGGGAACTGGCTGGCGGGGAGCGGGGCTCGCTGGCAGAGATGGGAGGGGGAACTGGCTGGCGGGGAGCGGGGCTGGCTGGTGGAGATGGGAGGGGGAACTGGCTGGCGGGGAGTGGGGCTGGCTGGCAGAGATGGGAGGGGGAACTGGCTGGCGGGGAGCGGGGCTGGTTGGCAGAGATGGGAGGGGGAACTGGCTGGCGGGGAGCGGGGCTGGCTGGCAGAGATGGGAGGGGGAACTGGCTGGCGGGAAGCGGGGCTGGCTGGCAGAGATGGGAGGGGGAACTGGCTGGCGGGGAGCGGGGCTGGCTGGCGGAGATGGAGGGGGGGGAACCTTCTGGCGGGGAGCGGGGCTGCCCTGGGCACATGCAGATCCTGGGGTGCTTGCCGCCTGTCCCGCGCGTGGTCCTGGCAGAGCACAAGCGAGTCTGGCCCTGGGGATTCCATCCCCACTCCTACTCCCACTGCGTAGTTGTGTGCTGCCTGGCTGGTAGACACTCATGCAGTGTGAGCGTGTCTAGCAGCCAGGCTATTCACAACTACATACTGATGCTCATGATAATAATAAAACTTACCTAATTAGAAAACACTGCACATTTTACATGTCCGGTATTTTCTCAAGTTGTTTCCTGGACAGAACCCTCAAATACCAGACTGTCCAGTTCAAAACCGGACACCTGGCAACCCCAGCCCCATCACAGCTCCATCCTGTACCCTTAATGAGGCCGCACTGGTGTGAGACCTTTGCTGTGAGGGAGGCCCCATGGGAGCTTGGGCACACAGGGGAGAGCAGAGTGTGGATCTGGTTCCTGGCCTGGATCTGGGGCTGGGCGCGGTGCAGCGATGTTGCTGCCCCAGCTCCTCACTCTCACTGGCTGGAGAGACTGTTCAAGGGCTTCCCAGCCATTTCCCCTCTGGCCCGTGCGCAGGGATGTGACACCTGAGCTAACACATGGGGGCAGAGTTGCCTTGAGTGGCTGCAGGAAGCAGAGCCCCTGCTCGGAGCTGGGAATCTCTGCTCCCTTGGTGCCTTTGGGGCTGGCAGAGCCGAGCGGCTGCCTCCTTGCAGGCGGGTCCCTGCATGTGTGTGTGGAAGGCCGGTGTGTACGGCGCTTGCTGCCCATTAGACAAGCAGATAACGGCTGTTTGTCTCCCATGATGCTCTGCAGGAGAAACTTCAGAGGGCCCTGGGCCCACTCAGGGAGCAGCTGGAGGAGGCCCTGGTGCTGAGAATTGATGAGGAGGAGAAAACCACAGAGTGGCAGGTGGGTGTCTGGGTTTATCTCCCTGAGCCCTTCCCCCGGCAGCGCTCCCAGGGGTGAAGTAGCTGAAAGCTCCAGGACAAGGATATGAACCTGCTCTGGCAAATCAAAACTAGTTGGGGTGTGTCTGCACATGGTACACTCAGCACCCCACTGGAGCGGGGACACCTCCTGAGCGAACAGAGCTGGGGGCAGGTCAGTGTAAAGCGAGGCGGAGTCTACCCACTTCACAGCCTCTGCTGCCATCGCATGGCCACCTCATCCCAGTCACCTGCTGCTGCTCCTGCGACCGTCCCAATAAGCCATATGGGCTACATCCTCACTGCAAGTTCTTCCAGCAGAAAATATGCTAATGAGAGGCTCATTTGCATAAGTCACTATCTCATTAGAATATTTTCTGCCATTTCTTTTTGCGCAAAAAGAAGCAGTATGGACTTTTTTTCAAAAAACCCATTTTGCACAAGAGCCTTATGTCTCTTGGAGACAGGCATAACGATCTTGCACAAAACAGGGTTTTTGAGCACCCCCCCATCCACACTGCTTCTTTTTGTGCAAAAAGAAACATCAGAATATATGCTAATGAGATAGCAACTTATGGTAACGAGTCTCTCAGCATATTTTCTGTTGGAAGAACTCGCAGTGAAGATGAAGCCATAGAGACAATTAGACAAAGAATATCTTGTCGCCTCTGTATAAAACCATTGTACATCCACAGCTTGAATACTGTGTATAGATGTGGTCGCCTCATCTCAAAAAAGATATATTGGCACTGGAAAAGGCTCAGAAAAGAGCAACAAAAGTGATGAGGGGTTTGGAATGGATCCCATATGAAGACAGATTTAAAAGCCTGGAATTTTTCAGCTTAGAAAAGAGGAGATTAAGTGGAGATATGATAGAGGTCTATAAGATCATGACCGGTGTGAAAAAAGTGAATAAGGAAAAGTTATTTTCTTGTTCCCATAACATAGGAACTTGGGGTCACAAAACGAAATGAATAGGTAGCAGGTTAAAATGAATAAAAGGAAGTTTTTCTTTATTCAGTGCATAATCAACTTGTGGAACTCCTTGCCAGAGGATGTTGTGAAGATCAGGACTTTAATAAGGTTTAAAAAAGAACTAGATAAATTCATGGGGGACAGGTCCATCAATGGCTATTAGCCAGGTTGGGTAGGAAAGGTGTCCCTAGCCTGTCGGAGGCTGGGAATGAGTGACAGGGGAGGGATGATGTGAAGATTAGCTGTTGTGCTCCCTCCCTCTTTCGACAGTGGCCAATGCCAGGTGCCCCAGAGAGGATACTGGGCTAGATGGACTTTTGGTCTGGCCCACTCTGGCCGTTCTTATGTTCCTGGGATTGTCTGTAGCTGGGGCATGAACCCAGTGGGCACCATGTCCATTCTGGTCCCCCTGCCTGTTAAAGCAAGATCCCTGCTGAAGGTGTAGGGGTCTGGCTCGACGCTGGGCACATGACGAGCCTGGGTGAGGCCAAAGCCAGTCCTGGCAATGCTGCGAGGGTCCAACACCAACGTGAGCCCCAGGATGACACTCACAGGGCTACTGGCACCAGCCCTGTGACCTGAACATGATAGTCCTGGGAACAGGTTGTCAAGAACGAGCATCGTCAACACCTTGCTGTGATGGTTTCTGTGGGGGGGGGGGGGGAAGCGCCCAATCCTGGGCACCCAAATAACTCCAGACACCCTCTGCTGCCCCCTATACATCTCTCCTGTTCCCTCGATTTCTTTCCACTCCCCGTGTCCATCCCATGCTACCTGCAATAACAGACTGCAGCTTTACCTAGCACGTAATCTACGCCATCAAATGCCAGCAATGCCCCACTGCAATATATATTGGACAAACTGGATAGTCCCTATAGAAAAAAAATAATGGACACAAATCAGATACCCGTAAACAGAACATACAAAAGCCCAAGGGGCACACTTTAATCTCTCTGAGCATGCATTAACAGATCTTCAAGTAGCTGTTTTGTTACAATCCAATTACAGGAGCCAAATACACAGGGAAGGACTGGAACTTCAGCTTATTCCCAAATTCAATTCTCACACCTCTGGATTAAACAAAGATACTGGATAGTTAGGTCATTACCTACCTGTCAAACAACAAAGACAACAATGGTTCTTTGTCTTTAAAGAATCTTAGATGTTTCATCAGTCTTTAAGTGTTTCCTAACTCTTTGTTGTTTGCTAATTAATGGTACTTATCTGCCCCCTTTGACTATCTAGTCTTTAGGTGCTTATAGACCAGTGGTGCCTGCGGATGCCATGGCGCCTGCCGGGGCATTTATGTTCACCCGCTGACTGATCAGGGCTGGCCCAAGTCATTCTTGCCACCCCCAGGCATGCAGCACATGAGTTGCCCCACCTCCGGGTGCCCAGCAGCCCCAAAAGATTGGGGACCACTGTTAGAGACTATTTGTTTTCCCTGTTGCTTTCCAGCTTGGCTTTCCCTTGATATATTTTAACCCACTGCCTTTTCTTGTTCCCCTCTCCCAATTTTCCCTTCTTTCATCCCAGCTCCCCTATTTATTTTGGTCCTAGACATCCAACACTCCAGTCATCTGAAGAAGTGGGCTGTGCCCATGAAAGCTCATGATCCCATCTACAAGTTTTGTTAGTCTATAAAGTGCTACCAGACCATTTGTTGTTTTTTCAGTTTACCTGTAGAGACTAACTCAGCTACCCCCTAAACCTTTATGGTACATTTCCCAAACTTCACATTGATCTAACATTCTGGCTATGTCTAGATTGCATCCCTTTTTTGTAAACGGGATGCAAATTAGATGTATCACAATTGCTAATGAAGCAGGGATTTAAATCACCCCCGCTTCATTAGCATAAAAATGGCTGCCGCTTTTTTCCGGCACGGAGCTTTGCTGGAAAAAAGCGCCAGTCTAGATGCGGATCTTTCGGAAAATAAAGCCTTTTCCAAAAGATCCCTTATCCCTTATTTTAAGAGATAAATATAAAATAAGGGATCTTTCGGAAAAGGCTTTATTTTCCAAAAGATCTGTGTCTAGACTGGCGCTTTTTTCCGGCAAAGCTCTGTGCCGAAAAAAAGCGGCAGCCATTTTTATGCTAATGAAGTGGGGAGATTTAAATCCCCGCTTCATTAGCAATTGCAATATGTCTAATTTGTATCCCTTTTACAAAAAAGGGATGCAATATAGATGTAGCCTCACTGTTTTGTGGGCAGCAGCTCTGTCTGTAACTCGGTATCTGGCCTGTAGTTTCCTTTCTCTTTTCCTTTCTCCAGAGGAAAGTGCAAGCTAAGCGGGAGACGATTGCTGGTGAATTTAACAAGCTGCACGCGCTGCTGAGGGAGGAGGAGCAGCTGCTTCTGCAGAGGCTGGCGGAGGAGGAGAGGGAGACTCTGCAGAGGCTACAGGAAAATGTCTCCAAACTCTCCCAGCAAAGCTCCTCTCTGCAGCGGCTCATCTCAGAGATCGAGGGGAAGTGTCAGCAGCCAGTTGCTCAGCTCTTGAAGGTGAGACAGCATTGAAACTCTGCACCCAGCCAGAATCACAACTCAGATCCAGGGGCCTGGATCCCAAGGATGAGAGTAAACGGGCATCAGTTCCAAACAGTACAGTTTGGGTGGGGGATGGGGAAATCATGGAGATCCAGGGAGGCCCTAGGAGATTAAATGTTTGGTGCAAAAATGATGCTGAGCTAAACCCATCCCAGCTGTGACTCCAGAGCACTGGACTCAACTCAGTTGCTAAACACAGATGGGGGGCTGGGTCTCTAGGAGGAAGAACCATTTAACTAAATTCCCATCCAATGTACAAACAATGAATTGAGTGTAAATGCAAAACAGCACTGGAGGGTTTGCCACAGAACAGTGAAGCCCGGGAGGGGGGGGGGGGGGGGCGCGGCAGGGTTGAATCTATTCTCTAGATGAACGGCTGCTGTCCAAATGCGGAATCGCTCCGGGTTATGCCCCTGGTGTTCACACAGAGCTTTGATTCTCTTTGGGTATGTCTACACTAGAAAGTTAGTTCGAACTAACGGACGTTAGTTCGAACTAACTTTCCTATGCGCTACACTAGCGCTCCGCTAGTTCGAATTTGAATCGAACTAGCGGAGCGCTTAGTTCGAACTAGGTAAACCTCATTTTACGAGGACTAACGCCTAGTTCGAACTAGCTAGTTCGAACTAAGGGCTGTGTAGCCCTTTAGTTCGAACTAGTGGGAGGCTAGCCCTCCCCAGGTTTCCCTGGTGGCCACTCTGGCCAACACCAGGGAAACTCTATGCCCCCCTCCCGGCCCCGGACCCCTTAAAGGGGCACGGGCTGGCTACGGTGCCCGTGCCAGGTGCAAGCCTGCCAGCACCCAGCTAGCAGACCCTGCACCTGGCACGGCACAGAGCCACCCACCCGATGCCCCCCAGCCCACCCCCTCTTGCCGGGACCAGGCTGGCGGCTCCCGGGAGCTTGCCCTGGACCGCAAGAGGCGGGCACCTTCCTGGGCTAGTGCGGACATCGTGGACCTCGTCCACGATCTCCGCACTAGGCACAGGAAAGTGGCCGGCTAGGGCAGGAGAGCTGCCAGCCTGGCCACCCAGGACCAGGTGTGCATGAAAATCAAGGGGGTCCACTGAGACCCCCGACCCTGAGCCCTGAGCTTACAATGGCCGTACTGGGTCAGACCAAAGGTCCATCTAGCCCAGTAGCCTGTCTGCCGACAGCGGCCAACCCTAGGGACCCTGGAGGGGATGGACCGAAGACAATGACCAAGCCATTTGTCTCGTGCCATCCCTCTCCAGCCTTCCACAAACTTTGGGCAGGGACACCACTCCTACCCTCTGGCTAATAGGACTCCATGGACCCAACCTCCATCACTTGATCTCACTTCCCTTTAAACTCTGTTCTAGTTCTAGCCTTCACAGCCTCCTGCAGCAAGGAGTTCCACAGGTTAACTATTTGCTTTGTCAAGAAGAAGAACAACTTTCTCTTACTAGTTTGAAGCCTGCTACCCATTCCTTTCCTTTGGTGTCCTCTAGTCCTTCTTTATGGGAACTCATGAAGAACTTTTCTGAATGCACCCTCTCCACCCAACCCCTGCTTTTATAGACCTCTATCCTGTCCCCCCTCCGTCTCCTCTTTTCTAAGCTGAACAGTCCCAGTCTCTGTAGCCTCTCTTCATCTGGGACCTGTTCCCAACCCCTGATCATGTTAGTTGCCCTCCCCTCTCCCAGCCTTTCTCTTCCCCTCTCCCACCTCCTTTTCCCAGTGTCCCCCAGTTTTTTTCAATAAAGACAGAGTCAATGTTGGAAGAAACGTTATCTTTATTTTGTACATCAATAAGAAGGGGGGCTAGGGAAGGGCAAGTGGAAGGAGGTGAGGGAGGAATGGGGTACGAGCCCCCGATGGGGAGGACTGGGCTGGCTCTGCGGGCTTCTGGGGGTGGAAGCTCTCCTGCAGCCCCCCAATTACTCCCTCTCCCCAGATGGCAGCCTGCGGCAAGTGCAGCCGGGCTGATGGCCGAGTGGTGTGATGTGCCCAGTGTGGGCACTCAGGGCACTCCAAGCCAGAACTTCTTTGCAAGCGGGGCACCCCTTAGAACTGTGTGTCCGGGGTGGGGGTCGGGACCCTTTAAGCGCAGCCCTCGGCTAGCCTGAGACAGTATCTCCATGCTCTAAGTCCTCCTTTTATGCCCTGCCGGCACTGCTTCCGGCCATCATTAAGCCCTGTTCAGAGTCCACTCAATGTGGACTTACTAGTTCGAACTAGCAAAACGCTAGTTCGAACTAGTTTTTAGTTCTAGATGCGTTAGTTCGAACTAGCTTAGTTCGAATTAACTAATTCGAACTAAGTTAGTTCGAACTAGCGCTGTAGTGTAGACGTACCCTTTCTCCTTTCAGGATGCGAAAAGCACATTGAGCAGGTGCGTGTCCCATTTTTTGCTGCCCTCATATTCCTGGTGGGGGCCTGGTGGCAATGCTGGTGCAGAGTAGCTGCTGATGCTGGGACATTTGCTTCCTAGGAGTGAAAACATGAAACTCCAGGAACCCGAAGCCGTTTGCACCGACCTGCAGTGCGGGTATAAAATTTGTCTTGATTTGAGGGAAGCTCTGAACAGATTTGCAGATGAGTGGAGCCCCTGGGACATCAAGCTGTTTGGTGCCGGGGGCTCTGGGCACCAGGACATGTGTGGACCCAGCTGGCAGGCTGGGAGCTGGGCGGTAGCTGAAGGAGGATGGGCTCAGAGCTGGGGAGTTTGCCTGCTGCTCATACCCACCTGCTGGCTCTTGCCAGGGATCTGATTCAGCCCCATCACCTGCCTGGGTCAATGGGGCCACTGAGCAGGTGCTGGAAGGCCTGGCTTGGACCCATGTGCTGGGGGCTGCACAGACAGGTAATGGGAGGTGGGTCTGTGTCTCTCTCCCTCCGGGCACATGGTATGGACTGTGCTTGGTGGCCCCCACTCAGCATTGTCACAGCCCTGTTAGCCCAGGTTGGCTGAGCTCTCTGAGCTGGGGAGGGTTGATCTGGCTGCTGTGCCCTGGCTTGGGCCGTGTGTTACTGGGGAGTAAATTGAGTCCTACGGGCCCCTTGATTGTCCAGCGTGAGGCTGGTCAGTGATTTGCTGCTCGGTGGGTGAGACTCCCTCTCCAGAGTGTGACCCTGTCACTGTCTGAGCATGAGCTACCCCCATTCAACCCCCCCCCAGCCTAGCATGGAGCACAGATGTGGTTTAAAGGGACAGCTGCTGACCAGCTGATCCTGGTGGCTATCCCTTTGAACCACACATCTGCATGATTCAAAGGGGCAGCTACAGGGAGCCCAGGGTCAGCTGGGGTTTCCCCTCACTGATCCTGGGCTCCATTGCTTTGAAATTCACAAGAGCCCCATTGAGACTCTTGTGCATTTCAAAGAAGGCATCCAGTGGAATTCCACATGCCTCCTTTGAAATGTACAGGAACCCCAGCAGGGGCTCTTGTACATTGCAGTGGAGGAATGTGGAAGAGCCTATCGACTAGTCTTTAAGGGTACGTCTACACTACAGCGCTAGTTCGAACTAACTTAGTTCGAATTAGTTAATTCGAACTAAGCTAGTTCGAACTAACGCATCTAGAACTAAAAACTAGTTCGAACTAGCGTTTTGCTAGTTCGAACTAGTAAGTCCACATTGAGTGGACTCTGAACAGGGCTTAATGATGGCCGGAAGCAGTGCCGGCAGGGCATAAAAGGAGGACTTAGAGCATGGAGATACTGTCTCAGGCTAGCCGAGGGCTGCGCTTAAAGGGTCCCGACCCCCACCCCGGACACACAGTTCTAAGGGGTGCCCCGCTTGCAAAGAAGTTCTGGCTTGGAGTGCCCTGAGTGCCCACACTGGGCACATCACACCACTCGGCCATCAGCCCGGCTGCACTTGCCGCAGGCTGCCATCTGGGGAGAGGGAGTAATTGGGGGGCTGCAGGAGAGCTTCCACCCCCAGAAGCCCGCAGAGCCAGCCCAGTCCTCCCCATCGGGGGCTCGTACCCCATTCCTCCCTCACCTCCTTCCACTTGCCCTTCCCTAGCCCCCCTTCTTATTGATGTACAAAATAAAGATAACGTTTCTTCCAACATTGACTCTGTCTTTATTGAAAAAACTGGGGGACACTGGGAAAAGGAGGTGGGAGAGGGGAAGAGAAAGGCTGGGAGAGGGGAGGGCAACTAACATGATCAGGGGTTGGGAACAGGTCCCAGATGAAGAGAGGCTACAGAGACTGGGACTGTTCAGCTTAGAAAAGAGGAGACGGAGGGGGGACAGGATAGAGGTCTATAAAAGCAGGGGTTGGGTGGAGAGGGTGCATTCAGAAAAGTTCTTCATGAGTTCCCATAAAGAAGGACTAGAGGACACCAAAGGAAAGGAATGGGTAGCAGGCTTCAAACTAGTAAGAGAAAGTTGTTCTTCTTCTTGACAAAGCAAATAGTTAACCTGTGGAACTCCTTGCTGCAGGAGGCTGTGAAGGCTAGAACTAGAACAGAGTTTAAAGGGAAGTGAGATCAAGTGATGGAGGTTGGGTCCATGGAGTCCTATTAGCCAGAGGGTAGGAGTGGTGTCCCTGCCCAAAGTTTGTGGAAGGCTGGAGAGGGATGGCACGAGACAAATGGCTTGGTCATTGTCTTCGGTCCATCCCCTCCAGGGTCCCTAGGGTTGGCCGCTGTCGGCAGACAGGCTACTGGGCTAGATGGACCTTTGGTCTGACCCAGTACGGCCATTGTAAGCTCAGGGCTCAGGGTCGGGGGTCTCAGTGGACCCCCTTGATTTTCATGCACACCTGGTCCTGGGTGGCCAGGCTGGCAGCTCTCCTGCCCTAGCCGGCCACTTTCCTGTGCCTAGTGCGGAGATCGTGGACGAGGTCCACGATGTCCGCACTAGCCCAGGAAGGTGCCCGCCTCTTGCGGTCCAGGGCAAGCTCCCGGGAGCCGCCAGCCTGGTCCCGGCAAGAGGGGGTGGGCTGGGGGGCATCGGGTGGGTGGCTCTGTGCCGTGCCAGGTGCAGGGTCTGCTAGCTGGGTGCTGGCAGGCTTGCACCTGGCACGGGCACCGTAGCCAGCCCGTGCCCCTTTAAGGGGTCCGGGGCCGGGAGGGGGGCATAGAGTTTCCCTGGTGTTGGCCAGAGTGGCCACCAGGGAAACCTGGGGAGGGCTAGCCTCCCACTAGTTCGAACTAAAGGGCTACACAGCCCTTAGTTCGAACTAGCTAGTTCGAACTAGGCGTTAGTCCTCGTAAAATGAGGTTTACCTAGTTCGAACTAAGCGCTCCGCTAGTTCGATTCAAATTCGAACTAGCGGAGCGCTAGTGTAGCGCATAGGAAAGTTAGTTCGAACTAACGTCCGTTAGTTCGAACTAACTTTCTAGTGTAGACATACCCTAACATCCTTAACCCCAAATCCCTGCACCTCCTCCTGAACCCCATTCCCCTGCCCCAAATCACAACCCCCTCCTGCCCTAGGTCCCAGCCCAAACCCCTCCACCCTGTCCTGCACCCTAGTCCCATTCCCCAGATCACAACCCAAACCCCTGCACCCTAGTCCCCTAACCCAAGTCACAACTGCCTCCTTCACCCAAACTCCCTGCCAGACCCCACAACCTCTCCTGCACCCCAGTCCCTTACCTCAAGCTCCCTTCTGCACCCAGCCTCCATCCCAGACCCCCACCTCCTCCATTGATATGGGAGAGTGCGGCCCTCGACCACTTTCTAAATTCTTGGAGTGCCCCCCCCCATCAGAAATTATTGCCCACCTCTGTCTTGGAAGCTGGGCAGTGAGCGTTATTACAGCTCTAGTGCCCATGTGGGAGCCAGGTGCTGCAAGGACAGAACAAGAGAATAAGGGAGTGCCTCAGCCTGGCCTGGGTGCCAGCTGGCTTTATAGCTCAAGCTGTAGCGGCTCCTTCACTAAGCTTAAGAGGTCCCAGGTTTAAATCTGCCTGGTGGGAGTTACATCACCACTTTGATTTTTTTTGGTGGGGCAGGAGAGGGATAGCTCAGTGATTTGAGCACTGACCTGCTAAGTGCAAGGCTGTGAGTTCAATCCTGGGGGCGCAAATCTGTCAGGGATGTACTTGGCCCTGTCATGAGGGTAGGGGACTGGAGTAGATGATCTCTCAAGATTCCTTCCAGCTCTATGAGATGGTATATCTTCATTTATTTTAAGAGGTTGCTGGCCCCGAAGGGCTCCCAGGCCAAGTGCAGACCAGGTCCCACACAGGGAGCAGCAAACACCGAGGTGGTGCGAGGATCCCAGAGCACCCTTAGGCCTCCCTGGCTGGGTCTGTCAGTTCTGTGGTGATCCTGCTCGGTCTGAGCTGGTCTCGGCGCCGGAGCAGCATTTCTTCTGCTGAACCCCCCGGGGCCTTTGTCAGTGTCTTGGCCTGATTGCTCTCCAAAGCCACACACTGGTGGCTTCTGTCCTGCTCTGCCAAAGGCTCCCATGGACTGTCACCAGGTCACTCCTCTTGCTTGGGCAGGTCCAGTAAGAAACCTGGGACTGAGCCTGCATGTGGCAGAGCTGTTCACTAGCACCCTCCCGTCGCCGTCTGAGTACCTGTCACACCCCGCTCCTGGGACCTCCAGAAATGCTGAATCCCATTTAGCTTTTGCCCCAGCACCCTGGCTTACAGAGCCAGCTGTGCCCTAGCACTGCTGGCTGCATCATTTCCCAGTGGAGTCCTTTCAGCACCCCAGACTGTCCCTTGCTCCTGTGGGCAGCCACATCTCACGTACCCGTCCTGCCCATGGTCAGTGCACAGCATTGGCCCAGTCCTCCACTGTCTTCTCTGACACTGTTTGGATGAGAATCAAGTCACTGTCCCTCTTAAAATAAGGGATCTTTCAGAAAAGGCTTTATTTTCCAAAAGATCTGCATCTAGACTGGCACTTTTTTCTGGCAAAACTCCGAGCCGGAAAAAAGTGGCAGCCATTTTTATGCAAATGAAATGGGGGGGATTTAAATCCCTGCTTCATTTGCAATTTGTCTAATTTGCATCCCTTTTCCAGAAAAGGGATGCAGTCTAGACACAGCCAGAGTGATTAACAGGGGGGCAGGTTAATTTCCCGCTCCCAGAGACTAGCCCCTTCCCCAGCTCTGACTCTGTGACTCTCTCCCCAGTGAACGTGACACTGGATCCAAGCACGGCAAATTCCTGGCTCGTCCTGTCTGCAGATTGGAAACGTGTGAGATGTGGAGACACGTACCAGGCTCTGCCCAGCACCCCTGAGAGATTTAAGAACTATCCCACTGTCCTGGGCGCTGAGGGGTTCGCGGGCGGGAGGTGTTACTGGGAGGTGGAGGTGGGGGACAAGCCTGAGTGGAACCTGGGGGTTTGCAGGGAATCAGTGAGCAGGAAGGAGGAGAACACACTCTCACCTGAGGATGGATACTGGGTTGTATGTCAGAGTGAGGGGGAATACCTGGCTTGCACCTCCCCCTCAACTCCCCTCCCCATGAGTTCCAGGCCCAGCCGGGTGGGGATTTTCCTAGACTACGAGGCGGGCGAGGTCTCGTTTTACAATGTGACTGACAGGTCCCATCTCTTCACCTTCACTGACACCTTCTCCGGGACGCTCCGCCCGTATTTCTATCCTGGCCTCTACGCTGGGGGCACGAACACAGATCCCCTGACAATCTGCCTGGTGCCAGCCCAGGACGGAGGGAATCCCAGCTCAGTCAGTGGAGGCAGCAGGGAGGAATGAGCTAGTGGAGAGAGAAGAGTGGTTAGCCCAGCTGGGCTGTGGCAGCAAGGAGAGATGAGGAGTGTTATCTCCACCCCTGTAGGGCTGGAAACACCCACATCGCTCCTGCTGCTAGTGCTCGCCCTGCTTTGCGAACACTGCCTGCCTGCTGAGCTCAGGCCTTGTCTTCACTTCCAGAAAGACCAATGCTGCGGAAGTCAATCTTCCGGCATTTGATAGAGCTGGTCTAGTGAGGACCTGCTAAATCAAATGCTGAGGGCACCCTTGTTGACAGCTGCATTGGGTGGGAGGGAATTCTCCTAGATGGAGTCGCATGTCCAGCATCAATTTTGTCCTTCAATGCAGAACTGGTCTGAGTAACTCCAGGCTACTGGGTCCCTCAGGGGCACTTCCTTGGCCTGAGCAGCATTAGCCATGGGCAGTGGGTGATGGCCCAGTTTGGGAAGGCAGCTAAAGCCCTGCCCCTTCCACCCAGGCCACACCCCTTCTACAAACCCCCCCTTCCCAGCCAAGCCCTGCCCTACCTTAGCTGAGGGCCAGGGCTGGAGCCTTTCCCCACGCAGCATGGCCCCAACCTTCCCTGGCTGCTGGGGAGCTGCATGGCCCAAGCCCTCATGAGTGGCTGGGCAACATAGGCCATTTGGGGCAGGCAATGCCTCCCCTTGCCTGCATTATGCACAGTTCATGGTACCAGCTTCTGGCTCCAGTTGCTGCAGCTGGCAGAGGGCTGGGAAAGCAAATCCTGTGCCTGCAGGCAGAAAGCAGCTGGGCTCCTGAGATTCCTCCTTTTAGCTAGAAAAGGAGACAGAGGATGCTACTTGCACAGAGCTGAGGAAGGACCGGGTTTGGGGGTGGGGGAATTGGTGGGCAGGTGCCCAGTCATTGGAGAGGACTTTCTCCATCTCCCAGTCCTAACTAGATGTGGGAGTGGGGGAAAGATTTCTGCTGCAGAAAATGCAGTTACTGCTCACTGGAGTTATGGTTTATTTGGATTCTTTTTAAAAAACTCTCGTCTCCTCCCCAAAAGTGTAATTGAAAATCACTTTTTAACACATTAGAATCACAAAAATGACAATATATTGTTTATGCCTAATGTCTCATTGGATGGCAGTTGAGAATTGTTTAACTGGCACAGAGATTGATTCACTGAATGCCACCCCCACCAGAAGTGTAAATTGTTTGGATTTAATTTTGCCTGGGAACATGTATTACAGCCAGGAGTGAAAGTAACTCACATTTCTTACAGGTACTGTTCTGTCACAACACATCCCATCCCTTGGGCGGGTGGGTTGTGATAGGACAGTACTGCTACGTCACATCAGACCAGACATGAATCTATTCCACCCGACAAGAAGTGAAAGCTGAATCCTGAAGAGGATTTGTAATGTCAGATACTGTGAATGTGAAACATTGTAATTAAAGCAGTTTCGTTCCCACTGGAGTGTGAGCAGATGGGAGGAGATATAGGGCAGGGGTTGGGGAGGGTAGGAGTCAAGATGTGAGGTACGGGCAGAAGTCAGGGCAGGGGGTTGTGGGATGGAGGGGCTCAGAGCAGGAGGTTGTGGGTGAGGCGCTCAGGGCTGGGGCCACCAGCACTGCCCAGCTGCTGTTCATCCCCATGGTTGGGTCATCTTAGTGGGATTATAACTGATGGGGGCAGGGAGAAGCCCTGGGAATGGTGGGCAGGTCTGGGCATTAACTCAGGGATCTTGGTAACTTTTCCCAGTAATTTTTAAATGCAATTTTTCTCTCTCACTCTCACCAGACTGAGCCTATTTTCTGGGGAAAAGAATAACGTGGCCACATGGAAGAGCTGATAAAAATCACATTGTTCGTTTCTCTCAGCTCCTTTCACTTCAGGAAGATGAGGTTTGCAACATTCCAGCTGAAAGCTGCAGCTGGAGTCTTATCTGGCACCTGAGCTGTGCTGGGCTGGGCACATCAGCCTTTGGAGCAACAGAACTTACCATGTCCCTGCAGCCTTACTTGGAGCGACCCCAGGGCTGTGGTTACTTTCCAACAGTTTCATGTTCAGGGCAGGATGGCAGAAACCCAGACAAGACAGAGTTTTCTTAGCTCGGTGTCTGCCTGTGACAACACAAGGGTCTGCTAGGCCCCCTAAGCACACACAGTGCAATACACATGGGGATGAGCTGTGTGCCCAGCCCGAGCCCATGGCAGAAGGAATCTGACCAACAGTTGCTGTGGTGGTCAGGTCATGTGAGAAGGTTCACAGGGTCTCAGACAGGCCAGAGCTCATTGATAGGAATTTCAGGCTGGGCAGGTCTTCAAGAAGACCCCACATCCTGCCCCTGTACTGTGGCAAGAGCCCAGTAAACCTGGCTGCACATGGCTTTATCCATAGAAAAAGACAGGAGGAGACTGCGCATGCAGCAGATGTCTGTCAGGGTGGGGGATGGATCGGTGGTGGCACCTTCATAAAGGATGATGCAGGTGGGGATATGGGAAGTAAAACAAGTCAGAAATATTAATTACGTAACCGGTTACAATTTTGTCAGTGACAGTATTTTTAACCTGCTGACAGGCAAGGCCAGTAGCAGACCTGGTCTCTCCTGGGGGCAGGGCTCTCTCGTGGGAACTGCCAGGGCTGGCCACAAGGATTTCCGGCAGGTGGGGATTCCCAGCAGCTGCAGACTGATGTTAGCTGCCAGGGGAATTGGGCACTGCTGGGGACAGTGGGGAGTTGAACTGGTAACTGGCACCGATAAGCATTTAGCTCATCAATTAACCAGTTTGAACTCTGGCTACAACCCAGTTGAATCCCAGTGGTGCCTGGCATGGCCCTGCGCTGCCTGGAGTGATGCTGTGGATGGACTCAATGCACTCGGGGCCCCACACAGTGTCCAGGCCAATTATCTCATCTAGTGCTGGCTGTAGCATCTGAGTTTAACCCCTCATGGAGCAGCCCAGAAGTTCAGCATCTCAGTGGGAAACCTCCTCTCCCTGCTGGGCCTGGGGCCTGTAACAAAGCATCTTTCCCTCCAAGGGCCACACTTCATCACTGTTCAGTGATGCTGGGGGGCGGGGGGGGGAAAATGCGGCCTAGTGGTTAGTGTAGCCTTGGACTGAGCCTGGAGACAGCAGGGCTCAGGGCTAAACTCTGTCACTGATTTGCTTGGTGACCATGAGGGAACTTGCTGCCTCACTTTCCCTTTTCATCATTTGTCTAACTAGACTGTGACCTGCTCAGGGCAGGGATTGTCCCTTGCTGGGTGCTGTGCAGGGCTCTGATTCCATTGTGGGTCTATGAGACAAATGACAGATTACTGACTGGCTGAGAAGCAGTAGTAACAGCTTGTAACCTCCTTTTCTCCAGTCCTGAGACAGCTCACTCCCATAGACTGGCCTGTAGCTCCTATGAGCTAAACCTCTCTGATTACACAAGGGAAGGTGTTAACAAACACCCCTCCTGTCACCAGATTCAGAGAGACATTTCCCACATCAGGTATCTGTAAAGCCTTGATGTACATTGCCACAAAGCCAGAGCATTTACTTTTTATAGCATCTCTTGTACCATGAAGGCTTTAAAGAGCCATGTCACACCTATGCCAGGGAACAGTCAGTGAAATTAGCCTGTAAGTAAAACCCAACTTTATTTCCCATTACACTGGACAGCAACTCTGTACCTTGTACTCCTGGGCAGCTTCCTGTATAGGCGCCACCATTTGATCCCAGGATCTGTCACACCCCACACAGATGGGAGTTTCATCCTCTTCACAGAACAGCTTCAGAGCCTCCTGGTGCTCCCCTTCAGAGCCTCCCTGGTGCTGTCCCATGTTGCTCTCTTTGCTGCCTGGAAACTCAGCAGCTTGGCTAGTTCTACCATGGTTGTCAGCTGCCGGTTGTGCCAGCGGGGTCTCTGCTGCCCAGTGTTTCTGCACCAACAGCTGAGGGGGGCCTGGCAGGAACTGTGCCCACACTCTAGAGGGACAAGGACTGCGAAATCCTCCAGACAGACGGGACGTGGCGCTTCCTCCCAGAGACTTTCCACGGGACCCTCTGCAGCCATGGCTGCTTCTGGGCTGGGGAACAGAGGTAGTTTCAATTTCCTGAGTTCAGCAATGGGGGCAGGTCCAGAGGGCGGGTGCGTGATGCACCAGCACTGAGGCTAAAAAAAATCAAAAATTAAAAAAAAAAATCTTCCCCCTGTCTGTGCCCCTCATGCCAGGGACCCTCCTCATCCTGTGTTCAAATCCCTCCCCTGCACACTCTGCAGTCCCCCTCTCAGCCCCTCTGTGCACCTTCAGCCTGCACCCAGCCCTCCCCTCCCTCCGCCCAAGCCTGCCAGGGAGAGCATCAGGAAGCACCAACAGCCAGAGAGGGGGCACGCCATGCACTGAGATGAATTTTTATAATTCAACAACAGAGGAAAAAAGCAGCACCGAGCCAGCCTGAGACAAGGCCATTGCACAGCTAGAGCAGAGCCCCCAGACCCTGCTCCCAGAAGGTGCATCCTGATACCCAAAGCCTGACCAACAAGCAGCACAGGATGGTGGGTCACAACCACTCCTCCTTCCTCAGCCCAGCTGTGCCAATCTCCTCAACTCCCAAAAGCTGAGCTGCAGCCCCCCAGCCTTGCCACACCTTGTCCCCTCCCCCACAGCCTGTGTGCGCCCATCAGACAGACCCCACACACAGGGATGCCCTGCAAGTGCCAGATGGGTGCTGCTGCCATCTCTCCTCAAAACCCAACCCCCCCACTCTCCTGCCTCACCAAACCACTCCCCTGCCATGAGCCAGGCACAGCCACTCACCCAGCAGCTGCCACCCCACAAACAAGGCTGCCCCAGTACTGAGCCTGGTCCCGCAGCTACATGGGGGTGAAGCAGGAGTGAGGAGCGGGGTCCCCAGCAGGCCTAAGGCCCAAAAGTCAAATCCGCACAGGCACAGCACAGGGCTGTCCCAGCTGTTTGGAGCAGTGGGCCTACCTGGAAGCCAATCATGCACTGTGGAGGGAAACGAACCCATCCCCCATCTAAGCGAAGGGTAAAGCAGAAACCCCATCCCGGGCACAGCCCTAGCTGGGGCCAGGCAGTAGCTGCATGAAACAGCAGGGTCAGGCTGGCAGGCTCTGCCTGGGCAGCCCTGGGCTGCAGCAGCAGCACATCTCTCTCCCAGGCCTGGCCTGGGCTTCAGATGGAGCTGGGAGCAGCCCCCAGGAATATTCCAGCCTATAGGATGTTGGGTCCATGTGCCTGTGGGGCGCTTTTGCAGGTGTGTCCTTCCCCTCTTCACTCCACCCTGATCAGGAGGAACCCTCGGGGCATTATCTGTGGTGATGCAAGGACAGCCAGGCCAGGCAAGATTCACTGAAGTATATAAGTACAGGTAGCAGCACTGATGGACCGGAACATTTTTGTCAGTAACCCTTGAGTTAACTTTTCACAATGGCGTGAAAATAAGCATTTCTGTGCCCTTGCTACCAGTCTGAGTTTTCACAGGTGCAGGGAGCGAGGGGGGAATAGGTCACTAGTGAGTGAGACCACAATGCCTGGCAGCAGGCACTGGGATTCCAAATGTTAACACTTTATTGCCAGATTGGCAGCATCACCTCTCAAAAAATGCAAACAAATAAGGTCTTAAACTGAACAACTAAGTTCTCAGGCAGCATTATTCTTACCTGGCATCGGGGTTGCTCTCGTTATGAGCTGAAGAATTTTCCACTGGTTTGTGTGTGTAGAGTAGGGCAGGGATGTTACACTGAGATTCATTTGCTGTTACTACTCTTCAAACCTTAAAGGGCTGCGGGGAGCATGGGGCCCCCCAGGAGAACTCTCCAGCTGGCCCCGGCTGCACATGGTGTTTCAAAGAGGCAGCCCAGGGGCTGGCCCCAGCCTCCAGGCAGCGCTGCCCCTTTTAAAGCCCCCCCCCCTCTTCCCCTGCAAGTGCCAGGGGAGCAGTGCAAGGGCAAGTACGCGAATGCTGCAGTTATTGCCCCCCCTCCGCCCCCTTGCTGTGAGCCAGGCTCAGAGTCTCCATACAGAAGGCGGAGGGGGGGGGCCTTGGGGACACTCTGACTCGTCTATTGACACCCCATCAGCGTTTGCTCCCCGTGCAGGGCACCGACCCGTCACATCGCTACACAGGGCCGGGGGGGGGAGTAACTAGCCCCCCTCTGGCGGAGCCAGCGCTGGTGCTGGGGGAGGGGCTGTAGCGTGGGGGGGGTGGGATTCCATCGGCCCGTCAGTCACGTGCCTGCCCCGCCCCGCCCCCGGCCCTTGTCCCCAACGCACCAGCACGGGCCGCGCCGCGCGCAACGAGCCGCCCCCCAGAGATTTGGGTCCAAGAGGGACCTCCCGCTACTCCCGCAGCGATTGAACCCCCGGACCAGCGACAGCCCCGCGGCGTCCCGCCCCCGCCTCACCCCGCCCGACGTCTCCTCTCGTCCCGGCCCCGCCCGCAGCAGCGCGGCGAGTAACGGCCCCAACGGCTCCCCCAGAACTCGCCCCGGGCAGCGCGCGGCGCATGCGCAGTGGCGACCGCCTCCCTACCCGCGCGCGGAGTCGGACGCTGCTGCGGGCTCCGCCCAGGGACCAATCGCAGCGGGGCCTGGGCAGGGGCCGGGAGCGACGGGCGGGGGAGACGCGTTGAAAACCCGGCCGGGGCGCTGAGGAAGGGGGTGGGCGGGGTCAGACCGCGCGTGCGCAGCGCATCCGTGACTCCGCTCCCGGATCAGCGCCGGGGCTTAGCTCAGACCGGGAGCTGCCTGGCCGCGCCCCCGCCCCGCGGGGTTGGACGCCCCAAGCCCGGCAGCTGCAGCAGCTGCTGGGGGCGGGGCCGGGCACCGCGTGTCACAACACGGGGGGGGTGGAGCCAGAGGGGCTGCCGGGGGCGGGGCTTGTGCTGCTTTTCCCTGCGCTGAGCCCCGGGGTGTTTCTGCCCTTAGTAATGGGGGGGGGGAGCAGCCCCCCACAACAGGCAGCAGCTGCCCTTGGTCTGACGTGGGGGGCACCCAAAGCGGGTCACAGCCCGTGTCAGAAGCGGCAGCTGGGGGGGCACAGACCGACTCTGAGGATGGTCGGGCAGAAAAGGGCGAACGGGGGGGGGAGTCGGATGAAAACGGAGTGAATCCCTGGGCAGCCTGTGCACACAGACACACACACCCACACCTGGCCCGGCCTCTGACCCAGGCAGCAGGGCGCCCTGGGGGGACATAGACACACGGGCGGGGGATGGAGCCAGAAGTCTCCAGGGCAGTGGGGGGAACCGCAGCGGGGGAGGGGCAGCAGCTGGTCTGGGCAAAGTGGGGCTGAGTCTCGCGGGGTGGGGGGGTGGCTCTGCCCTCAAGCCCGGTGACCTAGTTCTGCCCTGTTGCTGGACAGAACAGCCACGTCCCTGCCCAGGCCCAGATTGTGTCTGAGCTCTGGGGCCAGCTACCCCCCCTGGAGCCATTGGGCCTGAGCTTGTGGGGCCTGAGGGGAGGAGAACACAAGGGGCTGGAGCTGGGGTCTGTGGCCGCTCTGCTCAGGGAAATGGGGCAATGAAGCAGAGAGCATTATCACCCCTATTCTCCACTCCATCTGGGGCAGTAAAACAGCCTGTTGGGGGGGGCAACCCTGCCTTAGCAGCTGGGAGACACTGGTCCCCAAATGGGTCTTGGCTCTGATGATCATTAATGAGGGGTGAGTCACATGCCTCAGCAGCACCCCAGTATTATTGGGTGCAAAAGGGAACCATTTGATTGTGAAACATAAGGGATAAATGGGGGGAGGGGTTTAATCCTTCTACCCTTTAGTCTCCCTCCACAACTAGGAGCATGACTCAGGGCAACAGCTCCCCTTCCAGAAAGGAGATGATGCTGCAATTAAAAGCTGTGAGGAAAAGCCCCAGACCTGAGAGGATTTTCGCTCAGTAACTGACAATGGCCATTGGACCAGCCTGTTGATACGGCTGAGCAAAACCACACTGCATCTGCCAGACAATTAATACACCCAAGCAAAGCAGGAGCAGACTATCCAGGGTCCCGCCCCAGTCCTCGCTCCCAGCTCACTCTACCGGACACAGTCCTTCAGCTCCTGCCTACGCCTATAAACGGGACTAGCACCAGCTTCTGGGTGCCTTAGGAAACCCCTGACCCTGTAGCATCTGAGAGACTAGCAAAAAATCTAGAAAGTGTCATGAGCTTCCGTGGCACAACCCACTGCCTCAGACGGCAAACATGGAGCAGGGGGCGGTGCCCATGAAAACTCATTTTTGTTTCTTTTAGGTACAGACTAACACGGCTCCCCCTGAGCCTTTTAACCAGGCAAGGTTCTGTGTCTGTACCTGCCTGGGAGTTTTCTTAGGTAGCTTGGTGCTCGTTTGGGGGCATGTCTGGGGCTCCGATTTCTGTGGGCCTTTTTTTCTTTTTTCATTTCTGTCTGGCAAGTGTGATTGGCTCCCAGTTGTGCAACCTACTTAGGGGGAAAAAAAAGCAGCTTGAATAGGCTGCGCTGCTTCCTCCGATCCAGAAACGAAACCAACCCACAGGAAGGGCCATGGCTGCCAGCAATCTGGCCGGGAGCTTCCAGGACGAGGCAATGTGTCCCATCTGCCTGGAGTATTTCACAGACCCGGTGACCATCGAGTGTGGGCACAACTTCTGCCGGGCCTGCCTCAGCCAGTGCTGGGGGGAGTCGGAGCCCAACTTCTCCTGCCCCCAGTGCAGAGAGACCATCCTGCAGAGACACCTGCGGCCCAACTACCAGCTGGGGAACCTGGTGGAGCTGGTGAAACGCCTGCGGCTCCCGGCGGGGCCAGCGCTCGAGGGGCAGCCAAGATGTGAGAGACACCAAGAAGCCCTGAAGCTCTTCTGCCAGGAGGATCAAGCCCCCATCTGTGTGGTGTGCGACAGGTCCCAGGAGCACCGCACACACACAGTGGTGCCCATCGAGGAGGCTGCCCAGGAGTACAAGGTAGGGACCAGGCTCTGCAGGGCGGGGAGTTACAGGAGCAGTTTCTCTGCAGCGACAGAGCCCCCTGCGTGTGTCTGCCCTGCCCTGGGTAGAGCCAGGGGCCTGCCTGGGAACTGCATCCAGCCACATGGGGCTGGGCCATGCCCAGCAGTGCTGCTGGGCAGTTACCGTGGGCTGGAGAGGGGGGACCTGCTCCCCCAGCCTCACTGCTCCGTGGCGCTGTTCTCACTGGGCACGAGCCAATGGCCCCAAGCAGCCCCCAGAGCCGCTGTCTGTGTTTGCAGGAGCAAATCCTGAGCCGCCTGCAGCGTCTGCGGGAGGAGAGAGACGCGCTCCGGGGCCTGGAATCCGACTGGGCCAAGGAGAGCGAGAGGCTCCTGGTAGGTGCCTGGCCCTGCCCAGCCGCTTTGCATGGGGGAGGGGCAGCGACAGCATCGGGGTGGGGGAGGGGGTATGTCTCTGTGCTAGCCGGTGTCTGGGTCATTCAGAAGGTTAAAGGGTTTCAGGGTCGTGCAGGGACACAGCTCAGAGTCACCTGAACCCATGGGGGGCAGCCTCCGCTAGGGTTGCCAGATGGTTTAACAAAAAATACCAAACAGCCCCCCTTCTCCCTCCAAAAAAAAAAACACTGTGAAAAAATTCTGTTGAGGAAAAAAAAAGGGGGAGACCAAAGTTATTTAGCAAAAAAAAAAAAGGGGGAAGGCGCTGCACCTTTAAATGGCCCCGTACTGCTCACTCCCCCACCTGCGCCAGACACAGCAGGGGAAAATTGTCCCTGCCTGGCTTCCGTCCGTGGGAAATAGGAAATACCGGACATTTCACATGTCTGGTATTTTAGGAGTTTTTTTTACCAGACAGGAGACCCGAATAACAGACAGGTCAGGCAAAAACCGGACACGTGGCAACCCTAGCCTCCACTCGCAGCTACCTGGTGTAAATCTGGAGAGTGACCCCACTGGGGTTTGGGTCAGGCTCCTCTGTTACCCTGGTGTTAGTTCCCACTGGGGTCGGTGGGTTCACCCCCGGGTAGCTGGGAGCAGCCTCTGGCTCTGCTTCTCTCCCGCGGGGGGCAGGGGTGAGGCCTGTCAAACTGCTGCATGTGCCCAGCTGTGGCAGGGTCAGGCTGAGGGGAGATCTGTGCTGACCCCCGGGTGTGAGTGTCAGACACCCCAGGGATGCCAGCGGCTGGTTTGGGCCCCATTTCCCATGCCCTGGGCTGCACCTCAGTCTGTTGGTGCCGTGACGGGGGTTGGGGTGATTTTTGGTGACACTTTTGCCCTGGGACAAGCCCTGGGCCAGACCCAGCCAGCCTGGCAAAGACACAGAGTGAAACACTCTGCACAGCCCGGACAAGGCCCTGCCACTTCCCACGGCCCCACTCACCCGCGTCCCTGCCCCGCCCGCTCTGCACCCCCAGAGGCAGACGGACATGGAGCGGCAGCTGGTGTGCTGGGAGTGCGAGCGGCTGCGGCAGTTCCTGGCGGAGCGAGAGCGCCTCCTGCTGGCCCGGCTGGGGGAGCTGGACAAGGAGATTGGGAGGAGCAGGGAGGAACACGCCGCCCGCCTGGGCGAGATTTCCCAGCTCAGCGCCCTGATCTCGGAGCTGGAGGAGACGTGTCGGCAGCCAGCGCTGGAATTGCTGCAGGTGAGACGGGGTCAGACCGCCTGGAGCCCAGTGTGGGGAGGGGACCCCCTGAGTCACTGGGGGCTCACAGGGTAACTCAGCGCAGAGAGCAAGGCCCAGTGTGGCTGCAGGGCCGGGGCCCCAGGGCTGCAGAGATGCAGGAGTTTGGCCCATTGGGAAGGCTGGTGAAAAAGTGTACCTGGCCCCCCTGCAAAGCAGCTGATGTAAAAGGGGCTCGACTCCCCCTAGCACAGCCCTTCAGTGGGTCTGCCACCTGGGGGAGCAACCTGTGGGGTAGGGGAGCCATTTGGGGTAGGGGCTGGGCTGGGCCATGGGCAGTGACTCTCTGCTCTGTCTCCTTCCACTCTAGGGTGTGAGAAGCGCCGTGAGCAGGTAGGTCCAGGCTCCATCTGCCCCTCACCCCCTTTCATGCTGGGAGAAGGCTCAGAGCCCAGGCAGTGAATCCAGCCCCAGCCGCCAACCATGGGCCTGTCTCACCCTCTGAACCCTGCCTCCTCTGTACCCACCGCCCTGGGGCCACTGCCGTTATGGTTGTATGAGGCACCTTGGGAGGGGACTGCCCCACAGCTCTGGGCTGGGGAACCCTCCCCGGGGGCCGGGCTGGCTCAGGGGAATATTAATAGGGCTGAGGCCTGTCACCCCAAGGGTCCATCTGGGACCCGGCCCCAGCTTTGGCCTGGCCCATGGGGGGGCCTCTGGGGAAAGAGCCGAGTGTCCCAGGCCAGGCCTTGGGGGGAGTGTCCCCATCCCACAGCCCCCACTCCATGGGGAGTGACCAGGCCCCTGAGGGCTGAGCGGAGAAGCTGAGGAGCGGCTGGGCCCAGAGAACAGGCCCCTCTCTCAGCCCTGGGAGCCGCCCAGCCAGGTTCTAGGGGGCACATGGGCTGGGCCTGGTGCTGCCTGGGCTGTTTCCCTCTGGCTGGAGAGAGGCCCCCCAGGCTGTGCCAGCAGGAAAAACTCCCTGGGCAGCCGAGGTCCAGGCCCTGTGAGCTCTGCCTGTGGCCCAGCCCCCACCTGCTCCCCTGTGTGGCTGGGGGGGGGGGGAGGCAGGAGACCAATGACACCCTCGTGTCTCTGCAGGGGCGAGGAGGCGACGTCGCCGCATCCTGCGCCCAAGTGCCCGGAGCTGGAGCGGAGAATCCGGGACTTCCCAGGAGAGAACAGTCTCCAGGGGGCCGTGACGGGATTCCTGGGTACGGGGCGGCGCTGCTGGGGGCTCCTCTCTCACTTTCTGGGGGTATAGGGAGGGGGGTGGAAAGGCCCAGCTGGGTCTCTGAGACCCCAGGGTCTGCTCCTGGGGGGCTGGCGGGTTCCTGAGCCCTAGAGGGGCAGGGAGCTACTCTGAGCAGAACAGCAGGATCCCAGCGGGATGCGAATGGCAGAGAACAGGCGTGGGGAGTGCAGGTACCTCCCCTGCTGTCCCTGCGGCCGCCCCCTCCTGCTCCCAAGCAGAGAGTCCCCCAGCCCAGCCTGCGTGGGCCGAGGGGCAGGGGAAGGTTTCTGGGGACGCTGGGAGCTGGTTGCCGTGGGAGACGTTGTCACAGACTCAGGGCCCGAGTCCCAGCTCCCTGGACATTCACGGAGCCTCCCTAACTGACACCAGCCGCGCGCCTGGGCCCGGTGTCTGAACCCCTTGGGCCAGACGCTCAGAGCTGGGCAGGTGCCCGGTGAGTCACACAGGGGCCTGGCGGGAGTTTCAGAAGCCCCAGAGCAGCTGGGCCCCTAACTCCCTCTGATGTCCATAGGAGTTGGGCACCTCCCCTGTTCCAGCGCGTGTGAAATCCCAGGGACCTCTCTGCATGGCTGGAGGTGCAAACACCTGAGAGAAGCTGGCTCTGGGGCCTTACTCCCCAGGGCCCGTCTGCCCCCCCACTGACGGGTTTTTCTCTTCCCTTCCAGGGGTGCTGGCTGCGGAGAGAGGTGAGGAACCCGGGCGCTGCCCTAGGGCCGGGCACCGCAGCTGCTGGGAGCCTGTTCCCCTGCCTGGAGCAGCCCTGGGGCTGGGCGGGCGCAAGGGGATCGACGCAGGGGGGAGTCCAGCCGGGGAGCATGGGTCAGAGCAGCTGAGGGGAGACAGAGGCTGTGGGGAGCCAGGGCAGAGCCAGGGGCGGTGGAAGGAGCCAGGACATTCCTGCTCCCTATCCGGGGGCTCTGCGGTGGGAATTCTCACCTCTCTCTCTCTCTCTCTGCTTGTTCCAGGACTCAGGCGAGCCCGAGAATTCGCAGGTAACTGGCCTTGCTCTGGTGTCGGTGACGCCATCTCCCGCCCTCGGGAGCCCGGGGAGGGGCTGGGGGTGTTGTGGAGCCGGGTTGTGACTCCAGAGCTAAGGCCGGGAGACACTTCTCACCTGAACCCTGATCATCCCCCCTCGGCCTGGGGTGGGAAACCGCTTCCTGGCAGGGTGCCCTCGGCGCTTTGCAGCCTGGGGAGAAAACTCCGGGCATGTCCAGCCAGTGGGGCTGGGCCCTGGGCAAACCCAGGGTCTGGCTTTGGGCCCCGTCTCCTGTTTAACCAAACGGTCTATGTCTATACTGAACTGTTTTGTGCAAGAAATATGAAAATGAGACAAAGCATGGAATATTGCTATGCCTCATTTGCATAATTAATTCAGCTTTATTTTTGCACATGAGGTTTTTGCAAAAAAAGGCACCGTCTACACCGCTCCTTTTTTTGCAACAGTCTCTTGTGCAAAAAGCGGTCGCTCGTTAATTATGCAAATTAGGTGTGGCAGTATTCCACGCTTTGCCTCATTTGCATATTTCTTGCGCAAAACAGCACAGTGTAGACGTATCCAAGGGGTCTGTCTGCTCGGCCCAGGGCAGCAAGTCTCCAAGCCGGGGAGAGCACACAGAAGGGGCTTGGCTGTGTCAGCGCAGGCCGGGTGAAGGCCCCGATATCTGAGGGGGGCTCGGCAGAGAAGATCGTGTGAGATCGGAGGTGACAGCCCCCCAAGTTCTTCAGGGCTATTTAGTGCTGGGGCACGAACCCCATAACCAGAGTCTGCTCCTCCCGGCTCTGGAACGTACTGCCCATCTGGGTAGCCAAACCTGCCGTGTCTGCAGAGCCCAGTGTGAGACCTCAGCGTGTCTGCCCCAGGGCTGGGTGAGGGGAGCCGGGGGGTGGGAGCTGGGACAGTCACTAGCTGCAGACACCTGCGCCCCTGGGGCTCTGGGCGGGGCTCTGTGGCCAGTGCCGGTGCTGGGAGACGCCGGGGAAGTGGCAGAGGGTCTGTGCCGCTCGCAGGGCCCAGGGGACACGTCGCTCTGGGCAGAGAGTTCAGGCTGGAGCCGAGTCTCCACTGGCAGCCGGGTCTGTGGGCTGAGATCAGGGCTGGGAGGATTTTCCTGGCCAGGGCACATTTCACAGCCGCTCTGGAGTGTCCCAGCTGGTGCCCTGAGCCCAGCCTGTCCGGCACCGTGTGGGGCTGGGGTTGGGGACAGTCCCTCCCTGCCAGTCACTGGGGCCTGGGCGCCTCAGCTGCTCAGGCAGGTTTGCAGAGGGGCTGGGCAATCGGGTGCTAATGGTTCATCGGCAGAACAATTTGATTTGGGGTCCAGTGAAACCCTTCCCGGCCCCAGGCTGAGTTTGCTGGCGAGTGTCCATGGACAGAGCCAGGTGCCGCCGCTTCCCTTCCAGCCTGTAGCCCAGGGGCTAGGACCCAGTGGGGAGCTGCAGGTCCCATCCCTGTGTGGGGCAGGGCAGGGATGGGAATGTGGGTCCCCCCTCAGGTGGGGGCTGGAACCGCTGGGGTCCAGGGGTCTGACGTAGGGTCCCTCAGTCTCTGCTGCTGCGGATGCTCCCTGGGTCTAAACACGGCCCTGGGCAGAGTGTGGGGGTGAGACTGGCTCTGCAGCACAGTGGGGCAGCCCCGCCTGGGAGTCCAGCCCTCAGCCCCAGTGACCTGCAGTTACTGACCCATAACTCAGTGAGGGGAGGGGCACGGCCCCGGCACAGCAGTGTCTGAGGCCGTGGGAGCCGGGTTCCCTTGCACTGATGCATCTGCCCCCGTGCAAACCCCCAGTGCAGCCACGTGGGTGTGAACTGGGACTGGCCCCAGTGCAGCTTCTCCCAGGTGGAAGGGACAGGAGATGGGAAATTACCCCCTCTCCTCCCCACTGCCCTCATTAGCAACAGCCCATTGGCTTGTGTTTACTCCCCCTTCCCATCCTCCACTGCCCTGCCCCTCCTAAAAGCCCGGGAGGAGGGGCTGGTCCAGGGAAATAGAGGCCTGTCCCTCTGCTCCCTCCCTCTGTCTGTCCTGATGCTTCACCCCTCAATCCCCCTGGCACCTGCCCTTCCCTCACTGCCCTCTATTGCCTGTCCCCTGCCACCTTCTTCTCTGTGCCCACCCCTCACTGCCCTCTGCCCCAGTTCTCCTCACGTTCCTCTGCGCCCTCACATGTGACTTGCATCATTCCCCTCCTTCAGCCCCTCTGCCCCAGCATCCACCCCTCTCTCCCCTCCCTCTCCCTTTTGTCTGCCCCTCCCTTCCCCCTTCTGTCCCCTGGCACCTGCCCCTCCCCCTGCCCTCTGGTGCCCTCCCTTCCCTTGCCCCCTTCAGCCTCCAATAGCTGCTTCACACCTGGCCCCTTGTTGGCCCTGGTACCTGTCCTACTCCAGGCTGCACCCCTGAGTCCCTGGTACCTCCTGCTTGTACCCTGTAGCCCCCGGCATCCACCCCTTCGTCCTCCCACCCCCTGGCACCTGCCACTCCTCCCACCCATTGTGCCCTCTAGTCCCTGGCATCTGCCCCACCTAGGCCTGAGCATGAGCCTTTCCCTCGCCCACCTGTGCCTGCCCTTTACCTCACATCCCCAGCCCCTTCTACCGTCCCCTTGGTTCTGCCCTTGCCCTCCCCTCTGCCTCCCGACACCTGCACCATCCCCCTCCCCAAAGCACTCATGCCAGCCCCTTTGTACTCCCCTCCCCTAGCCCCCTGGGCCCATCTCTCTCCGCTGCTTGCCCCATGCAAGTCCCTGCCCTTGGCCCCTTTGAGCCCCCTAATGTTTGCCCCTTCTCCTCCCTCCTCCTCTAGCCCATTGGCGCCCTCCCCTCCGGATCCTGCCCCTCCCCTCCCCTTCTCCTAACCTCTGGATCCTGCCCCTCCCCTCCCCTTCTCCTAACCTCTGGGTCCTGCCCCTCCACTCACCTTTCCTCTGCTCCCCTTGTGTCCTCCCTTCTCCACACCCAACTCTCTGGCCCCCCTGTGCTCCCCTGTTCCCTTGTCCCCCCTGGTGCCTGCCCCTCTGCTCACTGCCCTGCTTGCCTCTGCTGCTCTGCTCAGCCCTTCCCCCGGGACTGCTCCTTCCCTTGCCCATCTCTGGCACCCACTCCCATGCCCCTCCCCCCTTGATAACCACCCTCCTCTTGCTGCCCTTTTGCCCCCTGGGTTCTGCCCCCCATACTCCTGTCACCTTTCCCCTTGTCACCTGCCCCATCTCCCACCCCCTCCTTGCCCCTGGGGCCACGTGAGGCCTGGAGAATGTGGGCAGATGTGGAGAACGTGAGTCAGGAAGTGTCATTTCCCCTTCACTGCACACAGGAGCCAGGGGCACCCAGTGACGTGACCAGGCAGCGAGACTGACCCACACAAAGGCAGCGTTTCCTCAGGCAGCGCAGTCGGCCGGTGGGACTCTGCCGGGGGTGGGGTGAAGGCCAAAGTGACAACATGGCTCAGAAAGGGCAAGATCCGTTCACGGAGGGTCGCTCCATCAGTGGCTCTGAGCCAGGGTGGGCAGGGATGCGCCAGCCTGATCTGAGTGTCCCTAGTCTCTGTGTGCTGGACACTGGGAGTGGGTGACAGGGGAGGGATCACGAGACGATTCCCTCCTCTGCTCATTCCCTCTGGCTGCTCCAGGCGCTGCCGTGGCAGGAGGCAGGACACTGGGCAGAGGGACCAGGGGTCTGGCCCAATATGGCTGTTTTTGCATAAATATTAATTAAAATAATAACACTGTCAACACAAACTCCCCCGGCTACTGGCCTGTCACGCTAGCGATGTCATGACACAACAACTTTGCCAAATAATGAATTTTTAAAAGTCTTGGCCTCCTAGGAAACGTGTTTTTCTATCTGGTTCCCAGACACAAAGCAGGGTGCTGGAGTAAAGTCACTGACACAGTCCCACAGACCCATGTTCTGGCTGCTGCTGTTTCTGCGCCACCGTTCCCGCTACTGCTCCGTCCCCAATGGCCCGGCCCCGGCACCTTCTGCTTCCCGCCCCCCCCGTGCCCTCGGCCTGTCCCTCCAGTCCCACCAGCTCTGAGTGATGGCAACTCTGAGTAGGCAACCTTGCGGCTAGAGCAGGCTGGGCTGTGCCCCCACACCCGGCCGCCCTGCACACTGTCCCCAGCAGGGCTCGGCCCTGAGAGCTCTGTAACTGCAGCTCCAGCCGTCACTGAACCAAGCCAAAGGCTCCGTCTGGCCCAGGCAACTCTGTCTGCATGGGAGAGAGGGGCCGGCAAACCCCTGGGCCACCCACCCTCTTCTCACCAGCCCCCGGCAGCCACACCCTGCTCCCCACCGCAGGGCGTGTGGGGGTGGCCAGGGCTTAACCTGTCACCAGAGAGGGGCCGGGCTCCAGCACATTTGTTATTTTCCCAACTAATGGGCTGAGCCCAGAGGTGCCGGGGCTGGGAACCGCCAGGCCCAGAGGTCTCAGAGGGGCCAATTGATTCTGTATCTTAAAAAACCTTCAAAAACCAAGGAGTGGTTCTGTAGCACCTGAGAAACCAACAACCAATCCAGTCGTCTCTCTGTCAGTCTGTGGGCGCTGCAGGACTGTGTGAGTCCAGAGGTGCCGGGGCTGGGAACGGACGAGCCCAGAGGGGTCGGAGCTGAGCCCTGGGAAGCCCCATCACAGATTCGGTGCTGAGGGCCCCCCCCCAGGCAGGCCCAGCCCAGCTCTGCTGCTGCCCGTCACTCAGACACTAAAAGGGTCCCGGCATTTCCTGACCCCACATGGCACCTCAGTGGTTTGTGCCCAGCCCCAGGCAGAACGGATCCCGGGCAGCCCAGCTCTGTGGGCCAGGCCCCCAGGCAGGGCAGGCGTGTCCCTGGCAATACAGGCTGGGCCTGGCGCCTCCCCCACCCGGCTCCTCACGAGCTGTCAGGAGTGGGGGGGGGGGACTGCCTCGGACCCTGTTTACACACTAGTGGGTCCGCCAGGGCAGCACAGACAGCAGCCAGAAGAGCTCGTCCGGGTCCTGCTGTCACACCCGCCCTGCGCTCTCAGGGGAGAGTCAGGAGCCGCCCAGCGGATCAGCAGAGCGTTCACATGGCCACAGCCCGTGTGTCTCCTGGGCGCGCCTCAGTGCACATCATAAAATGTATTCTGCACACGGCTAGGCACAGTTGGAGGGAGCACTGGTGTACACTCCCCTGCACACCCAGGATCCTAGGGAAATGTTGGCTGGAACCTGCCCCTCTCTTCACCCCCCTCTGTGCTCATGGTGCCTGTTCCTCTTGCCTCCATTGCCCCCCTTCTACCCCTCTCATCTGTGCCTCCCCTTCCCTCTCCCAATATCAGCCTGTCCCCTTCCCCCAGCCCCACTGACACCTTCCCACCCCTCCCCCGCTCCTCCTGCCCTTTCCCTTCACTGTCTCCCCCTTGGCCCCTGTTAGCCCTGGTGCCTGCTCCTCCCCTGCCCCATTGCTGCCAACCTGCCTGCTCCTCCTCTGCCCCCTGCCTTTAACCCCTCGCCTGGTACCTTTCTAGCCCCCTGACACCCACCCTTCCCTCACCTTCCCACCCACTGAGGATCAAACCTTCCCTCTCCCCCCATCTGCCCTGGTGCCTTCCTCATCCCTGTCCCCCGGCATTTCTCTCTCCCCTGCTCTGCCCCTTCTTGCTTCCCCTTTCTCCTCCTGCCCTGCCCCCTTCCCTCAGCACAAGCCCCTTTCCTCTCCCCCACCCCACCCTGGTACCTGCCCCCTCCCCTCACATTTCCTCCACCTTCCCCTTAATTCTCCTCTGCCCCCCTGACCCTGCATCCCTCATCCCCCTCTAGCCCCTGGGACCAGCCCCTCTGGTCACTGCTCCTCTGCCTCCCTTAGGCCCCTCTCTGCCTCCACTTCAGTCAGAGTCACAAAACTGGCAGGGACTTCGAGAGTCATCGAGTCCAGTCCCCTGCCCTCACGGCAGGACCAAGCACCATCCAGACCATCCCTGACAGGTGTGTGTCCAACCCGCTCTTCAATATCTCCAGGGATGGAGACTCCACAACCCCCCAGGCAGCTTATTCCAGTGTCTCACCACCTGGACAGGCAGGAAGTTTTTTCTAATGTCCAACCTCAACCTCCCTGGCTGCAGTTTAAGCCCATTGCTGCTTGTCCTGCACTCAGAGGCCAGGGAGAAGCATTTCCCCCTCCTCCTTGTGATGCCCTTTTAGGTACCTGAAAACCGCTCTCATGTCCCCTCTCAGTCTTCTCCTTTCCAAACTAAACAAGCCCAATTCCTCCAGCCTCCCCTCCTAGCTCATGTTCTCTCGACCTTTCATCGTTCTTGTTGCTCTTCTCTGGACCCTCCAATTTCTCCGCCTCTCTCCTGAAATGTGGGGCCCAGAACTGGACACACGACTCCAGCTGAGGCCTGATCAGCGCAGGGCAGAGCGGAAGGACGACTCCTCGTGTCTCGCTCACAGCGCTCCTGGGAATCTGCCTCCCTGGGGCCTGCTCTTCCCTTTGCCCCTCGGCCTGCCAGGGGTCTCCTCCCTGGGCCCCCCTTTGGGTCCTGTGGTGTAGGCCCCACCCCATCTCTGCCCCCTGGTGCCCACATCTCCTCCCCCCTCTGCCTCCCTAGGGCCTGCCTTTCCCCACACCCCTCTGTCTGTGCCCCTATGCTCCCTTCCTCCCCCTCTGCCCCCTGGTGTCCACCCCTCCCTCTGCCCTCCTTGCATCTGCCCCTCCACTCAGCCCTCCTGGGGACTGCCCCTTCCCTCACCCCTCTGTCCCCTTGTGCCTGCTCATCTTGCCCCACATTGGCCCTACGGTTGCTCCCTCTGCTCCATCCCTCCCCCTCTGCCCCATCATCTGCCCCTCCCCCTTCCTCTCCCAGCAATACCCTGCCCCTCCCCCCACTGCCAGCTTGCCGCCCGACCCCCGCTCCTCCTGCCCTTTTCCCCCTTTGTCTCCTCAGTGGCAGAGGGGCCCTGACTCCCCTCAGGTAATAAGCCCCCCCCCCCCCGCACAGCGATTAACGGGGGGGCAGGTTAATTTCCCCCTGAACCCAGGGACCCGCCCCTGCCCCTGGCCCTGACTCTGTGACTCTCTCCCCAGTGGACGTGACGCTGGATCCAGACACGGCTCATCCCAACCTCGTCCTGTCTGAGGATCGGAAACGTGTGAGACACAGAGACACGCGCCAGGATCTGCCCGACACCCCGGAGAGATTTGACCCTTGTATCTGTGTGCTGGGCGCCGAGGGGTTCGCGGGTGGGCGGCGTTACTGGGAGGTGGGGGTGGGAGACAAGACAGGCTGGGACCTGGGGGTCTGCAGGGAATCTGTGAGCAGGAAGGGGACAGTCGCACTCAACCAAACAAGGATACTGGGCTATGAGTCTGAGGAATGGGGATAAATACACAGTCTCCACCTCCCCCCCGACCCCCCTCCCCATGAGCACCAGGCCCAGCCGGGTGGGGATTTTCCTGGACTACGAGGCGGGCGAGGTCTCGTTTTACAATGTGACTGACGGGTCCCATCTCTTCACCTTTACTGGTACCTTCTCCGGGACGCTCTGCCCATATTTCAATCCCTGTACCAACGCCGGGGGCACCAACGCGGCTCCCCTGACCATCTGCCCGGTGCCAGCCCAGGCGGGAGGGGATCCCTGCCCCTGACAGTGACCCCGCAGCACCGACCGGCCCCTCCCAGCGCTGCGGCTCTTCCCCCAGGGCAGGGCCGGTTACTGCAGGTCCCTGGATGTTTTGTGCCAAGCGGTCACTGCCCCTTTCCCTTTGCAACTGGAGCCTCCAGTGGAAAACCGGACACCTGGCAGCCCAGCCCAGGCTGGTGAATGGGACCCCCTGGTTGGAAGGAGCCCAGGCTGCTTTTCCCCCCTGACCCAGGTTTGCTCCACCCCAGCACAGGGTGAGGCTGGTAAGAAACGTGGCCAGACAGCGGGTGGGGTTTGCTGCCCTAACCTTGCCCCGTCCCCTGCCCCAGATGAGGGGGGAGGGGACTTTCACTCCTGTCAGAGTTTTCTACTGCTGTGAAATCTCAGTGTCAAATATGAAAGAAAAAACGTTTTCTAATTTAGAAACGTGTTATTGTAACAAGGTGTCAGCACAAGAACCTTTTCTTTTACAGTTCACCAGCTTTTTATTAAAAATCTATTTTTAGAAATGGAATTTTTGACCTTTTTCTTCCCTTACAGCTATATCTATGTTTGACTTATTTACAGGGCATTGTGTGTATGTCAGCTGCAGCACTTCAAGCAATCCGAAACATTTCTGTGAACACAATTCGTTATGGCATTGTCAGACTGTCATGAATCGACCCACCGTCTCCCCTCTACACCCCTGGCTCCTTGAGGTGGGAGCCGGACCGGCTCGAGTTCACAGCCCTTTGTGGGGCGGAGTGGGGGGTCCAGGCCCACCCTCTCTCCGGACCCCGACCCAGGGCCCTAACACCAAGAGTGTGGCTCTTGGCGGTAGCAGGGGTGAGTGTACCCCAAACACACCTGCTCCCGGGATTCACGGCCCGCCCTGGGCCGCTTCCACTCCGCCAGCGTTACGACCCGGCGTCTCTCTTCTCCTCCCCTCCTACTGTCCCATGCTCCGTACTCCCTCTCCTCCCGCAGTCCTCGTTCGTGTCTTCCCCCTTCCTTGATGTCCCGTCTCCCCCTTTATACCGTCCTCCCTCCCCTGTCGTTCCCAGGCTCCCCCCACTTCCGGGTTTTCCTCCCGGCACTGTCCGCGCGCGCCCGTGACATCAGCGTCACTCCCGGGCGCACGCTGATGACGCGCCTCTTCCCCGGCGTCCAGCACCCGCGGACCCTTCGCCCTGGCCCGTACCTTGCGCCGCTGGTGAGTGGCGGGGTTGCTTCACCCCGTCACACAGACTGTTCAGTGACAATGTCCATGTGTCATAACCAGTGCAGCCACACACATGTGCAGCTGCTCCCTCACTCTCTTGCCCTGACCAGCTCTCTCTCGAAAGCAGGGCTCATACACCCCATACTGCGCTGCACCTTTGAACATTCATAGGTGAAAAAAAACATAGAATGAATTAACCAATCTCATTAGATTCACGTGATTTTATAATATTCTTTGAATTTCTGGCTGCATTAACTCCTGCGATTTTCAACTGTCTAGCTACAGATCTCTGGTAATCAAGATATGGCCCCTCCCTGCCTGCTCTTGCATCAATTAACACCGCTCTGTCCTCAACCTGACATCCTGCCTTCCTCTCCATAGAAATCTCTGCTGCAACGTCGTCTTTAGTTTATTTTTCTATAGAAATATTCGCAGCCAGTGTGCATTGATTTCAGTGCAGTGTTGGGCTCTTCATGTCCTTGGTTATAAAGACACAACAAATGCAGTTTGGTAAAGAAATAGAGAAGGGATTCTTTTACCGAGTCACAACAAATTAGCTTAATTGTATTAAAGATGCTGGCACATAATGACTCCTAACATGGAGTGTGGTGAAGTTTGCTTTCTTCCCAGCCACAAATCAATGGAAAAGATCACAGTTTTGTTTGTCATACATTTAGGGGATGTCTGCACAGCAGCGTTATTTCAGAATAACTGACTTTATTTCGAAAGAACAACATGCGCATTGCAACAGCGAGCCGTTACTTCGAAGTAATGTCGAGCGGGGGGGCCGTGTCTCTTGTGGCGGTGGTTTGCTAGGCCAGTGTGGACACCCCGGGCGTTAAAGGGGTGGGATCCTATAATCTGTGCAATCATGGGCCAGGGTAGATGTGGCAGAGCTGGTTATTGCGAAGGCCACAAAGAGATTTACGTGTCCTCGGAACACGTGTCCTGCACTCGAAGGGATTCTCTACCCTGGCTGAGGGACAGCACTGAAAAGTGCCGGGCAGCGTTCCCTCTAAGGTGTGCACCTGCACAGCCGCGCACAAAAAATTCTCCACCCACCTCCTTCCCTCCTCCACAGAGGTGAGTGGCGCATGCTCTCGCGGGCGGGGGCTGCTGTGGCCCTCGTGGTGGGGGGTAGGGGGAAATGGAGGGCCTGGTCCAGAGACTGAGGTCTGCATTGAGGTCACATGGTGGCAACCTGCTCCGGCCATGTGGTGAGGGGCCAGGGCCCAGCTGGGGCTTGCTGGGGGGCTAGTGCCTGCTGCGTGGTGGGGAGGTTTGCTCTGGTGGGGAGCCAGGGGCTGCTGCATGGAGGTGTGGGGGGTGCTGCTCCAGTGAGGAGCCAAGGGCTGCCGCATGGCGGGGGGCTGGGGCCTGCTCTGATGGGGGCCCAGGGCATACCACATGGTGGGGGTGGGAGGTGTTTCTCAGGCAGGGAGCCAGGACATGCTGCATGGTGAGGGGGCTACTCTGGGGTGGGGCTGGGGAAACCAGGGTCTGCCACAGGGCGGGGGAGCTACTCAGGTGGGGAGCCAGGGCCTGGTGTGTGGTGAGGGCTACTCTAGGGGGCGGGGGAGCCAGAGCCTGCTGTGGCCACATAGTGAGGGGAAGGGGGGGGGGGGGAGCCAGGGCCCACTCTGGCAGCCAGGGCCCTGGTCCAGTGGCTGGAGGCCTGTGCTGAGGCCACAGGTTTTGGGGCACAGGGCCGGCTTTAGGAAGTGCGGGGCCCAATTCGAATAGTTTTGGCAGGGCCCCACAACCCAGAATTTTTTGTAGAGCAAAAAAAAAGGACACAACCACACCCAAATATCACATCAGAAGTAGATGTGATCTAAATGTATATCAATATAGTTGAACACTTTCAAAAAAAAATGCCATCCTTTATGATGCAAAATTTTACACAAAATTAAATCAGTTGCCTTAAGTGTAGGTCAAATATTTTCAATTGCAAACTATCCAATCTTTTCAATAAAGTTTAAAGTTTGATTTTTAAAAAGTTACCGAGAGCGTTGCAGTTTTCTGTTACATTGATTTACTTTTTAAATAGCAAAAATGGAGTCTGTTAAGAAAGTGTCAGTTCTGTGGTCAAATTCCAGCCCTTAGTGATTTCAGCACCAATGATTTCACTAGGTAATATGGTACCTCACCACCACTGCCTCCTTTGCACTGCCCTTTAACACATATTGCCTGCATGTAGAGTCCAAGGTCAGTCTACACAAGATTTTATCAATGATTTTTGCTCAAGCAATCACTGAGACAAGACAAGGACTCTCAATTGATTCTAGTCAGCTCTGCCTTTAAACACGGTGGCTGCGTCTAGACTGGCATGATTTTGCGGAAATGCTTTTAACGGAAAAGTTTTTCCTTTAAAAGTATTTCCGCAAAAGAGCGTCTAGATTTTGCGCAAAGGCACCTGTGGCCAGTCTAGATGCAATTTTCCGCAAGAAATCCCCGATCACCATTTTGCGAATTGGGGCTTTCTTACGCAAAAAATTCCTTCCCTGTCTACACTGGCCCTCTTGCGCAAGTATTATTTAAATCGCCGCTTCATTTTCCTATGTCGGGTAGCCTAACCTACATGCCTCTGATGACAGAGGCATGTAGTCTAGACGTACCCTGGCACAAGAGCCTCTTCCACAACAATGGTGGCTCATTAGATATGCAAATGAGGTTCACCCGTTCCGTTGCCCACTTGCCACTGTTCCTACCGGCCGCCCGCCAGCCACTCCCTCCAGCCACCCCATCTATGCTGCTGTGGGTACCAGTGTCTCACCACACTGTGAAATCAGACCAGAGACGGACACTGTCAGGAAACACTCATATCGGAAACGCTCCTCTGGATGCTGGGAGCACCAGAGCCGTGTGCCGCTGCCATCTGCCTGCTCCGTGGACATCTTCCCATTGCAGAGATTGCGCCAAGCCAGACTTTGACTAGACAGCCCCTCTCTGGGCACCCAGGGGCTACATCTACTCTGCAGGCTTCTTGCTCAAGAATGGCCGTTCTTGCACAAAAACTTGAGGAGCATCTACACTGAATGCACGTTCTTGTGCAAGTAAATGTACGGAAAAACGTAGGAAAAGAGGGCTTCTTGTGCAAAAGTTATTCCTCTCCCCATGAGGAATAATCTCTTGTGCAAGAGCTCTTGCACAAGAAGGTAGTATGAATGGGCAACAGGGGTTTTTTGTGCAAGAAACCCCTATGGTTTAAATGGCCATCAGAGCTTTCTTGCACAAGAGAGCGTGCACACTGCCACGGACATTCTTGTGCAAAAGCACATGGCAATGTGGATGTGCTCTTGCGCAAGACGTTTTGCACAAGAACTCCTACACAAAACAGTTCTTGTGTAATAGTCTGCAGGGTAGATGTAGCCAGGGGGTATTTGGGTTTGTTACTAGCACTGAGCTTTTTACAACAGCCCAGGGAACATTGTGAAAAGCCAAAACCATCCCGCCCTGAGTGTCCCTGGCCAGTCACTGACTGGCACAAAGGTTCCTGGCAATGCTGGCTTTGGGTAATTGGTAACAAATCCTAGCAGCTCACATGAGGTGGCAGAGTGGTTAAGGCGATGGACTGCTAATCTATTGTGCTGTGCACACATGGGTTCAAATCCCATCTTCATCGAGTGTTTGCAGCCCTTCCTCTTGCTTCTCCCAGATCTCTCTTCAGTTCAGTGCCAGCCCCTCCTGTATCCCTGCCTGCCCCAGCCCCTCCCACTGCAGCCTGGGGAAAGGGGAAATCTCCACAGAGACACTCCCAGATGGGACCTTCAATCCCTTCTGCCCTCAAGGGGAAACCTCCCAAAGGAGATTCCAGGCAGCCAGGCCATGGGGGTCTCTGAGATGCCCCATCCCTGCAGCCTGTCCCACCTGGCTGTTGCCATGGTCCCTCTGTGAGGTCACTGCCTCCCAGCCAATGAGCTGAGGTGCTGCACAAGGCCCTTGTGATGTCACTGCTACCTCCCAGGGCTCATGTCCTGCCCCCAGCCAGCCCCTTGGCATGTGTGAGCTGCTCCCCCTCTGCCCCCGTCACTCAGGGCTGGTTCTGGGGCTCACGCAGGGAACATCAGAGGCTGCTCAGGGGGCCACATGCCCCCAAGGTCACCTTTTAAATGTCAGGGCAAGCCAGGATCTACCCCGTCCCTTCCCCAAGACCCCACCCCTTTGCTGAGCCCCTGCCCTCCCCAAACCTTTCCATGGACTCTTGGTTACTAATGGACACTCGCCACTAATGACATAATCACACCCCAGCCATTTTGCTAGGGCTGCAGCTGGGGAGAACAGTTTAATTTAAATAAACAGATTAAGCATTTGAACTGTCTCATGTTAGTTGATCAAACTTCATTTGAAATAAAGGAAAACATTACAGCCAGCACACAAAGTTTCAATGTTGCTTTATTTATGGCAGGGGCGGGGAACCTTTTCTGGGTCGGGGGCCACTGACCCACAGAAAAATCAGGAACCACAAAAGTGAGACACAAAAAAACTCCTCCTAAGGCCCCCAGCCCTCTGTGATGTGGCCCCCAACTCAGACACCTCCCTCCTCTGGTGTTCCAGCCCCCATGGCATGAGGGGAAGGGACAGGGCTGGACTGTGGTTCACATTTACTCTTCTGGGGCTGCAGAACTAGTGGATTTTGTGGACCTGCTTAGTCTATTGGCTTCTACTCGAAAACCTGAACCACTCAGCCGCCTCAGCCCTCATCTGAGCAGTGCCAGAGGGCCGGGGAAACTGGGAAATAGTCCCAGTGCCCAGGCCTGATGGCACCTGCCCCACAGAATTCACACAGCAAACCTGGCTCCCCGAGCACAGGGGGAGTTTGGAGGCTCATTGCTGGGCCGTGGGGTGAAGCATCAAACCAGCCCCCTCCTGTGGGGCTGTGAGTGTTGCTGTCCCTGCTGTACAGACAGGGCCATGGAGACAGGGAGAGATTCACTGAACAGGCCAAGGTCGCCTAGCGAGTTAGAGCCAAGATCTGCCCCCAGCTCCCTGCCCCACCCACCGACGTGCTGACTCCCTCGCTGCCATGGGGCTGTTTGCATTGGCCTCTTCTCTCTGGAACCAGGTTTAAGCCACAGCTGAGGCTCTGGTCAGGGGGCTGGGTATGGGGGGTCTGAGTGTGGCAGAGGGAGCGTGTGTTCCTCTGGTTAAGCTATTCCCTTTATTCTATCCCAGCAATTACCCTGCTGCAAAGCAGAGTGAAGAAATGAGGGTTGCTGTGAGCTGTGGTGTAATAATCAGGGTCTTGGACTTCTTAACTGTAGCCGTTAGTGTGAGCTAGACTTGCCCCTGTTGCATGATGAGAGTGTCAGGAAGCTTGTGATCCCAAGACCTCTGTGTGAGACTCCCCTGGGGAGAGGGGGCTCACAGGAGAGAGCCCCTGGTTACCACACATGGGCCATGGAGACCTGCTCCATGGTCAGCTGGGTGCGAGAGACGTGCCTGAGACTCCTGGTGGGTGTGTGGGCCCTGCCCTGCCCTTCCTTGAAAGAGACGGGACAAACACAGGCCGGTTGACAGGGGCTCTGACACTCCAGCAGCGGGGCCGTCCAGCCTTTCAGCTGGATTCAGACCAGGCTGGTCGGAGCCTCTTGCGCTCACCGAGGGGGATTCTGCACTTGCTGCCTTGGGAGCCAGGGTCACATTGCAGAGTTCCCACAGGGCAGGGTTTGGGTCTCAGGGTTTGGGTTGGAGTCCCTGGGACGGGGAAGGGGGTTTGGTCCCTTCCTGAGGGCACAGAATTAACAAGAGAGAATTCCTTCCCCCGCAGCAATCTGAGTTGGCTAAAGAGTTAGTAACAGAATATTTTCCCAAGTTTAAATTGAGAAAAGAAAAGCCTCTGTGGTGTAGCGATCACTGTGTTTGTTTAACATACAGCAGCTCCTTAGTTCAAAGCCCTATAGAAACACAGGTTCTTGAAGTGCCCTCTCTGATGTGCCAGGCATGTTCTACTCTGAGCTGGGGGTCTCAGGGCTTGGGTCCCTTGTTGCCCTACTCAGGGTTGTGCAGAGGTGTCCTGGAAGCTCTGGTCAAAGGCTCTTTCACAGGCAAGTTCTTCTTGCTGGTCTCCTTCTTGGACCCCAGTTTATATAGTGAAAATTGAGTCCTGCTTAGCAATATCTTAACCAATTATTTTAGTATAATTTTGCTAACCAGTCATAAGATACTATTGTGATTTACCTAACCAATCATACTCCACCACCTTAGTTGATTTACATCTAGCAAAATTAATTATACAGCAGACAGAAACAGATCCAAACCAGACAGCGACCACACAGACAAACAATAGGAAAGGGAGGACAAGAATCATAGAATGCCCATTGCACAACCACAACTATTGATAAGCAGTTTCTTGCCAGACAAATCGGTGTTTAACTAAGTTTTCTCTACCCATCTTGAGGTCTGTTTCTTATCTGGTAACAGTGGGTGCCATTAGGACAGGATCCCCTTCTCACAGCCTAGTCTGACACTATTTCAGTGTCATTTAGCTGGAATGTGAGTATGTGACTCCAGGCTTTACAGCTAATTGCTGCTGCTCTTGAGTCTGGCTGCAGAAGAAGGCTTTAGTTTAGACCTCCTGAATAGCTACAGGCCTTCCAATAGGGTTACAGAAAAACCACATTGTTACAGATGACCTTTCCAGGCCAAAGATAGAAGGAAACCCTCAGGGGTGTTTCTAGACCAAGGTTCATTCAATTGGTTTGTTTTTTGTAGACCTGACCCTTCCGCACCCCTAGAGACTCTGGAACAAAGAAGACACATGAGAAGAACCCAACTTTCTTCCTTTTGCTGTGACATGGATGGATCTAGCTCAGGTTTCACTCAGGGGGTCTGTCTGCATGTGAAGTACCTGTGACAGCCTCTGTGCTCCTCTGCCCCTCATCAGCAATGCCATCTACTTAGGGGAGCAGTTGCCCTGAGACTTGCAGTAGGGATAACCTGGACAAACCAGCATTTATCAAGCACCCTTCGATAGCTCAGCTGGCAGAGCAGAGGACTGTAGCGTGTGCTTGGCAAGTGATCCTTAAGTCGCTGATTCAACTCCAGCTCGAAGGAGTGAGTCTTTTCCCTCCAGCCTGGCCTTAGCAGAAGGCAACCAAGGTGTTTACCTTGGGTCCATGTCTTCAGAACCCTACACTGCAATTGACAAAACAATGGTGGGGATGAGCTGCCAATCACGTTTCTTGGGCTGTGCAGGTTCTGTCCACACACAAAAGTTCTTTTGGAACAATGGCCGTTATTCCACAGTAACAATGCAAGAGTCTACACAGCAATTCCGTTAGTTTGAAATAATTCTGAAGTATCAGACGGCTTATTCCAACTTCTGCAAGCCTCATTCTACGAAGAGTAACACCTGTTCCAAATTAGCTATTTCAAAATAAGGCCTGTGTAGATGGGCCACTGCTGCTAGTTTGAACTAGCCCCTTCCTGTGGACATTCTAACTTATTCTCGGACTATTCTGAGGTTTCCCTGCAGTGTAGACGTGCTAGTTCGAAATAAACTATTTTGGAATCACTATTCGAGACCAGCTTATTCCAAAATAAATGTGCCGTGTAGTCATAGCCAGAGGGATGAAGCAGCAGGAGGAAAGCCAGGAGTGCAGAGGCCAGCCTGAAATCTGAGTGCCCCAATGCCCATGCACAGGTCACCGGGTAGGGCCCATGGTGTAAGGGGCAGCATGCAGGACTTTGAGTCCTGCAGTTTGAGTTCAAATCTCAGTGGGACCTGCTGGTTTGAGCTTGTTATTGTGAGGTTTTTTCACACTGCACAGCTCTGTCTATGCTGCAGGCTTTTTGCACAAGAATGGGCATTCTTGTGCAAAAACTAGCAGAGTGTTTACGCTGCATGTGCATTTTTGCGCAAGAAAATGTACAGTAAACCATTGGAAAAGAGGGCTTCTTGCACAAGAAGGCAGTGTGCACAGGCAAGAGGGATTTCTTGTGCCTAAAACAGCCATTAGAGCTTTCTTGCACAAGAGAGTGTCCACAGATGCTCTTTATAAGGAGATACACCATCTCATAGAGCTGGAAGGAACTTTTAGAGGTCATCCAATCCAGTCCAGTCCCCTGCTCATGACAGAACCAAGAACCATCCTTGACAGATTTGCCTCAGATGTCTCTAAATGGCTCCTTCAAAGATTAAACTCACAACCCTAGGTTTAGCAGGCCAAAGCTCAAACCACTGAGCTATTCCTCCCTCCTAGACCACACTGCATGGCAGTGTGGATGTGCTCTTGAGCAAGAACTCGTGCTGAGAACAGTGCTCCATGTGCACTGGCCTTTCGTCTGGGGGCTGGCGGATACTGATGGGTAATAGGTGCTCACGGGCATACAGAGAAGCCAGCGCCTGCATCTCTGAAAGTGACCTCACTGTGCACACCTCAGCTTTTCAGAAACACTCTCCTCCTGTCTGTGCCTAACACCAGTGTTAGTGTTTGCTACTGAGAAGTCCTGTCTGGGGGGAAATGGCGGTTCCAGGGGACTCTTGTCCAATATTCAAACAGGTAACATGGTGAAAAAGAAGCTGAAGAGACTTGCACCTATTAGGAAACATCACAACTACCACCACAGATGGGACTTGAACTCACAACACCTGGATTAGGAGACTGATGCCTTGTACATTAGGCCACTGGGGCACAAAAGTGACAATGAAAAGACAGAAATTCCCTCTTCCCAATGCACATTCCTCAACTTTTAGATGACAGATTCGAGCGGTTGGAAGGAGCCAGAAACACAGGGAGGGCTGATCACACCCCTCTGAAAACCAGCTCTCAGGAGGCACCTCTAGCTGCCCCCAGAGTGTGGGTCACCCCACACTAGCCATGGGTGAAACTCAACACCTTGACATCTCATCTCCCTCCCAAAACCAGGGGCTTGTTCCCACAACCGTAGCCTCAGCAGGGAGCCACATTGGCACTCACGCTGCTCCTGGGGAAGGGAGCGGGTCCCACAGGGGCTGAGGCTGGGTGGGGAATGGCCGGTTGTTACTGAAGGGGAAGGATAAAACACAGCCACTTTGCCGAGGGCTGGGGCTGGGGCTGGGCTGGTGGTGCCATGGGACGTCCCTGGGGAAGCTCTGCAATGTGACCCTGGCTCCCAAGGCAGCAAGTGCAGAATCCCCCTCCGTGAGCACAAGAGGCTCCGACCAGCCTTGTCTGAATCCGGCTGAAAGGCTCAAATGCCCCAGTGCTGGAGTGTCAGAGCCCCTGTCAACCGGGACCATGTTTTTCCCCTCCCCCAGCAGGCAGGGCAAAGCCCATGCTTCCACTAGGAGTCCCAGGAGGGAGTTACAGGCCCGTCGCTTGCACCCAGAGCACTGGGACGACCATGGAGCAGGACTGAGTGGCCAGTGTGTGGTATCCAGGGGCTCACAGTGGGAGTCAGAGCCCTGCCTGGCCAGTGCCAGTCACCTCTGCACCTGATCCAGGCTTCTGGTTTCCTTCTTCCCAAAACTCCTCCCCAATCAGCCTTTTCCTGAACCAGCAGTTCCATGGGTGGCCAGGGGAGGCCAGAAAGACACAAGAAAAAGTAAATGAAACCCACAGCAAGGCACCACTGGGAGTTGAACCCACGATCACCTGTTTACTAAACAGGTGCTTTAAGCCAGCTAAGCCATGGTGCCCTCCACAGGGAGTTTGGTGAAACTGCTCTATGGTCCCAGACAACACCTTTAACTCCCAAAGTGCTGCCATTCCCCATTTCCCTCCCACCCTGGTGGTGTCTGGCTCCCTGGGCACAGAAGGCTACAGCTCAGTGGGCAGAGGCTCTGACATGCACATCTCCCCCAGCCGCTGGGACTGCAGAGTTGGCCTTGAGATTTAGCATTCCAGGAGGAGGGAGAAGTGCAGCAAACATCGATCATCTGGATTGTAAACCCCTGGCTCTCAGGGTTTGGGTTGGAGACCCAGATGGGGGCCCGGCCTCCTTTGGTTTGGTCCCTTCCTGAGGGCACAGAATTAAGAGAGAATTCCTTTGCCTTGTAGTCATCTGAGTTGGCCAAAGAGCAAGTAGCACATTTTTTGTTCACATACAAGTAGAAGAGATCAGTCTCCCACAGTAGTGATGGCCAAGCGATTAAGGAGTTGGATTAAAAACCCTTTGTTGCCTCACCCAGAGACCCCCAACAAGTCTGTCTCCTGTGTCCCTCTCCACCTCAGTCCCAGTGAGTGCATTATTTTGTATCTGAGGAAACTCCTCCTCCCTTTTTCCCTGCCAATCCTTCCCGAGCAAGCTGTACCCTTCTGTGCCAATATTCCAGTCGTGTATTATCCCACCAAGTCCCTGTGATACCAACTTCTTCCAGGGCTGGGTTCAATGTCTGGGGGTTCCTTTTCATCCCTCTCACACACAACTGGCTCTAGCACAAAGCCGCTAGGCCTGGGGGAGGTAAGAGCACCAGAGATGTGTTGCAAGTGGGTTAGTGCTCCCTTCGCACACGAGATGGGGGAGGATTCCCTCCCACCTGCTCGCTGGTGCTGAGGGGCCGGCCCCTTTCCTGCTGCCCCAACTCTCATTCCCACAATGCACTTTGTGCAGGGGCCCTTGGTCTTTGTGCTAAGGTGCATGGATGGGAGCCAGGACTCAGGACCCTTCTCCAAATACACAAATCCCCTCTCCTGACCCTCTGTGCTGCTCACAGTCCGGCTGCCTACAGCACGGGCTGAGCTGCCCTGCAGCTGTGATGGATTCAGGCACCTGACCACACGTCTGATCAGTCTGGAGCCCAAGCTCCATTGGGCCTCAGACAAGCAAAACTGCCCTTGGTGAACCTCAGGACAAGGAAGCCAAAACCCCTGGGCTATGGCTACACTCGCGGCTTCTTGTGTGAGTAATATGCAAATGAGGCTAAGCGTGAAATATCTCTGAGCCTCATTTGCATAGCTAATGAGCTGCCATATGTACAGAAGAGGCTCTTGCGCCAGAAGGAGCTGTCTACACGGCCCCTTCTTGTGCAATGCCGTTACACCCATTATTTTCAGGAAGAACGGCAGTGCGCACAAGGGTTTTTGAGGCTCCTTTTGAGGCAAGAGCCTGTTCCGCAAATATGGTGGCTCATTAGCTATGCAAATAAGGCTCAGCAATAGTCCACGCTTAGCCTCATTTGCATATTACTCACACAAGAAGCCACAAGTGTAGACATAATCATGGAGGCTACGTCTACACTGGCATGATTTTCCAAAAATGCTTTTAACGGAAAAGTTTTCCGTTAAAAGCATTTTCGGAAAAGCGTGTCTAGATTGGCAGGATGCTTTTCCACAAAAGCACTTTTTGTGGAAAAGCGTCCGTGGCCAATCTAGACGTGGTTTTCCGCAAAAAAGCCCAGATCGCCATTTTCACAATCGGGGCTTTTTTGCAGAAAACACTACTGTGCTGTCTACACTGGCCCTTTTGTGCAAAAGTCTTTCAGAAAAAGACTTTTCCCCGAACGAGAGCAGCATAGTATTTCCGGAAAAACACTGACGATCTTACATGAGATCGTCAGTGCTTTTCCGGAAATTCAAGTGGCCAGTGTAGACAGCTGGCAAGTTTTTCCGCAAAATCATCTGCTTTTGAGGAAAAACTTGCCAGTCTAGACACAGCCGGAGTGTGAGGACCTCACACCAATCCAGCCTGTCCCAGCAAGTCCTACTGAGATTTCATCTCAGATTGCAGGATTCAGAGTCCTGAGCGCTGCCCCTTACGCCATGGGACCTAGACAGGGAACCTGTGTTGGGTACCTGGGGCCCTCAGGTCTCAGACTGGCCTCTGCTGTCCTGGCTTCCCTTCAGCTGCTTCATCTCTCTGGCTACTTCTACATGGCACATTTACTTCGGAATAGGCTATTCTGGAATAGTTATTCCAAGATCGTGTCTTTCGAAATAGCACATCTGCTCTGCAGGGAAACCTCAGAATAGTCTGAGGAAGGCTCCTCTAATGTAGAAGAGTTATCTCAAGTAAGAGCTGCAGGAGGAATAACTTGCAATAGCCCTAGAGAGGGGTTATTTTAAAATAGCAGCAGTGAAGCATCTACAGATGCCTTATTTTGAAATAGCTAATTTGGAACAGGCTTTATTCTTCATAGAATAAGGTTTGCAGAAGTCGGAATAAGCCTTCTGTTACTTCAGAATTATTTCAAAATAACGGAATTGCTGTGTAGACTCTGGGGGCTTGTGCCTGTGACATGGCTCGCCAAGAGGCAGGAAGCGCTCGATCTTAACCAAATGGCCAAGGAGCAACGCTTTACGGCAAAAAACATGAGAACAGCTCTTGGGCCGGATCCCCAGGTCACTCTGCGCACCCAGTAGCCACTTCCCTGCCTCTCCCTTCGCTGCTCTTGAACTTAGCCCAAGAGTCGAGAAGCTGCACTCGCCCACCCAGAAACCTCTGGGACTTCTCTCCCGCCCAGCTCTTCACGTCATAGAGAGCGCAAGGCAGCCACTACCCGCCATCACCACTTCCGATCTTGTCCAAATGGCCAAGAAGTTATGCTTTACCCCAAACCACGCAGGCACCCTCTCACCTAGCGCGCAAAGCTGCAGGCATGGGTGGTATAGTGGTGAGCATTGCTCCCTTCCAAGCAGTTGACCTGCATTCAATTGCCAAGCAGTGCACTCTGAGGAGGAAGCAGATGAGCTCCTCAGGGACGTTTCCCTTTAACCCCCGCAAAACGGGCCTGAGTGGGTGCTGCAGCTGCAGGCTGCCTTGCACTGCTTCCCATCCTCTCCTGGAGGCAGGAAGCCCTCGATCTTAGCCAAACTGCCCAGAAGCAAAGCTTTATGGCAGAAAACATGAGCACAGCTCTTCGTCCGGATCCCTGGGCCACGCAGAGCATCCGGCAGCCGCTTCTCTGACTCTCCCTTCACCTCTCTCATCCTTCGGAACTGAGCTTCCAGCCCCACTTGTTCAATTCCACTTTGTGCTTCTTGACTTTCTCAATCTAAGGACTTTGAAAAAGCATTTTGAAGACCTGCTCCAGTGGCGCAATGGGTCAACGCACAGTACTTATAAGACAGTACTTGTAGGAGACAAGCTGAGGTTGTGAGTTCAAGCCTCACCTGGAGCAGTGGCTCTTAGTCCCTGCTGGGCTGGCCCCTTCCAGTGAACACTGGGTGAGCTGGCATTCCAGCTCAGAGGAGGGTCTCTGTTGCCCATTTTCTTCCCCCCGCCCCCATCAGCAGCCACCGTCCCTTTCAGCCATTGGAGAGGCTCATGAACAGAGACGGGCGACTTTGTCCCATTTCCCACTTCTTTTCCTGGGTTGACCCAGTGGCTGAAAGGGGCTGCAGCTGCTGACGGGGGTGGGGAAGATGGGCAACAAGACCCTGGCAGAAAGCGGGTCAAGGGTCCAACCCTCTCTGTGCCCCTTGGCCTCAGATCCTGCCCACCCAGCATTCACTCTGATGAAGCCATAATATGTGAAGTGGGAATTTTCACTGATCCCATCCTCTGGGGTGGAATCCCAGCTCCCCCAGCATTCACTGCAAGGCATGGGGTCCCAAGCTGGGGATCCTGAAGAAATTCTAGGGGGGGCATTAGGTGATTCAGCCCTTCCCCCCATCACGTTCTTTTTTTTTTTTTTGTGCTATTTTGGAGGTGGGGCGTGAGGGTTTTTTAAAAATCAAAAAGGAGGGGACAGGATGCCAAAGACTCTGGGAACCAATGCAAGGGTGCAACACAGCAGGGACTAACAACCACTGCTCCAGGTGAGGTTTGAACTCACAGGACTCAATTTTCACTATATAAACTGGGGTCCAAGAAGGAGACCAGCAAGAAGAAGGAAAAGGGGAAAAGAGAAGTGGAAGAAGAACTCCCCTCCAACCAGAACTCCTCTGCACAACTCTGAGTACAGAAACAAGCTACCCAAGCCCCCTGGCTCAGAGTAGAACATGCCTGGCCCATCTGGAAGGGCACTTCCAGAGCCTGTGTCTCTACCTGCCTTTGAACTAAGGACTTGCTGCATGTTAAGAAAACACAATGACCACAACACCACAGAGGGTTTTTTTGATTTTTTTTTTTTGTCTGATCTTAAACTTGGGAAACTATTCTGTTACTAACCCTTTGGCCAACTCAGATTGCTGTGGGGTTAAGGAATTCTCTCTTGTTAATTCTGTGCCCTCAGGAAAAGACGCACAAACCAAGGGAAGCCGGCCTCCCCGGGGTCTCTGTTGAAGCAAAAGCTCCTCTCTGGTTTGGCGGCTAATAAACAGCTTTATTGCTCAATAAGGCACAAAGTGCCAAACGTGTTCCCAGCAGAGCAGGGCCCAGTAAGGCTGCTAATACAATCCACCCTAGTATCTTTATACCCCTAACCAAACAGTCTGACGTCAAGTCATCCAATTACAGAAATCATCAATGAAACTTAAAAAAGTGAACCCGTTCTCAGCAAGATAGAGGGCAGGTGCGAGGGAGGGAAGCGTCTCTCTCAACCAGCTCAATTAACACATTCCAGTAGCCCATCCTGTAGGCCTCTCACTCCGCGTGACAGAAAGTTCACTCTGGTCTACGTGCAGAAGCAAGAAGCTGAAATGGTTTCTGTTATACAAGATGGCTTCTAGCTAAATATGAAATGGTTTCCACAACTCCAACCCAAACCCTGAGACACAGGGGTTTACAAGCCAGATGATCAATGTTTGCTGTATTTCTCCCTCTCCCAACTGTGCCAAACCTCAAGGCCAACTCTACAGTCCCAGCGGCTGGGGGAGATGTGCACGTTAGAACCTCTGACCACTGACCTGTAGCTTTCTGTGCCCAGGGAGTCAGACACAGCCAGGGTGGGAGGGAAATGGGGAATGGCTGCACTTTGGGAGTCAAAGGTGTTGTCTGGGACCATAGAATAAAACAGTTTTACCAAGGAAAGGTGCATAAAGGGATTGACTGGGGATGGGGAGAGTAGCTCAGGGTTGTGCAGCTTGTTGTCTGCTTAGGGGTGTGGCCAAAACACAGGGCTCGCTGTGAGCAGGATTTGAACCTGCACAGGGAAACCCTATTGGATTTCAAGTCCAACCCCTTAACCACTCGGCCATCACAGCTGTGAAGTCAGCACTCCCCCAGAGCCAGGGAAACTGGTAACTAATCCCAGTGCCCAGACCTGACGTCACCTCCCCCACCGAATTCACACAGCAAACCTGGCTCCCCGAGCACAGGGGGAGCTTGGGGGCTCATTGCTGGGCCATGGAGTGACGCATCAAACCAGCCCCCTCCTGTGGGCCTGTGAGTGTTGCTGTCCCTGCTGTACAGACAGGGCCATAGATTCACTGGTCTCATTAGCATCCCTTTTCCAGAAAAGGGTGCCAACGTAGACACAGCCAGCCTGTGTGTGTGTGAGTGCAGGAGTGACATATATATATATATATATATATATATATATATATATATATATCATATGCATATGATAAGTATTGATTATTCTATGTGCGTTCAGTAAATGTGGCGTGTTGCCTTATCCCTCTGAAAAAGATCCCTAGTACAGGCAGTCCCCAGGTTACATGGATCCGACTTACATCGGATCCCTACTTACAAATGGGGTGAGGCAACCCCGCACTAGCTGCTTCCCCCCAGTAGACCAGGGAGACGCGAAGCTAGCGCCCCCCCCAGCAGACCAGGGAGACGCGGAGCGGCTTTTCTCAGCAGACATCTCAGCTTGAGAATAAAGGACTGAGGGAAGTGAGGTGTGGGAGAATAAAACTGAGCTCTGGAGAAATGTTTGGCTAGAGTTTCCCCTACAATATGTACCAGTTCCGACTTACATACAAATTCAACTTAAGAACAAACCTACAGTCCCTATCTTGTACGTAATCCGGGGACTGCCTGTACTTCTTTTAAGTACAACACTTGCTGCCTGTCTACACTGGTGGGGAGTTCTTGCGCAAGAACACTGACATTCTAATGTGTGAAATCAGGGCTTCTTGAGCAAGAACTATGATGCTCCCACTCAGAAATAAGCCCTCTTGTGCAACTGTTCTTGTGCAAGAGGCCAGTATAGACAAGGACCATGAATTTCTTGTGCAAGAAAGCCCTATGATTTAAATGGCCATCAGAGCTTTCTTGCACAAGAGAGTGTCTACACTGGCATGGATGCTCTTGTGCAAAAACACATCTCTTGCGCAAAGGTACATGCCAGTGTAGATGGTCTTGTCTGGAAGAGTTTTTGCAGAAGAACTCTTCCACAAAAGAGTTCTTGCGGAAAATCATGCCAGTGTAGACGTAGCCACAGGGGAGAGAACGCTCATGCAGTGTAGATGCTCTGCAAGTTTTGGGGCAAGAACAGGTGTTCTTGTTCAAAAAGCCTGCAGTGTAGACATGGCCTTGGAGCATCTGCACTATGGCTGTGTCTAGACTGGCCACTTTTCCGGAAAAACTTGCCAGCTGTCTACACTGGCCGCTTGAATTTCCGCAAAAGCACTGACTTCCTACTGTAAGAAATCAGTGCTTTTTGCGGAAATACTATGATGCTCCCATTCAGGCAAAAGTCCCTTTTCCGCAAAACTTTTGTGCAAAAGGGCCAGTGTAGACAGCTGAGATTTATTTTCTGCAAAAAAGCCCCGATCGCGAAAATGGTGATCGGGGCTTTTTTGCGCAAAAGCGAGTCTAGATTGGCTAGGGACGCTTTTTCGCAAAAAGTGCTTTTGCGCAAAAGCGTCCATGCCAATCTAGATGCTCTGTTCCGAAAATGGTTTTAATGGAAACCTTTTCCATTAAAAGCATTTCCGGAAAATCATGCCAGTCTAGACACAGCCTATGAGCGTGTTTTTGCACAAGTAAATTTACAGCTCATCAGAAGAGAGGGCTTTTTGTGCAAGAGTTATTCCTCTTTCTATGAGGAATAAGCCTTTTTGCGCAAGAGCTCTGACTTTTTCCAGGAAAACGACCAAGTATTGCTCTGTCATGTTATGGCAGCTGTGACCCAACAGGTTACTTAGAGTTCCCCTCCCAGCCTCTCTCTCCCCACCTGCAGGAAGCTCTGTGGCGCACTCAGCACTAGCCCAGCTAGTTGTTGAAGGAGACAACCCAGAACTGGCTCCAGCCTCCACTCAGTAACCTGGGGAAATGACCCACCAGGCCTGGGCCCTCGGAGAGGCAACGATTCCCCACTGGCCAGGGCAGAGCCTCCCTCTGACATAGTCATGGAGCCTTCTCCCCCTGGACCTGCCTCCCCCTTCACTCAGGGTACGTCTAGATTACCGCGTTTTGTCGACGGAAGTTTTGTCGACAGATACTGTCGACAAAACTTCCGTCGACAAAGAGCGTCCAGACACATTGAGTTCTGTTGACAAAGCAAGCTGCTTTGTCGACAGAACTCCGTAGTCTGGACGCAATGTTACAGGCAATAACGCCTTCTGTCGACAGAGTTCTGTCAACAGAAGGTGTTATGCCTCGTGAAATGAGTTTTACCAGCGTCGACAAAACTGCTGAGTTCTGTCGACGTTATGTCGACTGAACTCAGCGGTAGTGTAGACGCTGGTATAGTTTTGTCGACAAAAGTCCACTTTTGTCGACAAAACTAGGTAGTCTAGACACACCCTCAGCTCTCACTGCTCGGTGCTGCCAGGGAGGGGCCTCACTGCTCATCAGTGTTCCCGTTCCAGGAGCAGGGTGAGTTTCGTCTTGTGCACCAATATTGAGTTTGTGGGCGCCTGTTTGGGAGTGAGCCCCCCGCAGCATCTGCCAGTTACTAACAAATATCTTAGCTACATGTTATGGGAGAAAGACACTACCCCAAGGGATAATTAACTCCTGGCTGTGGTTAGTATCTCTCTCCCACAGGGCCACTAGGGAACAGACGAGGGACAAGGCATGAAGCAGATCCAATGGGCTGGCTAAACCCAGTGTAAGAAGCACATGGAAAAAGACCCAAAAGCAGGTGAGAGAACAGCATGAAAACATCAGGATCAGGACCATAGTAGCACATGTAAAACCAGGAACTCAAGAAAAGCCAGGACAGGATGATAAAGTGAAATCGCTGCTCCTTTCAACTTCAAAACTAATTTCGAACTTTTTGACAGTACCAACCATTCACCCTCTGTTCTCTTCCTCCAGCTTCCCAACAGGAAAAAAGGAACAATCATCACCAGCAGACAGTAATTACATTAAAACAACACTGTCTGCTTGCTTCATGCTCAGAAGAGAACATTGTGACTCATTCTCATAGCTAGCGAGACCAACCACTTTCAACTACATTTTTCTAGTTACCAACTTTAAAAACAATTTCTGAAAATACAGTCTTAGTAGGTCCCTGTTCACTGCACACCCACACTCATGTGCATTCACTTTCTCCTCATGAGGAATGTTTTCACACAACACTTAGAAAACTAAAGAACAGAAATAATCTCAGCAAAGTGCTTGTCCCATTCAAACACACTCCACCAGGTTTAGAAATCTGCATATTAGAATATGCTCTGTGTCCCTGTTTACAGAAATATGCCTCCTGATTAGCATGTGGAGCACCTGGCAGCCAATCAAAATCTCCTGCTGTTTCTTCCTGAAACTGCAGATCCTGGGGCTCCTCTAAGTCAGTGGTAATAAACTGCCAGTCTGCAGACGATCAAGGGGCCAGGAACCCCTGCATGCCGGGCAGAGGTGGAAAATAACTAAGTAGAAATACTTGCTCACACTGCTCAAGACCTTTTTTGGGTGTTTGTACTTTACTCAAGTAATTTATTTTTGTCACACTTTGATTTTTATTCAAGTTATTTTATTTTTATAGACAATATTGTACTTTTTACTCCACTCCCATTTCCAGAGGCTCTGGGTTGCTCACGACTCGCATCGTTCTGATTTGCTAAAGCCCAGCTGCATATGCAAGCACCAGCCATCCAAGAAACAGCCAATCCACAAGCACAATGCCCCTGCCAAGGAAGAAGCCTTTTAATAGCTGCTCCAACACCTTGTCATTCAAACCCAGTATCCCTGCAGGCCCTGCCAGCCTGAGACCTGAGCGAGCAGGGCGGCTGCCCAGGGCTCCGTGCTGAGGGGGTGATATGAGCAGTCTCATGTGACCTTACCTGGGGCCAGGCAGCTAAACAGGAGGGAACCCAGCAGCCGGGGTCAGGGGGGACAGAGGCACTTACTTGTGTTGGGTGAATCCTCTGCTCTTGGGAGTAGCAGGAGGATGGGTGGGTTCCTGGGGCGGGGACTTCCCATTCTCCCTGGACAGAGGCCCCTGTCGAAGCCCTGTGGGGGGCGGGGGCAGGCTGTGCTGGAAGATGCTGGGGGTGGGTGGCTGAGGGGGGTGGGGATTGAAGAAGCGTCTGTGTGGGCACTTGGGCAGCCAGCTCGTCAGTGAGCAGCAGAGCACACGGGCCCGTCACCCCACAGCTGAACCCCCCAGCTGCTCTCCCAGGGCTGTGCCCGACCAGCCTGCACTGCTGCCAGCCCGGGCTCAGCTCTGCCACGACCTGCCCAGCCGCCTCCCTGCCAGGGGCTGCAGACGTGTCTGCTGGGGTAGAGAGGAGGGTCGTGTCTGCCCAGCCAATGTGAGGGGTGCGCCTTTGGGACAGAGAATTTCTGTCCCTTCTCCTTGTTTCTTGTCTGGCCCCAGTGACCTAATGGACAAGGCACTGGTCTCTACAGCCAGGGGTTGTGGGTTCAAGTCCCACCTGCGGTATAGAACTGTGATCTTCTAAGGGTTGATTGGAAGCTTTGGCTTGATTTTTCCCCATCAGAAATGGTTCCCCAAGAAATGCCACATCCCATAGGACAGCAGCTGTCTAGTCCCACCAGCTCCCGGAGTGACTCAGAGCGAGGGGGCTGGAGCAGAGCAGGGTCTGTCTGGTGACAGGGCAGAGCCTGAGGAGGGGCAGCTCTGGCAAAGGCTCAGTAGGAGCAAGGGGGGAGCTACTTTGGCCTGGCCCTTTTAAAAAGCCCTTGCGCATGGGGCTGGCACTGCGGGGAAAGTTCCCTCAGCGATGGGATGGGGAGGAGGCTGGGCTAGGAAGGCGCCGTTCTCCCTGCTCTTGCCCCCAGAAGACATGGCTGCCAGGCCTCTGTGTGGGCAGACTGGCAGTTGCTGCAGCAGCACAGGGGCAGGAGGCCCCACTGATGTGGGGGGAGGCAGCCCCACCAGCAGGCAGAAGGCTGGGCCAGCATATGGGGGGAGGTGTTGGACTGCATTTCCCTGCTGACATGGAGCTGGGTTGCCAGGTGTCCAGTTTTGAACTAGACAGTCCAGTATTTGAGCTTTCTGTTCAGGAAACAAACTGAGAAAATGGAAATAGAAATGTCCGGTATTTTCTAAATAACAATAATGTCGATTGTGGTGTCATTTCAAGTGTGTCCGGTATTTTTGTAGAAACCATCTGGCAGCCCTACATGGAGCCCAGGTGACGGGACACCTCCCAGTACTCACTGCTGCTAGCAACACCCTCACACCACTCCTCACCGCTCTTTTCTAAGAGGTGTAAGTCCTCTTGCGCAAGAGGGCAGCGTGGATGCAGGACAAGGGTTTCTTGCCCTATAGCTAAAATGGCCATCGGAGCTTTCTTGCACAGGAGAGCATCCACACTGCCATGGATCCTCTTGCACAAAAGCACATCTCCCACATGGCAAGATGCCACCAAACATAGCCAAAGGGACCTTCAGAAACGAAGTCCTGTCCTCTGCCCTCATAGCAGGGCAAATCACCATCCAGATGGATGTCTGTCCAAAACAGGAAGCTACCAGCAGTGGGGTTTGAACCCACGCAGACAAACATCGATTAGATCTTAAGACCAACACCTTAACCACTCAGCCATCCTGGTGACAGAGGAAAGGCTAGACGTGTGCAAGTTCTCTCCCCAAATAGCCCAGGGACTCGCTCTCAGAGCATCTTCCCGGCCCATCCCTGTGCCAGGGCTTCCCACTGAAAGGGTGAGAGAGCCGCCCCCTCCCCCCCAGTGAGGAGGGAAGCAGGGAAAAGGGAAACCAAACAAGAGAAAACATAACGTCCCCAGGGATTCCGAGGGACAAAGGCCTGGTGGGGAAAATACCCCCCCACATTCACCGGGCTATGTCTACACTCCCAGCTTCTTGCACGAGAAATATGCAAATAAGCCTAAGTGTGGAATATCATGGAGCTTCATTTACATACTTAATGAGCCACCATTTTTGCAGAAGAGGCTCTTGTGCTAGAAGGAGCTATCTACACTGCCCCTTCTTGCACAAGAAAACCCCTCTTGTGCAATGTCACTATTCCTGAAAATAATCGTCATAGCGGCATTGCACAAGAGGGAGTTTTCCTTGTGCAAGAAGGGGCAGTGTAGACAGCTCCTTCTGGAGCAAGAGCCTCTTTTGCAAAAATGGCAGCTCATTAGGTATGCAAATGAGGCGCAGCGATATTCCATGCTTAGCCTCATTTGCACATTTCTCATGCAAGAGTCTGTGTCTAGACAGAGCCCTAGTGTTTTCCCTGCCTTGCATTTGGCCAGCCCCCATAGATCAGGCCAGTGATTACTAACCTTTTTTTTTATACCATGGACAGCCAAACCCATTCACAAACTTTTCCCAGACCGGTAACATGACATTTACATATCTGCATATACATTATGCAAATAACAAATCTGCAAAAGGAAATAAACTGTTGCCAGTCCCTACAGATCAGTGTTTGCAGGTATCTACACTTAAAAAAATTCACAGAAGAAATTCCCCTCAGGCTGCTGGAGGGGGCAGCTCCTCCCCCCGGGGGACTGGAGCCTGCAGAGGGAGGGGCGCAGGGAGAGGCACCCACAGAGGCAGGGGGCATTTGGGATGCCCTGGTTATAAACTTTAGAAATTCTGTTTGGGGCAAAGGAGTTGGTGCCCCCAAGTGCCACCACCAGGCACCTCTGCCCCCCCTCCTGCCCCATGGGGGTGGGGGAGCTGCCATTGTATCTCCCCCCTCTCCTGTACAAGCCCTGCCCTGTGTCTCCTCCTCCCCCAGCCAGGCTGCTCTTGCTCCCCCAGTCTCCTCCCAACCTCCCCTGCCCCCTTTCCTTTCCTGTGACCCCCCCCATGAGTTTCCCTCCATTGCACCCCTGCTCCCAGCCACCCCATGCCTGGCATGATCCCCCCAACCTCCCTTCAGCACCTCCTGCCTCCTCTTCCTGCCCCCTCCTCACACGTCCCTGTTCCCCTTCACCTCTCCTATCTGCCCCCCCCTTGATACCCCTCCCCACCCTCTCTGGGATGGCTCCCCCCACCCCGCACGAGCTGGTAGCAGCTTCCCTGGCCCCAGGCTGGGATCAGCAGCCCTGGGCCAGATCCTCCCACTGCAGCCCTGGGGGATCGGCTCTCTGGGAAGGGGAGGGGGCCTCTCCTACCTGCCTCCCCAAATGCTGCCCACCCTGGGGCGAGGGCTGGGCCGGGCAGGGGCTGTCCAGGCTGGGGGTGCTGCCATGGGAAAGGTTCCCAGGGAGCAGCTTTCTACATCCCACCAGCCCTGCAGGAGATTCCCCCTCCTGGCTGCAGCCCGGGCTCCGGGGGCCCAGCAGTGCTGCACCCAATGCTGGGCCTCAGGGGATCTGCTCGGAGCCAGCCCCCAAAGGCCCGCAAGCAGAGGGCAGGAAAGGAGCCAGGCTGAGGCTTTGCAGGGAGCAGGCCGGGGACCTGGCAGGAGGAGGCTCCAGCGAGCACAGAGCCTGCGCAGGGCCAGCCTGCTGGGAGGGGAGCAGGAGCATCCAGCACCATTCAGGCCAGCGGCAGCCGACACTGGGGAGCTCTGAGACTACAGGGCAAAGGCCTCCAGCCCCCCAGGCCCTGGGATTAGGTGGACTCCAGCCCCGGGATTAGGTGGCCCTGGAACCAGGCCCCCTGGAGTAGCATTGTGGCCAGGGGGCTCTGACCCACAGGGGGGCTGGCCCCAGAGCCCAGGGCCTGGGAGTCTGGTCAGCAAGTGAGACTCGCCCGTCAGTCCAAGCTGCTTTCTCCCTGGCTGCCGTTCCTGCCTGTCCCGTGCCAGCGCCGCACGCAGGCCAGTGGGGCAGGACGGGGGGTGTCAGTGGGGCCCTGCTCTCAGTCCGTCCCTCACAGGCCCTGTGGGCTGCTCGAGGGCTGAGCCCGTCGCCCAGGCCTGGCGCAGGGATGGAACATGGGGCACGTTTCCCCCTGTGAGCGTGTGCGGGGGCAGGAGGGAGCCACATGGGCCCGGCTGGAGGTTTTGTGCTGGGGCTGGAGGCTTGAGCCCGAGCTGTCGGCCTCAGCGGGACTTGCTCCTCCCCCCTCTCCTGCCTTGCTGCCTCCTTTGGCCAGCAGCGCTCAGGGGCAGCCGGGAGAGCCGGCACCAAGGGCAGAGGAGGCCGAGGCACAAGCCCCTCAGAGGGGACAGGCCTGAGGCCTCTGGCTGGCCCAGGCTCACGCCAAGGGGCTTTCTGTGGTGCCGGGCGGGGCAGGGAGGCCAGGCCCAGGCCGGTGGGAGAAGGGGCAGCGCCTGCCAGGGCAGCAAGGGGAGCTGCAGGGAGCGAGACGCGGCGTTTCTGCCGGGATCACTCAAGGGTCCTTCTGCGGGTGAAGCGCCTGTGACACCCCTGTGCTGCTGGGTTCTCCTGCCCCTCCCCTGGGAGGCCGGCCCCATAGGGGGCTCTTGCCCTGGCACTCGTCCAAGGGCCACCTGGGCAAAGCAGCCTGCCCCAGGCACCTTCCATAGCTCAGCTGGCAGAGCAGAGGCCTGTAGCGGGTGCTGGGCAAGTGCCCTTATGTTGCTGATTCAACTCCAGCTGAAAGGGGAGATTCTTCTCCCTCCCCCTGGCTGCAGGCCCGGCCTTAGGACCAGGCGGCTGCCTTGGGTCTGTCCCTTTGGGGCCTGGTGCTACAATTGACAAAAAGGTTTTGGGTTCCAGCTGCCAATCAAATGTCTTGGGCTGCGCAGGCCTTGAGTCATGGCAAGAGCTGGAGGGGAATGGGGAACGGCTACACTTTGGAATGGGAAGGGGGTGTCTGGCACCATAAAGTAGAACAGTTTGAGAGTTGGTTTGAAGGGTGGCACCATGGCTTAGTTGGCTAAAGCACCTGCCTCGTAAGCAGGGGATCCTAGGTTCAACTCCCAGTGGTGCCTTGTTGCCAGGTCAATGGGTCTTTTCTTCCCACAATTCTTCAACATGTATCTGGAGTTGGTTTTACCTTCAGTTAAGTTTGGTGGTTCCCTCACAGTGGGAGTAGGATAGTAGCAAAGAGCAGGAGGTGCCCTAGGGGTTTGATTTTGTGAGGCTTAGCTAGTTTTGCTAAATCAAACTCTGGAAGATGGATTGCAACAGAGATCTCCACCTGAGTGAAGACATGGCCTAATTATGCAATTAGTTAGATACCAACACTAACAGCCTCACTGCTGGTGACTCACAGAGGCTACATCAACACTAGAAGTTTTCTCCTTAAAAAAATATGTTAATGAGGGATTTAATTGCATGAGTCACCATCTCATTTGCATATTTTCTGCCAATGGGATTGTTGTGCAAAAACAAGCCATGTGAATTTTTTTTTGCACAAAACCCCCTTTTTTCACAAGATTCTTATGCCCCCCCAGAAGAGGTATCCTGATCTTGCAGAAAATGGGGGTTTTGCACAAAAAGAAAACTTCCACACTGCTTGTTTTTGCACAGCAACTCCAGCACAAAATCAGTTTGCCAGAAAATATGCAAATAAGATCATGACTCATGCAAATGAGACCCTTATTAGCACCTTTTTTGCTGAGAAAATTCGTAGTGTAGACATAGCCAGAGATTCTGGTGCTGATCATGCAATAGAAGCACATTATGTTTAAACAGCTGCCGTATGAATGTACCGGAAAGTCACAAGGATCAATGATCTGTGTGAAAGGCAGGTGGCCAGTAATCAGAGCCCCAGGTATGTTGTGTGCACAAGGGAAGGTAGGAATGTGCACCAGGCAGTCTGATAACGGTGTTTAGTGTGTGTTTGTAACAGGCTCCTGCCCATCTCCGGTAGATTTGGGCAACTCCTCCACCAATTGCAATACACACTAGGCCGTTCCTCCCCAGCTGGGTGTGGTTCTTGTTCTTCTGCACAGCACAGCCCATGGAGACCAAGGACCTGCCATTGGGCTTCCAAATCCCACCCTTGTTGAATGGATGGAAACAGAAACCAGACACACAGCGGGTTTGAGCTGGCTCCAGCTGAGGGACGGGTTTGCCTGGTTTATGTGCATTGGCACAGGACAGCAGTAAGGGGTCGTATTCATTTATAGAATCCAAAAAATAGAAACCTAGAATGTAATGGAATTGGAGAGAGAAATGTTTCCATTGAATGGTCAGTTGGATTTGAAGTAACGCTCATATAATTTGTAGTCCATCACTGAGCTGCTCTCCCTGATGTTTGCACTGTTAGGAGTTGAGAAGGGAACAAGAGGCTTTTGCAGCCCACACACCCCTGGCCTGTCTCCATCACTTCTGCCTCTGCCAGATGAAGGGAGGCTGCTGGGCCCAGCATCTTTCTCCCCAACCAGGGCTGGCTTTTGGGGAGGTGGAGGGGCCACTGGAGGCGCTCGGTTCCCTGGCTGTGTCCATGGGGAGGTGGCTCTGCTGAAAGCCAGACTGGTTTTCCTGTTGTTAGGCAGGACCCCGCACTCCATGTTCTCTCCTGCTTTTGTAGCCTCTGTTGCCTTCTGCAGGTGTCCCTTCTGACGGGACAGGCATGTTCTTCTCAGGGTCTGGGTTCCATGTTGCCCTAGGAAGGGGTGTGGCCAAACCACAGGCCTCGCTGTGAGCAGAATTCAAACCTACGCAGGGAGCCCCTATTGGATTTCTAGTCTAACACATTAACCACTCGGCCATCACAGCTCTAAGCAACAGCAGACCAGGGAAACTGGTAAATAATCTCAGTGCCCAGACCTGATGTCACCTGACATAATTCACACAGCAAACCATTTCAACAGTCATGCAGACGAGTCCTGGGTGCTCTGGTCTGAGCCTGGTCAAGGGGAAACCTCACAAAGGAGATTCCAGGCAGCCAGGCCATGGGGGTCTCTGAGATTGTCCCTGTCCCTGTTGCCATGGTCCCTTTGTGAGGTCACTGCCTGTGACGGACCGGGCCGGTCTGGGCACAGCTGAGGGCGTCCCCTCAGGGCGAATTGCTCGAATCCGGGGCTCCTTACAGCTCTCAGACTGGTGACCTTTCCAAACCGGCCACAAACCAGTCCCACAGAGCGCTTCAGCAGCCTGCCCGAAGCCTCACGAGCAAAACCCCTCCGACACCCCAGCAATATCCGTGCCCCAGATGGCTCCAGGCCTCATACACAGGTGGGGGGTCCTAGCACCCAATCCCACCTACCCCGAACAAGTCCTGTCCGGTTCCAAGAAACCAGCCACAGATCTCTGGTCAATTTACCCTTTGGATCTTACCCACAAATCACGCTGGGCCAATCCTTTAGAATCTATATCTAAAGGTTTATTATCACAAGAAAGAAAAGCATGAGAGTAAGGTTATTAAAGTACAGTACGTTACATGCACCGAATCTCCCAGTCCTCGATGCAGGCTCTAGCAGAGATGTTACAGCTGCTGGTTTAAAAGTTCTTGTTGCACATCCTAGCATCAGGATGGGTTCACAGGTCTTCCGGGCTCTTCGATCCCTGCAATGCTGCCTCTGGGATGAAGTGCTGAGCTGAGAAACAAAATGGCATCGACCACATGGCCTCTTTATACCTCCTTCCTGGCCTCTTCTAGTATGTAGCAGGTCACCTGGTCAGAGGCCAATCTCTGTGTTCCCTGCTGGCTGCTCTCAGGTGACAGCCCCCATTCTTTAGGTGTGTCCTTGGCCCATTGAGAGCCATTGTCCCACAGGGCCTCGGTAATTAGCATGTCCACAGGCCCAGCCCTGCCCAATGCTTAACCACATGCAAGGAAATCTTCAGTGTCCATACAAGTACATGCTAATAATTGCACACACAGACATTATACAAACACATGAACAGCGTACATAGGATTATCAGATAATAAGCTTCTATTCAATACCTCACATGGCCCCCTCCTATACCATTTTTGGGGCCAACACCCCCACCTATGGGTGCATCAGTGATCTGGCTGCTCCCCTCAAGATCCAGCAACGTGACACTGCCTCCCAGCCACTGAGGTGCTGAAAAAGTTCCTTGTGATGTCACTGCTGCCTTGCAGGCTCATGTCCTGCCCATGGCCAGCCCCTTGGCATGTGTGAGCTGCTCTACCTCCCGCCATTCACTCAGGGCTGGTTCTGGGGCTCAAGCAGGGAACATCAGAGGCTGCTCAGGGGGCCACATTGCTAGGCCAGGGGCCCTCCTGTGGGGCTGTGAGTGTTGCTGTCCCTGCTGTACAGACACGACCATAGAGCCTCAGGAGGCTGCAGCAGTGGGAGACACTTCCCAGGTTTCGGGAGGGAGACGAGACGTCAAGGCCCATGACTTGGAGCCAGCTTCAGACACCCATGGAAAGCTGATTTTCAGAGGGGTGTGATCAGCCCTTCCTGTGCATCTGGCTTCTTCAAAGGGGCTTCATTAGGTGCTAAAAGTTGAAGAAGGGCCATTTAGAGGGGTGAATTTCTTTCCCTGGAAGACTTTTCTGTGTGTCCCAGTGGCCTAATGGAAAAGGTACTGGCTTTCTAAGCCAGGGATTGTGGGTTCAAGTCCCACCTGTGGTGACAGTTTCTCTCACTAACAAAGAGTTTACCTTCTGCTCTCTGAAACAGTTGGCAAGTATGCTTGAGTGTCTTTCTCCTCAGCAGTGCACAAGAGAGAAGCTGTTGCCACTGGGCCTGCAGGGCAAGACAAGCTTTGCCTGACTCCCTACTTGCCCCCATTCCTGCCTCCCTTCCTGGGCTGACCCAGGGTCCAAAAGGGGCTGCTGCTGATGATGATGGAAGAATCTGCAAGGCAAGGTGCTGTCAGCAAGAGATCCTGGCTGCCTCTTTTCCCTGGGTCTCAGTGCACCATGCTGGCCACCAGCCACCTTGACCAAACCTCAAACCAGCTGGATGAGCCAGCCCACATCACAGTGAGTCGCTAATGGCCCTGTCAGAGAAGAGCCATTGGCAGCTGCAGAGACAGCCCTTCAGCTGCCGGACATGCCTTTCTGAAAGGGCTATTTGTGAGTCAGGTTCTGTTTGGTTGGCTAGCTCAGTTGGTTAGTACCTGGAATTAGTAATACCAAGATTATGCGTTCAAGCCCTGTATGTGTCAAAGTTATGTTTGCTGTGGTGACTGTTCCACCTCACTTTATCTGCCTGCTATGGACAGGTAAGCAGAAACAGGCAAAAGACTGAGAGTTTTGCAGGACTCAGGCCAGAGAGCTGGTAGGAGGAGGCTCCAGCTTGCACAGACCCAGTGGCTAAAAGGCCCTTGGCCTGGCCGGCTTTCCCTAATGGCAGGGAAAACTCTTCTCTTCCCTCTATTATGGGGCTGCTTATGGGCCTGCTGGCTCAGCTGTTTAGCGCTTGATGCTAATAATGCCCAGGTCACGGGTACAAGCCCCATGCAGACCCCACAACAGCCAAATTAGTTTTGTTTCAGCTGCTCCCCACGAAAAGCGGTGAGAGGGAGCCCTTGGCTGTGGGACCCACTTGTGCCTGTTGCTCAGGGTTAAATAAGATCTCCCCCAGGAGGCTGCCTGTTCCCTTCCCACCTTGCATTGGCTGGGAATCAAATCAAGCAAGGGGCAGCAAACGCCAGGCACTGTCATTGTCTGGGCCACAGATAAAGTCCCTCTTGGAGCTGTAGTCCCAGGAGGAGTCTCTGCAGGCCCTGCAGTCCATGCAGAGGAATGTGGACATTTATGGCCGAATGGCCAATGGTCTTGCAAAGAAAGGCCACCTCCCTCCTACCCCCGCATCCTAGACCAAGTCAGAGCCAAGGTCAGAGCCAAAGTCAGAGCCAAGGAATCACAGGAGGGGTATGTGAGGGAGGAACTGCATTACTGTGCATGCTCTCAGAGAGGATGAAAAGTGGCGAGAGGCAGCCGGAAGCTGCAGGAGCCTTTTGTGCCTGTTTTTTCAGGGTTCAAGTAAAACCTCAGCAAGGAGCTTTGATGCTCCCTCTTTATATTGCATTAGCTAGGAATTTAACCCAGGTTCACTGCTTGGAAGGCAGCTATGCTCACCACTATACCACCAATGCCTGCTTGCAAAACTTCTGGGAAAATTAGTGAGAGAAGCCCACGTCTGCCATGAGGCTGGCCAGAGGCGAGAGGGTGCCTGTGTGGTTTGGGTAAAGCAGAACTTCTTGGCCATTAGGCACAGACCAGAAGTGGTGACGCTGGGGTAGTGGCTGCCCTGCGCTCTCCGTGGTGTGAGGAGCCGGGTGGGAGAGGAGTCCCAGAGGTTGTTGGGTGGGAGAGTAGAGTTTATCAGACTTTGGGCTAAGCTCTAGAGCAGCCAAGGGAGAGGTGGGGAAGTGACTTCTGGATACTCTGTGTGGCTCAGGGATGAGGACCAAGAGCCGCCCTTGTGTTTGTTGCTGTAAAGTGTTGTTTCTCGGTCCTTTGCCTAAGATCGAGCACGTCTGCCTTCCGGAGACCTATGTCACAGGCACAAGCCCCCAGAGACCCATTCAGGGACACATCACAGGCAGGGCTGGACCGTGTCATTCCGGTGCCCCAGGCTGATAGTTCAATTGCGCCCTGGATTGGGAGAGGGCGCATGGGTGGAGCTGGTGGCAACAGGATGAACGTGCCTGACCCAGCCCAGCTACCACTGCTGGTGCGCAGCCCGAGGCCGCCCAGGGTGGGTCGAGCCTGGCTGTGCAAGGCCCCGCAGCCATGGGGGGAAGGACGCTGCTGGTCAGTGCTGCAGGGGTTAACGTGGCCCCCGCCCCGGGCAGCCGCTGCAGGGTGGCCGCTGGGAGCTACTGCAGCCCGCAATCCAGGAGCCGGGCACGCGGCACCTGATGGCAGCTATAAAGAGCGGCTGCCCGGCTAGCCAAGAGCCGTCCGTGTGTTTTTTGCTGTAAAGTGTTGTTTCTGGGTCCTTTGTCTATGATCGTGCACTTCTGCCTTCCGGAGAGCCATGTCACAGGCACAAGCCCCCAGAGACCCCTTCAGGGACACATCACAGGACCAAGCAAGGGGCAGAAACACTGGGCACTGTCAGTGTCTGGGCCAGAGGTAAAGACCCTCTTGGAGCTGTGATCCGAGGGGGAGTCTCTGCAGGCCCGGCAGTCCAGGTGGACGAATGCAACATTTATAAACATAAAAACATAAGAACGGCCTTACTGGGTCAGATCAAAGGTCCATCTAGCCCAGTGCCCTGTCTGCCGACAGTGGCCAGCACCTGGTGCCCCAGAGGGGGAGGACCGAAGACAATGATCAAGCGATTTGTCTCCTGCCATCCCTCTCCAGCCTCTGACAAACAGAGGCCTGGGACACCATTTTATCCCCTGGCTAATAGCCTTTTATGGACCTAACCTCCATGAAATTATCTAACATGTGGCCCAATGGCTGATGGCCTTGCAGAGAAAGGCCACCTCCCCCCTCCTGCATCCTAGACCAAGTCAGACCCAAGGTCAACGAATTGCAGGAGGGGTATGTGAGAGCCCGTGAGGGCAGGTCCCGCTCTGGGGAAGCACCACAGCACTGTGCATACTGTGAGGAACTGGACCGAATCCTGGGGCGTGGGGAGCCCCTGTCTCCAGGGATAGTTGTGGAGTCTGGGATGGAGACACCTGGGAAGCAGCGGCGGCAGCTTCAGGATGACAACGCTGATGACCTGCAGCTCCAGGGGATGCAGGAGGACTCCCAAACGTCTTCAGGCAGCGGGGAGGGAACATCAGGTGAGTGCTGGGAGGTTGCAACACCCAGGACATGTTGACACTTGCAGTCTCCTTCAGGAGAGGGATGCAAATGGAGACATTCAAAATTGTAAATGAAATTGGGATTTAAATATCCTGCGCTACATTTGCATAATCGCGTCCGAGCGCTGTTTCAAAATACTTTATTATGAAATAAAAAACACCATTTAGATGCAGTTATTTGGGGAGAAAACCCTTCTTCCGAAATAACCCTTAAACACTCCCCTCTGGTCTGGACCTAACAGCAGTGTTAGTGTTTGCTAGTCGGGGCTCTGGACAACACCTGCGCAGAGGGAGATGGCAATAGCAGGACGCCCTGGCCAACTGTCCCAATGTCTCACAGCAGAAAAGAAAACAATAGAGGCCAATGCAAACAGCCCCCTGGCAGCAAGGGAGTCAGCACGTCGGTGGGTGGGGCAGGGAGCTGGGGGCAGAGCTGGGCTCTAACTCACTGAGTGACCTTGGCCTGTTCAGTGAACCTCTCCCTGGCTCTATGGCCCTGTCTGTACAGCAGGGACAGCAACACTCACAGGCCCACAGGAGGGGGCTGGTTTGATGCTTCACTCCATGGCCCAGCAATGAGCCCCCAAGCTCTCCCTGTTCTCGGGGAGCCAGGTTTGCTGTGTGAATTCAGTGGGGGAGGTGACGTCAGGTCTGGGCACTGGGATTAGTTACCAGTTTCCCTGGCCCTGGGGCATTGCTGACTTCATAGCTGTGATGGCCGAGTGGTTAAGGCGTTGGACTCGAAATCCAATAGGGTTTCCCTGTGCAGGTTCAAATCCTGCTCACAGCGAGGCCTGTGTTTTGACAACACCCCTAACCAGACAACAAGCTGCACAACCCCTGAGCCACTCTCCCCATCCCCAGTCAATCCATTTCCGAGAGAGACACAGGGCATGGGGCCTCATTATGGGTCCCTGGGCTCTAGGGAAACTCTCAGCTCCTGCAGCCTCTGCCCCTTGCCCAGCACCCCATGGCTCAGCCCTACCCTTGCGGGCTGCCCTGCTCTAGTGTGTGATAGTTGTTCAGAGGATGGAGCATCTGGGCCTCCCCCAAAGGTCCATCTATTAAGGGCAGAAATGTTGGGGATAGGATGTGGGTCACCCCTCCCCCAGCACACAGTATTCCCCCTCCCCCGCCCCTTGGCCCTGTGTTGGGAGCAAAGGTCTAGAGAAGTATTGGGGGGGGGGGTCTTGTTCCCTGTGTTAGCTCTGCCACTTCCCCCAAGGCCTTGGCCAAAGAATTAGTAACAGAATATTTGTCCATGTTTATGTACAGAAAAAAACTGACAAGCATGTTTCTGTGGGGTGGTGGTTACCATGTTTGCTTAATATGCAAAAGGCTCCTGCTTCAAAGCCAAGCAAAACCAGGGGTGAGGGGGTTCTGCTTTTATTGTGGCTCCCCCCAGGTAAACACAACACAGCTCCTGCTGCTTGGGATAAGCCCACCACTTGAGCAGCCAAGAAACAGCAGGAGCCAGCTCCTAGAAAGGGAGGGAGGGAGGGGCCAGTGTGTGTGAGTGCATCACCCTAACAGACAGCACCAGGCTCAGAGCGCAAAACTGCCAGACATCTCTAAGGCTCCAGGAGGGCACACTGGTGCTAGCAACATGCTCATGTGGTGCCATGTTCCAGCCAGGCCAACAGGGAGCATTTCTTGTGGTGTCACCTGCTTTCCCCCAACTGTAGCTGCAGCTCAATTTTCTTTCTGCAGGGCAGCTTGTAATGGCAGTTCTAAGCAAACCCATCAACTTGAAGTTATTTGCCCCTATTAGCACATGCCAAAGCCTGGGATTGAGCCAGGGACCTTTAGAGCTTTAGTCTAACGCTCTCCCCACTGAGCTACTTTGGCTGTTGCAAAAGATCTGTCTGGCCTGTAATTCTCTGTCCAGGATGTTTGGCAGCCGGGCTGCATGTCGTCATGCCCTGCCCAGGAAGGCCAGAGTGACCTTTCCACAGCGCCCCTCCCCCACAGCCCAGAGCCAAGGTTCCCCCTAAGCCAGGCCTGGGCAATACAGGCCAGCGGGCTGGATCCAGCCCATGAAGCCACCCAACATGGCAGCAAGAAGCCTCAGGCAGATTCCCTGCTCGCCCTGCCCCCACGCACAGCTGAGAGAAGGGGCTGCTGGGCCCTTTGTGTCTCTCAGCTGCAGAGGAAAAGGCTTCAGGCCTGGTCCCTGCTCCCAGCTTGTGTGTGGCCAATGGGAGCTGCCTGCTTGAAGCCCTGGCCAGTCCCCACAAGCTCTTATTCACCCAGGCGTATGACCTGTACCCCCTGCGCAGGGAAGGGGCTGCCTGAGAAATGTGCTTGGCTGCTGGGAGTGTCTCCCAGTCAGAGCCTGCCTCTGGCACCCCAGCCCCTCCCTTCCCTAAACCCACTGGTACCCCACGTAAACCAAACCCTCTGCCCCCCTGAACCCTCACCCCTCCCAGATCCTGCACCCCAGTCCTCTGCCCAAGGTCCTGTCTGCACCCAACCTGCATCCCAGACCCCCACCTCCTCCGTTAATAGCATGGAAAAGTGCAGCCCTGGGAGCGGTTCCCCATCAAAAGTCATTGCCCACGACAGCCCTAAACTGTGCAGCAGCCCAGCTCCACAGCTGCCATGTCTCCCCAGAGCCCGGGGAGGCCTGAGTCCAGACAGTGCCCAGCAGAGGGTCCAGACAGTGCCCGGTACCCCACAGCTGCTTAATGAGCCCTTCCCAGCCAGGAGCTCAGGACTTTGCCCACGGAGCTGCCGTGTCTTCTCCAGAAACCGGGGAGGCCTGAGTCAAGATAGTGCCCAGCAGAGTCCAGCGAGGGCAGAGGGAAGGGCTGGTACATGGGGGTGGGGCCGGGGCTGTTCTGAAAGGCTGCAGGTGCCGTTAGACCCTTTTGTCCTTCCCTGTCTCACCCCAGTGCTGAGCAACACTCAGTGTCGGTCTGAGCATCCGTCCTGCTCTGGGACGTGTCTCTGTGGCAGGAACCTGCCCAGGCGGCTCTCGCAGTGAGGCCCCTCCCTGGCAGCACCGAGCAGTGAGAGCTGAGTGAAGGGGAGGGAGGCAGGCCCAGGGGGAGAAGGCTCCATGACTGTGTCAGAGGGAGGCTCTGCCCTGGCCAGTGAGGAATCGTTGCCTCTCTGAGGGGCCGAGACCCGGTGGGTCATTTCCCCAGGTTACTGAGTGGGGGCTGGAGTCAGTTCTGTGATGTCTCCAACAATGAAACTGAACCAATGGATCTTGTGCCGACCTGACACTGCACTGGGATAGTGCTGTGTGTGCCACAGAGCTTCCTGCAGGGCTGCACATGGAGGCAGGGGGCAGTTTGAGTCACCAGCTCTGCCTCTTCTGAAAATGGCAAGTGTTGCCTTAGCAGTGAGGGAGAGGTGAGAAGGAGCCTGAAGTCACCTCTTGGGTCTCAGCTGCTGTAACATGTGACAGTGAGATGGGATGGGTAGATGCTCTGAGAGTGAGGCCCTGGTCTGTTTGTGGAGAGAACTTTCACCCTTCCAGTTTCCTAAATCCCACCAGGATGGCCGAGTGGTTAAAGTGTTGAACCTAAGCTCTAATGGATGTATGTCTGTGTGGGTTCAAACCCCACTCCTGGTAGCTTTGTATTTTGGAGAGACATCAGTCTGAATGGTGTTTTGTCCTGCTGTGAGGCAGGGAGCTGGACTTCATCTCTGAAGGTCCCTTTGGCTGTGTCTGCACTGGTGGTATCTTGCGCAAGGGTTCTTATACAAGATCACGTCCACCCTGCCATGTGCGAGATGTGCTTTTGGGCAACAGCATCCATGGCAGTGTGGACACTCTCTTGTGCAAGAAAGCTCTGGTGGCCATTTTAGCCATAGGGCTTTCTTGCA